>NC_053023.1:345978035-346348719 GCF_003073215.2 Triticum urartu
AACCCATTGCATGTCCTCAAGCAATTTAATTGACAAACTAAAGGTGATAAAGAAAAACTTCTACAAACTCTGTTTGATCTTGTTGTTGCAAATATGTAAAGCCAACATTCAAGTTTTCAGCATAGATTATGAACTAACCATATTCACAATAACATTTAGATCTCACATTTACTCATATCAATGGCTTAATCAACTAGCGAGCAATAATAATAAATCTCAGATGACAACACTTTTTCAAAACAATCATGATATGATATAACAGAATGGTATCTCGCTAGCCCTTTCTGAGACCGCAAAACATAACTGCAGAGCACCCCTGAAGATCAAGGAAGGGCTAGACATTGTAATTCATGGTAAAAGAGATCCAGTCACAGTCATACTCAATATAAATTAATAACAATGCATACAAATGACAGTGGTGCTCTCTAACTGGTGCTTTTTATAAGAGGATGATGACTCAGCGATAAAAGTAAATAGATAGGCCCTTCGCAGAGGGAAGCAGGGATTTGTAGAGGTGCCAGAGCTCGAGGTTTTGAAACAAAGATAAATAATATTTTGAGTGGTATACTTTCATTGTCAACATAACAACCAAGAGATCTCGGTATCTTCCATGCTACATACATTATAGGCGGTTCCCAAACAGAATGGTAAAGTTTATACTCCCCCACCACCAACAAGCACACTCCACGGCTTGTCTGAAACAACGGGTACCGTCCAACTAACAACAGTCCTGGGGGAGTTTTGTTTGCAATTATTTTGATTTTATTTGAGCATGGGACTAGGCATCCCGGTTACCAGCCATTTTCTCATGAATGATGAGCAGAGTCCACTCATCGTGAGAATAACCCACCTAGCATGGAAGATATTGACATCCCTAGTTGATAAATGAGCGATTTGAGCATACAAAACAGATTATTATTTGAAGGTTTAGAGTTTAGCACGTGCAAATTTACTTGGAACGGCAGGTAAATACCGCATGTAGGTAGGTATGGTGAACTCATATGGAACAACTTTGGGTTTATGGAAGTGGATGCACAAGCAGTATTCCCGCTTAGTACAAGTGAAGGCTAGAAAAAGTCTGGGGAGCGACCAACTAGAGAGCGACAACAGTAATAAACATGCATTGAGATTAACCAACATTGAATGCAAGCATGAGTAGGATATAAATCACCTTGAACATAAATACCGTAGAGGCTATGTTGATTTTGTTTCAACTACATGTGCGAACATGTGCCAAGTCAAGCCACTCAAATCATTCAGGATACCATCCTATCATACTACATCACAACCATTTCAATTTCCATGTTGGCACGCAAGGTAAACCATTATAAACTCCTAGCTAATTAAACATGGCATGAGTAACTATAATCTCTAATTGTCATTGCAAACATGTATCATTCATAATAAGTTGAATCAGGAACGATGAACTAATCATATTTACAAAATAAGATAGGTCAAGTTCATACCAGCTTTTCCTCATCTCAATCATTTCATCATATATCGGCATTATTGCCTTTCACTTGCACGACTGAATGGTGTGGATAATAATAGTAGTGCACGTGCATTGGACTAAGCTAGAATATGCAAACATTTATTCAAAGGAGAAGATAAGGTAATATGGGCTCTTTGTTAGATCAACAATAATGCATATCAGAGCCACTCAACATTTTCATTGTGGTCTTCTCCTCTCGACCCCCAAAGAAAAGAAAAGAATTTCAAAGAAACACACTGAAATTTTTTGGAGTCTTTGTTTGTAGCGACTCGACCCGAATGGATCAAAGTCTCTATGCTTAAGTGTCATCCCTGGATAGGTATGCTGACACACACAGTACACGAGGATTTATAGCAGAGGTAAATCACATGTATAAAGTAACGTAAATACTATTACCTTAATCCATATAGCGGAAGTAACAACAAAGTTGTGGAGTTCCCAACAACACCAACGACAAAGTTGAGTGTAGACATTGTAACCCTAACGTATCACTTACTTGTCGTAAGAATCCTGCAACATGAGACGTTGCAGCCATGTAGGTCAGTACATTGAATGTACTGGCAATTTCACACCATAGAATAATAATGTAAATGTCTATCACTATATGCATATTTGGCTGGTGGAGGCTCTAAGTTTAATTTTTGCATAAAGCTAATTTTTCCCTACAACAAAGGAATAAATTTTATATACTACCAAGATGAATTACCCATATTGAGAAGGTAACCCCAACTCAATCCAAAAATCACCAAATCATTAATAACCCAACAATATTATTAAATAGAGTGATGAGATCAACCAATAATTCAAATACCAAATACTCAAAATGTCCATAACCGGGGACACGACAAATCATGATTTTTTTGTACACTCTGTAGAGGTTTGCGCACTTTTCCCCACAAGACTCGACCGCATCCATGATCGGAAGATCGAGACATAGCCTTTCTAAAGAGGTCCCCTTAACCGATAGATAGGCCGGTACACCTACAATCCCCCTACATCTTCTAGCCCATCATGGAAAGGTTTCCCACAACTTACTCAACTATGCCAGATCCCATAATGTCTTATGGCTGCACACAGAAGTTTCTGAGCATGAATAATCTTATGATCCCTTTGAACCTGGGTGGCATTTCATAGGATGACCACACGGGTACCCGGGATCTCCTAGGACAACACTGGATTCCCCAGGTGCCCGCAACCAATCCACCTAGATGTGTATTAAAGTAGCCACTTTAAGTTTCCCTTAATTATTAACTCTCACAACTTACATGATTCTCACATACCAATCCCCATCTACGAGCATGGCTAAGCAATATGAGCACAACGTATATTACCGGGGTGATCAAAGGTATTAGGTTCCTACCTCATCAACTACATAGCAATAACCTCATGTTCCCAATCCTACTCATGCAATGTTTGAGGGTAACACTAATGCATAAAAACTAGGTAATGGAGGGTATGATCAAAGTGTAACTTGCCTTGTACTATGGACGAAGATTCTTTGCACTCATAACTCATGATAGATCTACTCGTCACACTCCGATCAATCTATCATAAGCAAGCAATGGTAACCACACATAAGCAATCACTCAAAAGATCCAAAAGAACGAAGAAAAAATACTTCAGAAAACTTCAAAACCATCAAATAAAACTCATGGACATATTTTTAACAGCAGCAAAATTGTGTGATTTTGATCTTAACAGAAAGTACATGTCAAGAGTTTCGATTTTCAAAAAGAATCAATTAATTCGGAGTTATAAAACTCAAGTTATAGCCAAAACAAGTTTGAATTCAAATTTGATCTAATTCAAATTTTAAAATTTCAAAAAGTTTATTTAATAAGTTCTCTGGATAGTTGAGATCATGACGAAGAAGTGGGTGTTGGTTTCATTGGACTTGGACAAACGAGTAAAAAGTTGTGAGAGATTGAAAAGGAAGGGCTAATCTATAAGAAAACTAATTGCATCTACGTCCCTGGCTACGAAACAGAAACGAATCAGACGAACGTTCGCTACAGAAACTAAACGATGAAAACTGTTCGCTCCAGAGGCTTAAACAATGAACATTCTCTAAATAACTAAAACAGATTGGGTTTTTTTAAAGAAAAACCGAAAAAGACCGGGCGGTTCGGCGGCGCTTTTTACCGGTTCAACGTCGGCGGCGGCGGATCACCGGCGATGGCGGAGCGAGGCGGTTTTGGCGGCGGTGGCTCCGGCGAGAGGTGGCGACGGATCGGGCGGCGGTGCGGCTCGGCAGCGCAGGAGGCGGCGCAAGCGGAGGCGGCGGTGGCAGCGGCGAAGTGCGGCGCAGCATCGACGGCGATGTGCGGAGCGGCGGTGATGTGCATCAACGGCGGTTGCGGCTTGGAGGAGAAGGAAGAGAGGAGTCGGGCCGGCTTTTAAAGGCGGGAGGGGGCGGGGTGGCGTGGAGGAGGGGCAAGGCAAAAGGCGTCGGCGGGAGTCCGGCGCGGCCACGGGTTGCGGGGGCGGTGTCAGGCACGCTCGGGACTTCGTCCCGAGCTCGGAGACTAATGGGCGGGCTTGCTGGGCCGGCTGGGCTGGGTGCGGACGAGTTCGGTCGATCCCATTTTTTAACAGACAACAAAATTAAAGTAAATAGCAAAATAAAAATAATATATAGCATATTATATACCAAAATTTTCAAAAAAAGATTTTCTAAAACATGAACTATTTTTCAAGGGCAAATAAATTCCACAAAAAATTAAATAAAGCAAACAGTACTGCTGGTTCAAGTAAAAACCAAATAAAAATATTTTAAAATACCAAAATGATTTCATACTCATTTCTCTACATTTGTCTATTGTAGGGAATCATTTTACCCTATTTTCCATATATTTTATTTTTGGAGAAAAATAATTTGAATAAAAACCAAATAACTCCAAATTGAAAATAATTTCAAAGGGGACTTTCAATTTGATTATTTGAAACTTCCAACTCTCTTTCTTAGCATTTGAAGAAGTCATTTTATTTTCTCTCATGAAAATCATTGAGTTGCATAAAGTTTCTGAATTTGAAATATTTCCAAATGAGATTCAAATATTTTCAAAACCCTTTTCATTTTAAATGGAAGAAGTCATGTCATCTAGGGTTTTGTATTTGGAAAGAATTTGAATTCATGGAGATCATAAATGCAATGTGAAAGTTTGGGTAAGTCATTTCATTCCCTCTCATTCAACTTTCAAAAAGTTTCAAATTCACTCAATTTTACACAACCAATCACACAAGCAATCATTATCACTTAATTAATATAACATTCCAAAATTTAGAATTTTGGGATGTTACAAACCTACCACCCTTAAAATGAATCTCGCCCTCGAGATTCGGAGAGGCTAGCAAGAAATAGGTTAGTTTCGGGGGTCCTCTCAAAATCCATCGATCGTCACAGGGGGTCTGGGGTGCTACCACCCTTAGAAGCATCGTTACGGTTCAATCAAAACTTAGGTCGTACATCCTTATTGTTGGCAGTGACGATCTTTATTAGATTCTCGGGAAAATTCCTACTCTCGCTCTTCCAGTAGTGGCATAACCTTTTCCTCAATTCTTTTGTCCTTTTTATTTTGGTAAGGTTCTTCCGATACTGGTTCTTCTTAGCTGACAGGTCTGGCACCAATACGAAACAACTATCGATATCTCATGGTGGTCATCAGTTTATGGTTTCTCCTGCAGGAAATGGGTCTGAGCTTCATTCTCACCATATGACCTATGATTGGCAACAACTGCCTTGTACAAGGGAAAATTGTCATACCATTCTAAGGTTTAATTCAGGGTTTTGATATCGTCATCTCTCTACTATGGGTAAGTCACTCAGATTTACCATCTCATATAGCAGAGGCGAATAATAAGAGTAAGTCGGCATGGTGATCAATCCATTCCGCACCCAAATCATTACCTTGTATATGGTGTAGTGAATCTCGCATTCTAGCACTCGTTCATCCTCACAAGCATTGCAGAATTTCTCTTGTCGATGAACTAAGTTCGGATAAATTCATGGATTCTGCAAGCCAAACAAACATCTATCATTCCTTCACAACTCTCAGGTTTTGCGTAACTCCTATAAGATCGCCTGTTGATAAAGTCGTAACTTCTTCCAGGGTTTTTCCTTCAGCAAGAGTGTGCTTGCTTCTTGTCAAGTCCTGGAGCCTGTGGGTTATGGCCCATCTCATCACTTGTAAACATTGAACTCATCCTGGGGTTACAATTGATCCATATTACCACATTATACCTCTTTTATATCCAATAGTACTTCATCCCTTCATATTTTTGGGGTATCCCACATATCGAGATAAAACCCATACTTATTTTTTCCGAAGTCCACTCCGTGGAATATCATTATCTTTTCCAGGGGTCAAATGTCCTCACAGGGTACTACCACCCTTGGAATGCACAAATTATTCCATAGAGCATATTTCTCATATCCTCGAAAATGGTCAAAATCTTTCTTCATAGAGTAACAACTCATAAAATTCAAAATCAGTACCAACGATGCTAACTTTATTGATTCTCAAATTATTACAATCTCCTGCATTTCCATTACATGCCTCAACTCAACACCTCAATATAAAAGAAATGTTCCCACTACTACTACTACTATATTTCTTTTTCGGCACAACTCTTTAGCACAAGTCTCCTTCTCTTTGGGACAATCTCTGGCAAAGTGCCCTGCTTCATTACAACAAAAACATATTACTTCTGACCAATCTCGAGGTTTCCTTGTGATTATATAGCCTCCTTGGATCTTCGTCTTCCTTTTTGGGCAACCGCTGAAGTAGTGCCCTGAATCTTTGCACCTGAAACATGTGATATAACTCAGGTCCTTCTTTGTAGAAATTGGGTTGTTCCTCGAATCCAATCTAAGTCTCTTCCTGGACTTTTCTATGCCAATCAAGGCTTCTATTTCCTGTGGGTCATACTCTACTTCCACTGTCGGGAATGCTACTAGATCCCCCTTCAGACAATTCTGGGAGATGTGTCCTTCTTCTCCACATGAATAGCATGACTTGGTGCAGGGTTTAATTGGGTCTTCTTCGGGTATGTCCTCCACCTCTTCCTTCATCACGGGTTCTTCTAAAATTTCCATGAGGGCTCCTTTCATTGCTTCTTTCTTCTACTGGATGGTTCTTTGTATCATGGGGTAAATGTGACATTGAGTAGGGTAGTGGGTAGTCCCTTCACACAAGAAACAAGTAATCTGCCTAGTTGGGCATTCTTCAGCCGGGTGACTTTCTACACAATGAGGGCATTCATCCTTGTGTTCTTTATGGTTGTGTCCTATTTCTCCACAGAGCTTGCATGCACAAGGTTTCTTCATATCATGTCCATAAGGCTTCAATTCCTAGGACACAAGCCGAGACTTTAGCAGAGTCAACTTAAATTCTTCCGAGGTGGTTACTCTTTGCCATCCATTGATGATTTGGTACATCCTCCACCAAGTAGCAGCACCTCTTTCAAAGCACTGAAGAGCATGCTGGGCCATATCCTTTCTGGCTACAGTGTTATTCTGCATGTGATCTTCCATGTTCTGAATTCATCGGTCCGTCTCCAATTGAGTCATCAGTCCAGAAAATATGAGTTCATCTCCATTTATCCTTTATCGGTTCCCAGGGTTTTGGGGTGAGATAAGAGAGATAGAGAGGGATACACACAATACAAACAAGTGTTTTGAAGAGACAGATTTTATTTTGTGGTTGTCGGAAAAACATCAAACAAATGACAGCTCACAATCGTCGCATCTAATGTAAGTATATAACAGGGATTTGGTCTTCTTCTGATCATGCTTACTGATCTTCTCAAGTTCTTCTGCCAGGTCATTTCTGCTGACGCGAAGTCTCTTGTGACGTCTTTTAATATTACAGAGTTGCGTTCGAAACTTCTGGGTTTCGACATCCTTGGCAAGAACCATGGTCCTACTGTCCTTCAGTTCCTGACGAATCTCCAGTATCTCGAGGTTTTGCTCCTCCAGCTTGGCTACTTTCAGCTTCTGGGTCCTGAGTTCTTCACGAAAGGCTTCCTTGTCAAATACGGCTTCCTACAGGTCCATCTTAAAATTCTTGATGTAATACTCGAGATCTTGGCGATACACCAGCTAAGGTTAAAACTTCATCTTTTGCTGATTAGGTGCTCCATTAGCCCTTTTGTCATCCAATCCTTTCGAAGAAATGCATGCTCAACTCAGCATGGTGACAATAGCATAAGCGGGCGATAACATCATGGATATCCATGTTTATGCCCATGTCTCTGCCATGAGCTATCATTCCATAGTTGATATCTCATGTCTTGGGGTTTTCTTGACGACCAAAAACTTGAGTCTTGACGCTCCATGTTCCAGTCTTTCTTCGACACACCTTAATCTCAGGTATTGGCAGCTTCAATAGTCTGACAAGTTCCATAAGGGTAGCTTTCCTAGTTTATACCAACCTGGGAATTTTTCAGAGCCTTCAAATTCTCCGAGCCTTCGGAGTCTTCAACAGTTGTAGTTTCAATTATTCAGATGCATGGTAAAATCATCTTTATTCCAAAGTGGTCTTAGTTGTTCGATATCTTGTACTTCTTGGAGTAGTCTCATCAGTCGAATCCTCGTGTGGTCAAAAGGGGAAAGGGTATAGTCTAACTATTTGAGAGGAAAATACTTGGTAAAGCTTTAGAAAATATGAGAGTTAAGGGATCTCTTTTGAAAATGAAGTTTTACAGAAATCATCTCCTAAAGGCTTGCCAGTTTCTAGGGGTCACGTCCTACAGTCAATGTGTGCTCTGATACCATCTTGTAGCGATCCGACCCAAATGGATCGAAGTCTCTATGCTTAAGTGTCATCCCTGGATCGGTATGCTGACACACATAGTACACGAGGATTTATAACAGAGGTAAATCACATGTATAAAGTAACGTAAATACTATTACCTTAATCCATATAGCGGAAGTAACAACAAAGTTGTGGAGTTCCCAACAACACCAATGGCAAAGTTGAGTGTAGACATCGTAACCCTAACTTATCACTTACTCATCGTAAGAATCCTGCAACATGAGATTTTGCGGCCATGTAGGTCAGTATATTGAATGTACTGGCAATTTCACACCATAGAATAATAATGTAAATGTCTATCACTATATGCATATTTGGCTGGTGGAGGCTCTAAGTTTATTTTTTGCATAAAGCTAATTTTTCCCTACAACAAAGGAATAAATTTTATATACTACCAAGTTGAATTACCCATATTGAGAAGGTAACCCCAACTCAATCCAAAAATCACCAAATCATTAATAACCCAACAATATCATTAAATAGAGTGATGAGATCAACCAATAATTCAAATACCAAATACTCAAAATGTCCATAACCGGGGACACGGCAAATCATGATTTGTTTGTACACTCTGTAGAGGTTTGCGCACTTTTCCCCACAAGACTCGACCACATCCATGATCGGAAGATCGAGACATAGCCTTTCTGAAGAGGTCCCCTTAACCGATAGATAGGCTGGTACACCTACAATTCCCCTACATCTGCTAGCCGATCATGGAAAGGTTTCCCACAACTTACTCAACTATGCCAGAGTCCATAATGGCTTGTGGCTGCACACGAAAGTTTCTAAGCATGAATAATCTTATGATCCCTTTGAGTCTGGGTGGCATTCCATAGGATGGTCACACGGGTACCCCGGGATCTCCTAGGACAACGCTGGATTCCCTAGGTGACCGCAACCAATCCACCCAGATGTGTATTAAAGTAGCCACTTTAAGTTTTTCTTAATTATTAACTCTCACAACTTACATGATTCTCACATACCAATCCCCGTCTACGAGCATAACTAAGCAATATGAGCACAACGTATATTCCCGGGGTGATCAAAGGTATTAGGTTCCTACCTCATCAATTACGTAGCAATAACCTCATGTTCCCAATCCTACTCATCCAATGCTTGAGGGTAACACTAATGCATAAAAACTGGGTAATGGAGGGTATGATCAAAGCGTAACTTGCCTTGTACTGTGGACGAGGATTCTTCGCACTCATAACTCGTGATAGATCTACTCATCACACTCCGATTAATCTATTGTAAGCAAGCAATGGTAACCACACATAAGCAATCACTCAAAAGATCCAAAAGAACGAAGAAAAAAAATACTTCGGAAAACTTCAAAACCATCAAATAAAACTCATGGACATATTTTTAACAACAACAAAATTGTGTGATTTTGATATTAACAGAAAGTACATGTCAAGAGTTTCGATTTTCAAAAAGAATCAATTAATTCAGAGTTATAAAACTCAAGTTATAGCCAAAACAAGGTTGAATTCAAATCTGATCTAATTCAAATTTTAAAATTTCAAAAAGTTGATTTAATAAGTTCTCTGGATAGTTGAGATCATGACGAAGAAGTGAACGTTGGTTTTATTGGATTTGGACAAACGAGTAAAAAGTTGTGAGAGATTGAAAAACAGGGGCTAATGTGTAAGAAAACTAATTGCATCTAGGTCCCTGGCTACGAAACAGAAACGAATCAGACGAACGTTCGCTATAGAACCTAAACGATGAAAACCGTTCGCTCCAGAGGCTTAAACAACGAACGTTCTCTAAATAACTAAAATAGATCGGGTTTTTTTAAAGGAAAACCGAAAAGGACCGGGCGGTTCGACGGCGGTTTTTACCGATTCAACGTCGGCGGCGGCGGATCTCCGGCGATGGCGGGGGAGGCGGTTTCGGCGGCGGTGGCTCGGGCGAGAGGCAGCGGCGGATCGGGCGGCGGTGCGGCTCGGCAGCGCAGGCGGCGGCGCAAGCGGAAGCGGCGGCTGTGAAGTGCGGCGGTGGTGCGAAGTGCCACGCATACTCTACCCCTATGAGCACCTCCGAAAGACTGAGCCGATATATCATAATAACGGTTCATATCACAGTTTCACGACAAATTTTTATATACTATATGAGGACAGACAGAAAAAAATAAGACGAAATTTATATAACCAATAAAAGGGGAGCCGCCAGGTTCGAATATGTATGTGACCTCGTGGTCGCTCGTGCCTATGCTAACAATCCGGAGAGCACACGTGAATACGTGATGTGTCAAAGGGATAATAAATATATTTATATGGTTATTTCTTTCCTTATTCTGTTGTATCTTGTGCATCCTTTATATTGCCTTTCCATTTTACATTGTTATAAGAGATCCTTCAAATGGTCAAAATTCCTTAAATTCTTTCGGACAAATCAACAAAATTATTGTTTGAATTCAAAAAGAAATTAAAATCTAGATATAGAAAATACAGCGCAGAATGAATATACATAAATTCTTTGGGATAAATCAATGAAATTTTTGTTTGAATTCAAATACTTTTAAATTTAAAAATCTGGAACAAAGGAAATATGGCGCAGTATGAATGTACGTATTTTTTACAGAAAAAACAACTAAATTTGTGTTTGAAATCAAATGATGTTAATTATAAATATCTAGATAAAAGAAAATATAGCGCAGAATGTGTGTATGTAAATTCTTTGGGACAAATCGATGGAATTTTTATTTGAATTCAGATAATTTTAAATTTAAAAATCTAGATAACAGGAAATATAATGTACTGTGAATGCATGTAATATTTTGGACAAGTCAACTATTTTTTTTTGAATTCGAATATTTTATAATTTAAAAATATAGATAAAAGAAAATATATAATGCAGAATGAATTTACGTAATTTTTTGGACAAATCAACGAAATAAGAACGGACAAAATAAATAAGTCACACGCGACGAGCCACCATGAGTTTACAGGTTCAAACCGTGGGGTTCCTTATTATTTGGTTAGAATTTTTTCTTTGTGGGTGCATTATTTGGTTAGATTTTGCCTTTAATTTTTTCAGGTTAGTCTTGAAATGATATATAAAGCTAAATTGTGCAAGTAGAATGTGAAAATGACATTAGTTTGGTGGATGTACGCATGAGCCTACTAGCAGTGGTCATGTGTTCAAAACCACCCGCCCCCTCCTTTTTTTTCATTTATTTGAGGGACTCTATGTGCGCCGAAAAAAATGCAAGGTTGTTTTTTGAAGAAAAAATCCAGTGCAGCCACTACCAGCCACGGACAGTGGATCCCTACCATGTAAGCGCGAGATACGACTGGATACGGGAGGAAGCATTGTATTTAACCGATCGGATAAGTTCGCTGCCCGAAAACACATATCTTACATCTTACATTTTTAAGAAGTTAATCCCAATTCTTTCAACATGCAAAGTATCTGCCTCATCGTCCCCACTAAGCCCATGCATTGAATCTCTCTCCCACTAAGCCATGTAAAATTTGTTATATAAGCGAGCGTCCCACTAAGCCCATGCATTGAATCTCTCTTCCACTAACGCCATGCATTTAACTCTTCCCTCTCACTAAGTCATACAAAATCTGTCATATAAGCAAACTCATAAATTACAATTATTTTTACATTAGTCTATGCTATGCATTTTCTGCACACAAAAAAAGTCTGTGCTATGCATGTAACGGTGCAAGATCGTACATGCATGTTAGTCATCCTTCACATTTTTGTTCGAAATGATATTTTTAACATTAATTCAAATTCAAAATTTATATTCTATTTTTAGAGACTTTCTTTTATTGATTTTTAAGCTTATATTTTTTTCATTAGATTTAGTTATTTTTTAGCAACTATTTATATTTTTTAATAAAGTTACCGCAGCAACGCACGGGATATCATTTATGCTGGTCATAGTGGGAGTAACTTAGCAAGTAACATAGCGTATTTCAAAACATGTTTCTTTTGTGGCATGGGGTTAATGAGAAGAGAGATGTTTGGAGTAACATAATAGGTTACTGTAACATAACGCAACCCAAAACAAAATAAGTCTATGATATAATAAATATTATCATCTACTCCCTCCGTTCCTAAATACTTGTCTTTCTAGGCATTTCAATAAATGACTACATACAGAGCAAAATGAGTGAATCTACACTCTAAAATATGTCTACATACATCCGTATATAGTAGTTATTTGAAATGTCTAGAAAGACAAGTATTTAGAAACGGAGGGAGTATGATACTATTTGTATGTTACTTTACACTAGGAAGTTACTTCCCACTGTGACTAGCCTTAGTTTTATAAGTTTGTACAGCAAACTAGTGTGCAAATCTGTGACCTACGGTGTATTTACCTCCCCAAGTAATCGCCTTCCGTGGTCCGTGGCGTTCAGTTTTCTGGGTAGGGAGAGCCTGTCGGCAGAAACGAGTGTCGCACAACTGCAGCCGCTTGGTTTGGTCCCCACACGTGGTTCTGTTTTGCTAGCTAGATCGGCAGACAGCAGAGACACAAAGCAAGCGCGAGCAATCACAGCGATGAATGATTAGGCCCGATAATTCACACCCGCGGCCGCATGCCTTCCCATTCCCAAATCTTACGGATGGTCTTGGCTGTCGTTAGAATTTTTTAAGGAACCACACAGACGATACGGGACTGTGTAGTCCCGGCTAGAGTTTAACAGGGCACATGTGGCAGAGAAGACGAAAAGACTGGCATCAAGCCTGTCCTCGAGATCGACGGCAAAAGCACAGGCTTAGCATATGCGTGCGTGCAGTCATAACTCTCTCCGTCATTCAGTCGTTTGATTATGATCATGTGGCCGAAAACCGTTTCTCATTTAAACTCTTTTAACTCCCTCTATTTACATATATATATATATATATGCCTTTCCAAAATTTCGCGCAGATGAACCCTAGCCCCTTCTCCACCGCGCCACCGGACACATCCGTCCGCGCCGGACATGTCCGCCGACCATCTCATCCCGACCAACCAGAAGACGCCACGTCAGCGCCACCGCCTCCTCCAATCCTGCTGCGCCACCTCACTCCGACGGGCCTCTCTCCCCCGCGGCCCGCCGAGCCCATCCGGGACCCGCCCGGGCCCGGATCTCCGCCGCCGAGGCCCGCGCGCCGCCGCCGCTCGCCCGTTCACCGCCGCCAACCGCCCGGCTCGCTCCTTCGCCCGGCGCCACCGCGCCCTCGCCGGCGTTGCCCGCCGCCACCGCCTCCCGCCGGCGCCGGCCTCAGTTCCCGCCCGCGTCCGGCCTCGACGCTGTGCTGCTCGCCGGAGCGCACCGACTCTCCGCCCATCGCCTCGCGCCGCCTCCCGGAGCGCGCCGCCGCCGCCAACCTTCGCCGGAGGTCTGCCGCCCTTGCCCTCCGTCGCCATGGCCTCGGGCCTCCTCTGCTTCGCCCGGCTGTACGCCGTCGTCCAGGGTCGTTGGCGTCCGTCGATCCAAACGCCTTCGCTGCACCGCCCCGTCCCGCTCGGCGTCGTCCCACTGCATACCTCCGTCCTGGATCCGTGAGGTTCCGCGAACCAAACGCCTCTCGGTCATCCCGAAACGTCCCCGTCCCATTGACTTCCCGGAGGGTAAATTTCTGCGAAGTCCCAGATCTGTGTTATTTTCAGGCCATGTTCATCGCATCATAACTCTGTCATCGTAACTCCGTTTTGCATGCATGATATATCGAAATGTCCATCATGATGTCCTCTTCATTTTGTTCCATTGCACCATGCTTGCTTGAGTCCATCTTTATCTCCTAATTGTTGATGCAAGAGTGCTATAAAATGTTAGGTGCCATTTCTTATCAGTTTATGAACATTTGTCATTTTTATCATGATTAATGTGTGCCTTCTATGAGCATGAGCTCTACATATGTTTTGGACTATGTCATGCCATCTTTACAGGGGTGTATACCATATATTTTTGTGATCAATGTGGTGACTAGCACAATCATGCAAAGTAGCTATCGTGATATTGCTGATTTCAGAGACTTAGAAATTCATTAAGTCTTTTCCCTAATGTAATGCTATATTCATGAGCAGGAGTGCAACTGCCCAATATGGCCACTCTATGGGCTGCTGTCGCAAGCAAGGTACGCTCTGACCGCTGATCCTGTGCGTTTTGTTCGTCGGTAGCTTAGCTAAGCAGGGCCGTCCAATCCACAGACCCATGGTCCCAATATACAAGCGCCCGTGTTTTGCTTTTGCCGTTCCCAAACAAGTAAACTGGATAGAACCCATGTTGTTCCCAAGTCCAAAACTACAGAGTACGCCATCCAAAACTCATGATCCCTAGGGCTGGCTGTAGTCAATATGCGAGGCAAGCGTCCTGCTGCTGGCCTCGGGCGCTGCCTGACGGATGTATGTATTCCTCCTTCCTATGCGGCTCCGGAACATCATCGGGGAAACAAGACGAGCTAGTTTTGGAACAGGAACTTCAGGTCAGCCTCTGTAAGCTTTGACATGGCCTCTGGCGAGTCACCCACGGTGCTGCAAAAAGGACAGCAGGAATGTATCAGCCAACATCATCCCATCCACCCGACCCAAGGATGGCTGAGGACGAAACGAGATTTACCCATCGAACACAAGCTGCTTCTTCTCTTGCAGTTGCAGGATGCGCTCTTCAACTGTGTCCTTGATCACAAACCTCGTGCTTCTGTGTCAGTCAAATCATATATGCCAAGTCAGATAAAGGAGGCGGTATAATTCAGTGTCCATTTTAATTAGCATAGCAAATTACCTAATAGGCTTGAATTGTCCGATTCGGTGGATTCGATCCTGTGCTTGGCTCTCCACTGCTGGATTCCACCAAGGATCCATCAAGAAAACCTATCATCCACCAGGTTATATACATATATATATATAAGCAGGAAGCAGGCAGCATCAACTGGATCGTTCTGCTTATTTTGAACGCTGAGCAACTACATGGGTTATTGCTGTCTAACTAGACATAAATAAAGGAGGAGGATATGCACTAGCTTACATGAGATGCTACAGTAAGATTAAGAGCTACTCCTCCCGCTTTCAGGCTCATCAGGAAAATCCTGCAATCTGGGTCATTTATGAAGGTATCTATAGCTCTCCCCTTCTCCACCATGTTCATTTTCCCATTAAGTTGCACACACTTGATGCCAGACTGTTAAACCATCTTATAAATTATTACATTTGTCCATAAACAATGCAATGCAATGTTAAATATAAGTAAAAGTTTCTCGATACTTTACCCTCTGCAGGGAGAATTCAATCAAATCCAAGAACGATGTGAACTGGCTGAAAACAATCCCTTTTGCAGAACCATCATGCTCAATCATGTTTCTTATCTCTTCTCGCTGCATTTAAAAAACGTCAATATTGTTTTGCACATATCATGGTCCACTCTTGACGTATGCCTAGTGCTGACTTAAAAGAACCATAATTACACTAGACTTAAAAGAACCATTTCATCATCCTCCAGACACCCCTCCATACCAAAAGGCTTATAATTGTATCAAGGTTTTTTTATAGGATAATTGCATCAAGGTTAGTTTCATGCCATGGGTGTTCCAGTGATGTCATGAAATATATTAAGCCAATGAGAGAACAGAGCTGAAATTAGCTAGTTGCAGGATACTTGTTCTCTTCATAGAGATTAATTAGTTTAGCCAATACAAAATATCTACCTAATAATAATAATAATAATAATAATAATAATAATAATAATAATAATAATAATAATAATAATAAACGGCTGGTTACCACCAGCTCTTGCCAAGATACTGAAGCTGCCACCCTTGTTTCATTAAGGCAAAAACAGTTTCTAGAACTTTCAATGTTACCACTATGCATAAGAGATAAGAGTTTGTTGACAGAATTCACTCCCCTACACACCAAGCATGTCAACATTCAGATTAGCTGCAAACAACTGCTGACCAAGTTATCCAACTTACCAATGCATCAATTTTCGTACTTGTCTTGAAATCTGCTAGGCTTTGTAGTCTGCCTAGTATTCCTGAGCGTTTGCCACCCTTCAAATTTGCAGGGACCTTTCTTCTCGAATTTTCCGTTGTTAAGTCAACGGTAAGAGGATTTGAACAAGATGGACATGAAACATTCCCCAAAGTTGCAGAGTACTCCATCAAACAAGTCTTGCAGAATACATGATCACAAGACGTAACCTTGAAAGGAAAGTTCATATGTTGAAGATAACCAGTGGAAAACAATGCATGAGCTTAAATGACTTTCTAGGGGCAACCTACTAACCACCACATCTTCTGCCAATTCATGACATATTCCACACTGGCTTTCCATGGGACCATTTTGTTGATTTTTGCATCCTTCCTGAGATTCTGCTGTCTTGGAAAATGCAACAAGGTATGGATGATCAACAGCCTACAATTTGGTTGGAACAGTCAACATGTTACTTCAACAAAGAGAAATAATTAAGAGTGCAATTCTATAGGGAAAAAACGGCATGGTAACATAGACTATAGCCGATTAAACTTGCTTGTTGCACCCATAAGGAATTCTAAGGATATCCAAATAATTATGTGCACACCTGTCTCAACCTTGTGAGGAGGTCAAAGATATGGGCATAGTTGTTCAGCAACGTTCCAGCTACAACATACCTGGAGAAAACAGAGTGAAGAGATTATCTGAAAAACCATAAATTTTTCAAAAGAGGAAATATAAAGGGGCATTTGCATACGTAAGCTACTTTACAATGGCATCCAGTGATTAAAAAACTGCTACATCGTATTGGATGTAACCATGAAACTAGAAGCAGAATCTCTTTGCAATGCACCTTGTATCCGTTGTAAGTACAACTCCAGTCCAGAGGAATTGGTGTTTAATTAAATCCAGAGCCAAAACAAATGGATGAGCTCTAACCAATAACAATGGCACTTTGTTATGATGTATTGCAAATCAAAGCTGTTTGAAGCTACTCCCTCCGTCCGGTGAAGAGTGTACGTTTGGCTTCAAAATTTGTCCACAAAAGAGTGTACTTCTATCTTTCCAATGCACTTTAAAATAGAAAAAAATACTTCTCTCTCATCACACGGTAATCAAGACCAATAGCAATCTACACATGGTCTTCTTAGTTTTTACATGCACTTAGCTCATTGGGGGTTGGGTAATTAAAGAGGGGAGAGATGGTGGCTTGCACATTTCCAATGCATAATTTACTTAACTTCATAATTTGTCCTAAAATTTCTAGATGTACACTCTTCACCGGACGGAGGGAGTAGTAAAGAAGATTCTTGTTCAAATGAAACTGGATTTTCAACTTTTGCAGAAGCAGCATAATAATCAAACGATGTCTACTGAATAATCCATATGGTATCACTACATAATAAGTAGGAAGGAAAGGAAGACTCACGAATCAAACTGCGTGCAGCTTTGAGTATATAAGGCTTCATAAAATTCCATTTCATTTCTATCAAAAGAGTCCCGCCTCAATGTCACCTAACATGTTGAAGTTAAACTTCTTGCAACTGGTACAACTATAGACGAGGAAGCATTACATTCATTGTGTACATAACATGTTGTGCAGACTTACAGTCTTCGGTGGAAGAGCAAGATCTGCAGCTCGGCCTATTTTTGTCCGCCTTAACACTATGCCCTTCAAGACTTTCTCCTTGAGAAGAGTCATGGCTCTTCTGCCCTCAAAACTCGCGGATCCATACAGTATTGGTGTCGCTATGTACTGTTAAAAAAATGACTTTTTAGCAAATATGATGTCACAAATGAAAAATATGTCAAAATAAGGGACATATAGAACCATGTAACTGACCTTATTCCACCAGCAAAAGTGCCTGACGGATGAGTGACCACAGTCGCATTTTTTCTTCATACTACAGGAGATTAGGAGGCAATAACTAAAACGAAGAAATAACAATGGGAACAGCAGCAACTCGTAACCTGGTGTGATACAACTACAATGTTGCAACAGTAACCTTGTTTACAATCATACTAGAGTACATTTCAGAAACTACCTCTTTATAGCATGTAACATTTTACAGAACTACATTTTTAATCTTCCAACAGTTATAAGCCCATCCGTAGGCCACACAATTGGTACAGAATAAATCAAATGGTATTGTGATGTACGTATGGTTGGCTGGTGGGCCCTATAGGGCAGAGCCAAACGACTAGAGCCCATCAGTGTAACTGGACTGCTGTGTGGTTGACCAATGGGCCCTATAGATCATAACTGTTTTAAACGATAATGTCCTTCCAAAACTGGAGTATGGTTACGTGATAGAGTTGACAAATGAACAGTTTTTTAATTAAATTTACACTTATTAATAACAAATTAGTTCAATCATCAGATACTACTAGTAGAGGCAGATCTTACTTGGTATCTAGTATCTGACAGTCACAGTCCTTGCAGAAGTAGTTCGAGTAGGGAAAGATTTGCAAGAAACGAATCTGAGAAAACAACAGTAAGAATAGAGGAGGTAAAAGAAAATTGGTCAGGATCTTCAGACGTTAGTTACAAACCAGCGAGTAAAGCTCTCCAACACGATTCTGCAATGGTGTCCCACTCAGAGCCCACTTGTATTCCGATTCCAATGCAAAAACTGCCCTTGCAGTATTGCATCGTCTATCTTTTATGAAGTGAGCCTGCAGAAAAGAACATGGAGGGAATGAATCATTTTTGAAAAGAAACAGGTCAATCATTGTTGAATTTTACTTTAGGAAAATATTAAAAGATTGGAAGATATACTCATCTAAAAAGACAAAGAAATCAATGTGTAGTGAGAACACAGCTGTGTGTCTCAAGTACACAAATTGGTCTCAATCCTTGAAATTTCATAAAACATTGTAATGATGAACAGAAAACACTAAGCCGATAGCAACACACCTAGAAACTGTCCACTTGATAAAACATAATATGCATCTCTATTATCTACCGAAACATGTGTACAGAAAGTAATATATTTCGAAATGGGACAAGTACTGCTGGACAAGCTTCCTTTTAGACATGAAACTAGGCTGCTGGCCAACATCATCATGTTGGAAAACACCAACACGACAGGAGCATTCAGTAATACCAGAATAAACTTGCCAGGGAAAAAAAGACCTTGGTATCAAATTCAGAGCTATAAACTTTGTGGATTTTGCAGAACTGCTCATTCAGCTTTTATGCTTCATGATGTCAACATGGTGTGCCGACTATTAATAAATAGATTTAGATTAGCAGAAAAACACTTGTGTGCAACTTAATGCACTACAATGCAATACAGCAAGTACACCTATCATACGTTATGTTAATTTTTACAAATATATGATAGAAACCAAATAGTAGAGTTCTTATTCTTGCAAGTGTCATCACCAAAACTATATAACAAAGAACAACCAGATGTACAGGAACAGATTATTGGTCAAAATACTAGAACAAGAGCTCTTATCATAATAATGATGAAGCTATTAGAACTTCTAGTATATCACCTATGACAGTAGAATGTTGAAATGCTGTAGAAATAATATGTTATATCATGTTATGCATTGCCAAAGGATACAGTAGCAAGTTCAGATGGAGGCTACAATTTAAATAAGTCCCCCAAATCAGATAGTATAAAGTCAACTTAATGTTCTTCATCCAAACATACAGAGTGCACCTAGCTACGAGTCAAAAGAAAACACTGTGATCCTTTCTTGCTTAGGATATGAATTTGCTATGTTTGATCCCTACAATCCAAAATCATGCTTAGTCGAAGAAAACGGGGTTACACTGTTAAGAAGTAGTACAGCCACATGGCAGATTGGCGGTATTGACCACAACTAAGTGTTCCATTTAAAAATCGATTACTTCCTGAGAATTCATATCTATACATGCAGTTTATTATAATGTTGAATCATAAAAAATGCAGCAGGAAAGGGCATATGATCACCTCATCTAAGATAATCCGCTCCCACCGCACTGAGTGTAGAGGTGACTTGCCCCTGGATTTGCTACCCAATTCCTCAAAATCCTCTTCCTCCTCCTCAATACCACTTTTCCTCTTCCCTTTCCCCTTCCCTTTCCCCTTCACTTTGGTGTCAGCCCACTTCTTGCTCTCCTGCTTCGCCTGCTTCTCAGTACGAAGAGCATCGGGCCCACAGTAATATCTCAAGTGAATCTTCAGCTTCTCGGGGTAAAACTGTTTATTGCAGTAGTCACACCGAATCTTGGGTGGCATTATGTGCTTCCGGTAGTCCGCCTCAATGGTGGAGTAGGTGGTGACCACGAAGTCGAAGGTGTCGAAATCGTACTTCTGAGAGCCCCGCCGAGCGCCATGGTAGAGCAGCACGCGCGCGCTGCCTTTGGCCGTGTGCCGCTCGATCTCCTGCGCCCACTGGATGACGGCCACCACGGGGCAGATCACAAGGGTGCACCCTACCCGGCGCATCGGGAGGCCCAGTGACGAGGACGGTGGCGGGGGCGGGGGCGAGCCGGGGGGACGGAGCCGGCGCGCGGTGAGGACGAGCGCGATACCCTGGATGGTCTTCCCCATCCCCATCTCGTCGGCGAGGATGCCGCCGCGCGAAACCGAGGCCTCCTGCGCCAGCGCCCACGCGAGCCACTCCTTCTGGAAGCGCAGCAACTGGAGCAGCACCTCCGGGGCCGGCTCCGCGGTCGGCACCACCCCAGCGGCCGGGGCGTCCGTCTCCTCCACTGCCCCGGCGCGCTCGTCGAGCCACTTGGTATTAGCCTCCTCCCACTCTTCCCACGGCAGGGGCGGGCCGTCCTCGTCGCGCTTCCCCTTCTTCTTCTTCCGCCTCCACTTGGACTTGGGCGGCCGTGGCGACAGCACCGGACGCGGCGCCACCACCTCGATCACCACCGCGGGCGCAGGGGCATCTTCATCGGAGGCAAACTCCTCGTCGTCGTCCGCCACCTCGTCCTCCATATCAGCGACGAAGTCGGAGTCGGAGGTGTTATCGGAGGGGACGCTCTCGTCGTCGTCGTCGTTGCGCCGGCGGCGACGGCTGCCGCCGGAGCCTGCGATGGGAGGCGGGGGAGTCAGGGCTTGAGGGGTGGGAGTCGATGGGTTCAGCGTAAGGAGGCGACTTACCAGATGCATTCTTCCCGTTTCGGCGAGGCATCGCGCGGGGCGGCGGCGGCGGCGGCGGCGCGGAAACGGAGGAAGGGCGAGAGGTGGGGTGGGTGGTTTGGGTGAATTTTAAAGTCGGGCCGGGGTTTGGGGGCGTTGGGTTGTGGGGTTAAGTCGGTCATGGGGAGAGGAAAGAGCGGGAAGGAACTGCAGCCGCAGGGGTAGGACCGGGTCAGCGGGAGCGGGGAATTGTGCTCCGGAAGGAACAGCCGGGTTGTGCTCCGGAAGGAACAGCCGGTGTGTGTCACGTCATGTGTGAAGCCAGCCTTGATTAATCCATGGAGTTCCCATGCTAAGGTTCGTCGTCGAGCGTGACAGACAGGAATGAAAGCGATGCCGATTCATTGCTTTTGCATCCTATTGTTGGATACACCGATCGACTGACTTCTCTTTGCTTGCGGCAACGAATCCGGCTCTTTAGGGACATCTTTAGTAGTCCAAAATGATAAATTTGGAACATTCGGGATTTGATCATGACAAATCAAACGTTTCGTATGGCAATTTTAATGAGTAGTGCTATCAGAATGAAGTTGATAGTACCTGATTAGTTATCACGAAACATGCCTAATTATGTTTTTTTCTTCCAAAACATAGGGCTGCACACTTGATATGTACAATCAAATCATCAATGTAACTACTTTTCTTGTTCAATCATTTATCAATAATGAGATATGAAGTATTTTCATTTAATAATAGTAGCTGAAAATAAAACACATTACATAAGAATGGGGTATCTTTTCATTTTAGTGGCACTGTACAAAAAGAATAATGAAAAGGGAAACATTTGCATGCGGTTGATCGGCCGAGTTTCGGTCGGTCACACCGCTCACTCCGCGACCCGCTCGTCCGCACGTGGGTCCACCACCAAACAACCGCCTCCCCTTTTACCATATTTCTTCAGGGGGCGAACGAGATCCACTCATTCTACTGCTCGCGCGAGCGCATCTCCTTTTTGCATTGTGAGCTCGCTCTCTCTCCTCTTCCTCTTTGTAGATGCTTGCCTTTCCTCACCGGCGACAGGCTACGTTGGTCGGCCATGGCCGCCGCCCACTTTTGTTTCTTTTCTAGCCCGCGGTGGATGTGGCTATCCCCCCACCCCTTTCCCTCTCGGAATAAGTGATGCAAACCAACGCCCATCGGTGTTGGGCGTGGTGGTGACAAGCGCTGGAGACCCGCAGCGGTCGACGTTGGGATGTTGGAACCCTGGCGACAAGTGATGGAGATTTGGCGTTTTATTTTTGCCAGAAGCAACTCCAAATTTTGCTGCCATCATCTTCTTTTTTTTGCTGGAACCAACCAATCCTTTTTTGCTATCACGATTGTTTCTTTTGCTGGAACCAGTGTGCCAATTTTTTGCTTTCACCATCTTCGGTTTTTGCTGGAACCAATCCAAAATTCCGCTACCATATTTTTCATTTGGTGTAACTAATATACCATTTTTTGATACCACCACCATCTGTTTTTACTGGAACCAACAATTTTTCTTGCCACCATATATTTGTTTGGTCATTCTACCACTTTTTTGCTACCAATGTTTTGAGTTTTCCTACTATTAGCGTTGTCAATTGTTGCGTCCGGCGGCGGCAATGGTGTTGTGATTTTGCTGCAGCCGGCAGTGGGAAAGCTACCACTGGCGACAGGATCTGCTCCAACCAGTGGGGGCTATCCCACGACGGTGGTGACCACGGCCCGATGGTGGTGCTTCACCCACTACACGCACAAGCAAACAGTTTATTTTTTTTGCTACAATCAACCCCACTTTTTGTTACTACTGTCTTCGGATTTTGCCGGAAACAACCCATTTTTTGCTACCACCGTCTTGATTTTGCTGGAACAGGTATCTCATTTTGCTTTCACCATATCGTGTTTTTGCTGGAACCAGCGTCACATGTTTTTTGGTTCCACCGTGTACGTGTTTTTTGTTGGAACCGTGCCCCATTTCTTGCTTCCACCATGTGTTTGTTTTGGTAGAACCAACAAAGGTTTTTGCTACCATCGCTTTTTTTGGTTTTGAGCGACGCAGTTGTGCCATTTTGATGCTGCAACCAGCGACGAGGACAGCCGGCTGCAGCTGGAGTTGCAGCGTCGCACTGGAGTTGCGGTTGTCGCCATGGGGAGCTGCAACCGCAGGCGCGGGCTGCTGCATGCACGAAACTAGCGACCGGCGACAGGACAATGATGGTGACCAACGACGAGGGTAGCAACAGGCGAGGACGCGTGTGCGGTGCTTCGAGGCCGGTCGCTCGCTCCTTAATGGTGGTGCGATGGGGATTTTTTTTTGAAAGAAGACGTCTGGGGGAGGAAGGAAGACAATCGTTTGGCTAATGGTTGTTCGATCGGACGTTGCTGGTGCGAGCGGCCCATTTGGGCAGGCGCACTGACGCCTAACGAAAAATGTGTTTTTTTGTACTACACTAAAATGTTGCAACAACTACGATGTTTCTCCATAATCATGTTGGCACAAAACATAGAACATGTTCATTTGTTATACTAGTAAATGAGCACGTGCAATGCACGTTGATATTGGGAAGAAAATCAACTGCAGGTTGATATTAGGTAGTGTCGGCATTCTAGGAACGGGGGTATCCAGACTTGTGTTGGGGAACGTGGTAGAATTTTAAAATTTTCTACGCATCACCAAGATCAATCTATGGAGTCATCTAGCAACGAGGGAGAGAGGAGTGCATCTACATACCCTTGTAGATCGCGCGCGGAAGCGTTTAAGAGAACGGGGTTGATGGAGTCGTACTCGACGTGATCCAAATCACCGATGACCTAGTGCCGAACGGACGACACCTCCGTGTTGAACACACGTACGGTTGGGAAGACGTCTCCTCCTTCTTGATCCAGCAAGGGGGAAGGAGAGGTTGATGAAGATCCAGAAGCACGACGGCGTGGTGGTGGATGCAGCAGGATCCCGGCAGGGATTCGCCAAGCGCAAGCGGGGAGGAGAGGTGTTACGGAGGGAGAGGGAGGCGCCAAGAGCAAGGGGGTGCGGCCGCCCTCTCTTCCCCCCTCTTTATATAGGGGCCTTGGGGCGCCGGCCCTAGGAGATGGATCTCCAAGGGGGCGGCGGCCAAGGGGTGGCTTCTCCCCCAAGCCAAGTGGGGGGCGCCCCCACCCCTAGGGTTTCCCAACCCTAGGCGCAGGGGAGGCCCAAGGGGGGCGCACCAGCCCACCAGGGGCTGGTTCCCCTCCCACTTCAGCCCATGGGGCCCTCCAGGATAGGTGGCCCCACCCGGTGGACCCCCGGGACCCTTCCGGTGGTCCCGGTACAATACCGGAGACCCCGAAACCTTCCCGATAGCCGAAACTTGACTTCCTATATATAAATCTTTACCTCCAGACCATTCCGGAACTCCTCGTGACGTCCGGGATCTCATCCGGGACTCCGAACAACTTTCGGGTTACTGCATACTAATATCTCTACAACCCTAGCGTCACCGAACCTTAAGTGTGTAGACCCTACGGGTTCAGGAGACATGCAGACATGACCGAGACGCCTCTCCGGTCAATAACCAACAACGGGATCTGGATACCCATGTTGTCTCCCACATGCTCCACGATGATCTCATCGGAAGAACCACGATGTCAAGGATTCAATCAATCCGTATACAATTCCCTTTGTCAATCAGTACGTTACTTGCCCGAGACTCGATAGTCGGTATCCCAATATCTTGTTCAATCTCGATACCGGCAAGTCACTTTACTCGTGCCGTAATGCATGATCCCGTGATCAACCACTTGGTCACATTGAGCTCATTATGATGATGCGTTACCGAGTGGGCCCAGAGATACCTCTCCGTCACACGGAGTGACAAATCTCGGTCTCGATTCGTGCCAACCCAACAGACACTTTCGAAGATACCTGTAGTGTACCTTTATAGTCACCCAGTTACGTTGTGATGTTTGACACACCCAAGGCACTCCTACGGTATCCGGGAGTTGCACAATCTCATGGTCTAAGGAAATGATACTTGACATTCGGAAAAGCTACAGCAAACGAACTACATGATCTTTGAGCTATGCTTAGGATTGGGTCTTGTCCATCACATCATTGTCCTAATGATGTGATCCCGTTATCAATGACATCCAATGTCCATAGTCAGGAAACCATGACTACCTTTTGATCAACGAGCTAGTCAACTAGAGGCTCACCAGGGACGTGTTGTGGTCTATGTATTCACACATGTATTACGATTTCCGGATAACACAATTATAGCATGAACAATAGACAATTATCATGAACAAAGAAATATAATAATAACCATCTTATTATTGCCTCTAGGGCATATTTCCAACAGTCTCCCACTTATACTAGAGTCAATATTCTAGTTACATTGTGATGAATCGAACACCCATGCAGTTCTGGTGTTGATCATGTTTTGCTCTAGGGAGAGGTTTAGTCAATGGATCTACCACATTCAGGTCCGTATGTACTTTACAAATCTCTATGTCTCCATTTTGAACACTTTCACGAATGGAGTTGAAGCGACGCTTGATATGCCTGGTCTTCCTGTGAAACCTGGGCTCCTTGGCAAGGGTAATAGCTCCAGTGTTGTCACAGAAGAGAGTCATCGGGCCCGACGCATTGGGTATGACTCCTAGGTCGGTAATGAACTCCTTCACCCAGATTGCTTCTTGTGCTGCCTCCGAGGCTGCCATGTACTCCGCTTCACATGTAGATCCGCCACAACGCTCTGCTTGCAACTGCACCAGCTTACTGCCCCACCATTCAAAATATACACGTATCCGGTTTGTGACTTAGAGTCATCCAGATCTGTGTCGAAGCTAGCATCGACGTAACCCTTTACGACGAGCTCTTCGTCACCTCCATAAATGAGAAACATATCCTTAGTCCTTTTCAGGTACTTCAAGATATTCTTTACCGCTGTCCAGTGTTCCATGCCGGGATTACTTTGGTACCTTCCTACCAAACTTACGGCAAGGTTTACATCAGGTCTGGTATGCAGCATAGCATACATGATAGACCCTATGGCCGAGGCATAGGGGACGACACTCATCTTTTCTCTATCTTCTGCCGTGGTCGGGCATTGAGCCGTGCTCAATCTCGTACCTTGCAATACAGGCAAGAACCCCTTCTTTGACTGATCAATTTTGAACTTCTTCAATATCTTGTCAAGGTACGTACTCTGTGAAAGACCAATGAGGCGTCTCGATCTATCTCTATAGATCTTGATGCCTAATATATAAGCAGCTTCTCCAAGGTCCTTCATTGAAAAACACTTGTTCAAGTAGGCCTTTATGCTTTCCAAGAATTCTATATCATTTCCCATCAACAGTATGTCAACCACATACAATATGAGAAATGCTACAGAGCTCCCACTCACTTTCTTGTAAATGCAGGCTTCTCCATAAGCCTGCGTAAACCCAAACGCTTTGATCATCTCATCAAAACGAATGTTCCAACTCCGAGATGCTTGCACCAGCCCATAAATCGAGCGTTGGAGCTTGCACACCTTGTCAGCATTCTTAGGATCGACAAAACCTTCCGGCTGCATCATATACAATTCTTCCTTAAGGAAACCATTAAGGAATGCCGTTTTGACGTCCATTTGCCATATCTCATAATCATAGAATGCGTCAATTGCTAACATGATTCGGACGAACTTCAGCTTCGCTACGGGTGAGAAAGTCGCATCGTAGTCAACCCCTTGAACTTGTCGATAACCCTTAGCGACAAGCCGAGCTTTATAGATGGTCACATTACCATCCGCGTCTGTCTTCTTCTTAAAGATCCATTTATTTTCTATGGCTCGCCGATCATCGGGCAAGTCAGTCAAAGTCCATACTTCATTTTCATACAAGGATCCTATCTCGGATTTCATGGCTTCCAGCCATTTGTCGGAATCCAGGCCCGCCATCGCTTCTTCTTAGTTCGAAGGTTCACCGTTGTCTAACAACATGATTTCCAAGACAGGGTTGCTGTACCACTCTGGTGCGGAACGTGTCCTCGTGGCCCTACGAAGTTCAGTAGCAACTTGATCTGAAGTTTCATGATCATCATCATCAACTTCCTCTCTAGTCGGTGCAGGCACCTCAGGAACATTTTCTTGAGCTGCGCCACTTACCGATTCAAGAGGTAATACTTCATCAAGTTCTACTTTCCTCCCACTTATTTCTTTCGAGAGAAACTCTTTCTCTAGAAAGGACCCATTCTTGGCAACAAAAATCTTGCCTTGGGATCTGAGGTAGAAGGTATACCCAATAGTTTCTTTAGGGTATCCTATGAAGACGCATTTTTCCGATTTGGGTTCGAGCTTTTCAGGTTGAAGTTTCTTGACATAAGCATCGCATTTCCAAACTTTTAGAAATGACAGCTTAGGTTTCTTCCCAAACCATAATTCATACGGTGTCGTCTCAACGGATTTCGACGGAGCCCTATTTAAAGTGAATGCGGCAGTCTCTAAAGCATAGCCCCAAAATGACAACGGTAAATCGGTAAGAGACATCATAGATCGCACCATATCTAATAGAGTGCGATTATGACGTTCGGACACACCATTACGCTGAGGTGTTCCAGGCGGCGTGAGTTGTGAAACTATTCCACATTTTCTTAAGTGTGTGCCAAATTCGTGACTCAAGTATTCTCCCCCATGATCTGATCGCAAGAACTTGATTTTCCTGTCACGTTGATTCTCAACCTCACTCTGAAATTCCTTGAACTTTTCAAAGGTCTCAAACTTGTGTTTCATTAAGTAGACATACCCATATCTACTCAAGTCATCAGTGAGGGTGAGAACATAACGATAGCCACCGCGAGCCTCAACACTCATTGGACCGCACACATTAGTATGTATGATTTCCAATAAGTTGGTTGCTCGCTCCATTGTTCCTGAGAATGGAGTCTTGGTCATTTTACCCATGAGGCATGGTTCGCACGTGTCAAATGATTCGTAATCAAGAGACTCTAAAAGTCCATCTGCATGGAGCTTCTTCATGCGTTTGACACCTATGTGACCAAGGCGGCAGTGCCACAAGTATGTGGGACTATCATTATCAACCTTACATCTTTTGGTATTCACACTATGAATATGTGTAACATTACGCTTGAGATTCATTAAGAATAAACCATTCACCATCGGAGCATGACCATAAAACATATCTCTCATATAAATAGAACAACCATTATTCTCGGATTTAAATGAGTAGCCATCTCGAATTAAACGAGATCCTGATACAATGTTCATGCTCAAAGCTGGCACTAAATAACAATTATTGAGGTTTAAAACTAATCCCGTAGGTAAATGTAGAGGCAACGTGCCGACGGCGATCACATCGACCTTGGAACCATTCCCGACGCGCATCGTCACCTCGTCCTTCGCCAGTCTCCGTTTATTCCGCAGCTCCTACTTTGAGTTACAAATGTGAGCAACCGCACCGGTATCAAATACCCAGGAGCTACTACGAGTACTGGTAAGGTATACATCAATTACATGTATATCACATATACCTTTAGTGTTGCCGGCCTTCTTGTCCGCTAAGTATTTGGGGCAGTTCCGCTTCCAGTGACCACTTCCCTTGCAATAAAAACACTCAGTCTCGGGCTTGGGTCCATTCTTTGGCTTCTTCCCGGCAGCTTGCTTACCGGGCGCGGCAACTCCCTTGTCGTCCTTCTTGAAGTTCTTTTTACCCTTGCCTTTCTTGAACTTAGTGGTTTTATTCACCATCAACACTTGATGTTCCTTTTTGATTTCCACCTCCACTGATTTCAGCATTGAATATACCTCAAGAATGGTCTTTTCCATCCCCTGCATATTAAAGTTCATCACAAAGCTCTTGTAGCTCGGTGGAAGCGACTGAAGGATTCTGTCAATGACCGCGTCATTCGGGAGATTAACTCCCAGCTGAGTCAAGCGGTTATGCAACCCAGACATTCTGAGTATGTGCTCACTGACAAAACTATTTTCCTCCATCTTACAGCTGAAGAACTTGTCGGAGACTTCATATCTCTCGACCCGGGCATGAGCTTGAAAAACCATTTTTAGCTCTTCGAACATCTCATATGCTCCGTGTCTCTCAAAACGCTTTTGGAGCCCCGGTTCTAAGCTGTAAAGCATGCCGCACTGAACGAGGGAGTAATCATCAGCACGTGACTGCCAAGCGTTCATAATGTCTTGGTTCTCTGGGACAGGCGCGTCACCTAGCGGTGCTTCTAGGACATAATCTTTCTTGGCAGCTATGAGGATGATCCTCAGGTTCCGGACCCAGTCCGTATAGTTGCTGCCATCGTCTTTCAGCTTGGTTTTCTCTAGGAACGCGTTGAAGTTGAGGACAACGTGGGCCATTTGATCTACAAGACATATTGTAAAGATTTTAGACTAAGTTCATGATAATTAAGTTCATCTAATCAAATTATTCAATGAACTCCCACTCAGATAGACATCCCTCCAGTCATCTAATTGAAACATGATCCGAGTTAACTAGGCCGTGTCTGATCATCACGTGAGACGGACTAGTCAACATCGGTGAACATCTTAATGTTGATCGTATCTTCTATACGACTCATGCTCGACCTTTCGGTCTTCTGTGTTCCGAGGCCATGTCTGTACATGCTAGGCTCGTCAAGTCAGCCTAAGTGTATTGCGTGTGTAAATCTGGCTTACACCCGTTGTATTCGAACGTTAGAATCTATCACACCCGATCATCACGTGGTGCTTCGAAACAACGAACCTTCGCAATGGTGCACAGTTAGGGGGAACACTTTCTTGAAATTATTACGAGGGATCATCTTATTTAAGCTACCGTCGTTCTAAGCAAATAAGATGTAAAACATGATAAACATCACATGCAATCAAATAGTGACATGATATGGCCAATATCATTTGCTCCTTTTGATCTCCATCTTCGGGGCTCCATGATCATCGTTGTCACCGGCATGATACCATGATCTCCATCATCACGATCTCCATCATCATGTCTTCTTGAAGTTGTCTCATCATCTATTACTTCTACTACTATGGCTAACGCTTTAGCAATAAAGTAAAGTAATTACATGATGTTCATGTTGACACACAGGTCATAAATAAATAAATAAAGACAACTCCTATGGCTCCTGCCGGTTGTCATACTCATCGACATGAAGTCGTGATTCCTATTACAAGAACATGATCAATCTCATACATCACATATATCATTCATCACATCCTTTTGGTCATATCACATCACACGACACATGCTGCAAAAACAAGTTAGACGTCCTCTAATTGTTGTTGCAAGTTTTTACGTGGCTGCTATAGGTTTCTAGCAAGAATGTTTCTTACCTACGCCAAAACCACAACCTGATATGCCAATTTCTATTTACCCTTCATAAGGACCCTTTTCATCGAATCCGATCTGACTAAAGTGGGAGAGACAAACACCCGCCAGCCACCTTATGCAACTAGTGCATGTCAATCGGTGGAACCAGTCTCACGTAAGCGTACGTGTAAGGTCGGTCCGGGCCGCTTCATCCCACGATGCCGCCGAATCAAGATAAGACTAGTAATGGCAAGCAAATTGACAATATCCACGCCCACAACTTCTTTGTGTTCTACTCGTGCATAGAAACTACGCATAGACCTAGCTCATGATGCCACTGTTGGGGAACGTAGCAGAATTTTAAAATTTTCTACACATCACCAAGATCAATCTATGGAGTCATCTAGCAACGAGGGAGAGAGGAGTGCATCTACATACCCTTGTAGATCGCGCGCGGAAGCGTTGAAGAGAACGGGGTTGATGGAGTCATACTCGACGTGATCCAAATCACCGATGACCTAGTGCCGAACGGACGGCACCTCCGTGTTCAACACACGTACGGTTGGGAAGACGTCTCCTCCTTCTTGATCCAGCAAGGGGGAAGGAGAGGTTGATGAAGATCCAGCAGCACGACGGCGTGGTGGTGGATGCAGCAGGATCCCGGCAGGTGTCGGATTTCGGGTTCCGGCAGACCCTTGAGGTTCGAACACTGGGGTGCGCGCGGAGATTTCGCTTCCTACCTACCTGCACCCCTCCGCCTCGCTGATCTAAGCAATGGAAAGAACAACACGAATAACACAGGGTTTATATTGGTTCGGGCCACCATTGTGGTGTAATACCCTACTCCAGTGTGTGGTGTGGTGGATTGCCTCTTGGGCTGATGATGATGAACAATACAAGGAAGAACAGCCTCGGGAGGGTCTGCTCTTGGCTGGGGAGATGAACTGCTGGGAGGTGTTCAGTCACCCTTTTCTCTCTCTCTCTCTCTCTCTCTCTCTCTCGTCCCCCCTTTTGTTCTGTGGGTGGCTGGTCCTATTTATAGAGGCCCTGGTCCTCTTCCCAAATATCGAGCGGGAAGGGAGCCAACAATGGCGGGCTAATTTGAAGGGGGACAGCTAGTGCCAGCTATCTTGACAAAAGTAGTCTTCGCCTGCACAAAGCTCTGGTGATGACGCCGTCTTGGGCGCCATAATGACCTCCGTCTTGTAGTCCTCCTGGTCTTGGTCTTGTTGCACCGAAATGGCAACCTTTGCCTGATGCCTCGGTACTCCGCGGCTGCGCTTGCTCCCTTTGCACCAAAGAGGAAAGGAGGACGCTGCGCGGGCTGGCACCCGCCTGGCGCCTTTGGTCGTCATGACTTGCATCACGGGCACCTCATGAGGTACCCCGCCTTGATCTCTCCGCCTCCTCGCGAGCCAGCCTGATGAGGCCGTGCCTGAGGAAGCTCCGTGTCGTCCGCCCCACGAGGCTTGGCCCCTCGCGAGGGTCTTGGGTCTGTGTTGGTGAAGATGGGCCGTGCTGGGCCCCCTTTTGAGCCACGCTGCAGGCCGCAGGCAGGCAAGTCTGGGGACCCCCGTTCCTATAAAGCCGACAGTAGCCCCGGGCCCAAGGCGCGCCCGGACTTGGCCGTGCAGGGAGGCGGAAGGGCGAGGGCGAAGCGCCGTGGGCCCTAACAGCCTGCGGCCTTGGGCGCCGCATGGCGGTTGATTGGACGTGGGCGGCACTGCTCCCCCACACCTTCCTAATTTTGCGCCATGCTAGGCGGACTCGTAGTTGTACACAGCCGCTCCCCTTTCTGTCGCTCGAGCGCCCTCTGTCCTTCCTCCGCTCGAACTCCAGCTTCTGTTTTCAACCCAATCTCGAAGTTTCCCCCCCTTTTCCATCGCCATGGCTCTGACGAAGAAGGGAAGAGGGAAGAAACCCGTGTCTCCGCCTGGTCCGCCGCCATTGGCGGCCCCCGCCGAGGGCTTAGGCAAGGTCAGCTCGGCTCTGGCCACTATCTTCAACGAGTGCGAGAGGACGACAGCCTGGCCCGCGTCCCACTCCTCCATCGACGGGACAGTCACCGAGGTCCCGTATTTCGTCGACGCCCTATGGGTGGGTCTGGTTCCTCCCTTTTCTGATTTCTTCAATGTCGTGCTTTCCCACTATCAGATCCACATGATGCATCTGGGTCCTGAATCCATCACCCTCCTTTCGGTATTCGCCTTTGTTTGCGAGGCTATGATGGGCATCCTCCCTTCGATTGCCTTGCTGCGCCACTTCTTCTCGCTGCGCCTTGTCGACCCTACCCAATGTTGGGCGTGCGTGAGCTTCGTTGCCGCGTCTGAGACTGCGGCCTCGGGGATAGACTTCAAGCTCCCCCCGCCCGCGGCTGGGTTCCGCGAGCGGTGGCTGTATGTGGACGCAGGGGTGCCCAGCCCCCTGCTATCGAAGCCAACTTCGCCTGCTGTCCCCAATTCGGGCTGGGGCCAGGAGACACTTGAGAGCCCCGGCTCGTCTTCGTCTGGCACCGCTTCGCGTTCTTGAGGTCGCTCGGCGTGACAGCGCCCAAGGTGGTGAAGGAGTTCCTGTTACGCCGCGTTGCTCCTCTCCAACGCCACTCCTGCCGGATGTGGACCTTCAGGGGGCGCGATGATCGTATGAGGCTCCAGGAAGAGGACTTGACTCCTGAAGTGCTGAGGACAGCGCTCTTGACCCTGACTGGGGACCCCAACCCTGGCAGCATCCCGTAGGGGGGGCCTTGCTGTACCTCTGCCAGAGCAGGGGTGATTTTGTGAAGCAGATGCCTGTCTTTGATGAGTGGGGGCCGTGCCCCGCCGGCCTCCAGGGGCCTCGTGAGAACCCAGTGGTGGTGACCGCCCTTCTAGTCGGCCAAGGCGGCTCTTCCTCGAGCGGCGGAGCAGGGAGGCATGAGGCGCCAGAGGCCGAGGGGGCTCCCGGCGGGGTGACGGCACCGGGAGATGCTCATGAGGGAGCGGCTCTCGGGGCCCGTGCCGCTGAGGCTGAGGGCGACGAGCAGCTGCTCTCAGCGCTTGTGAGTGAGGCCCCTGAGGCTCCGGCTGCTTCCCTTAACGAGGCGATTGGCAGCGCGCATCGGGCAGGCACCCCTGACGCAGATCGCCTTGATGCTCCGTCTTCGTCGCAGGTTGATCCCTGCGCCCAACTCTTGGGCCGCTTCCGCATGGACTTTGAGGCCCTCCGGAAGAGAAGGGAGGCCCTGGGCGACGATTACCCTTGTCGCCTGCTGAAGCGTAGGAAGTACTTCGCCACTGATGAGTAAGCCTTCTCCTTTTCCAGCTCCCGATCCTTCTGTTGCTTTTACTAACCCTTGCTCCGCAGCCCCCTTCTAGCTGAGCTCGCGGAGACGGCTGAGGTGCCGTCCCCCCTTGGCTTCGCCCCCTCCATCGCCCTCAAGCGCCCCGAGCAGCAGAGCCCTTGTGGTGAGGGCGATCGAAGAGGCGGACCGTCCCGAGGCGCATCGTGGCCCTGCGCACCTCGCGATCCTCTTCCGCAGGCCTTCTCATGGCATAGCCAGCCTACCGTGGGCTTCCCGCCTGGTCGTGGACTGTGATTGGCTGAGGCGCTCCTTGCGCTCTTCCTCTGGGGACGGGCTGGCCCCAGGTCGGGCTTCTGGCGCGGCGTGCCCGACCGTCGCGAGGGTGCCAGCCCCCAGCTCGGAGGGGGGTGCTGATTCGTGGCCCCCGGTGCTTGCTTGGGGCAGATGATGGCGTGGAAGACGTGCTCGAGCGCGCTTGGGAGCGTCGCGCTCTCCGCCAAGGATTCTTTCGAAGGGCGGCTGACGCGGTAAGCCTGCTTGGTGAGGAGCTTGCTGATGAAGATGCGCGCCTTGAGGCCGAGGGCCTGCGCCTGGCTGCAGAGAGGCGCGAGCTGGAGGGCGCCATCGCCCTTGCGCGCCGCCAGCGCGATCTTGACGACGCAAAGACCAAGGCATCGCTGGTGGCCTCTCGGGAGGCTCGATCTTGGGCTGCTGAGGAGGCTCGGGAAGCTAACCGGCGGCGTACGGTGGCGGAGGAGCGGGCTCGGGAGCTCCTGGCCTGGTGCCACTCACTGGAGGAGCAGGTGGAGCTACGCGAGGCAACCCTCGCGTCGATGTAGGTGGCCTTTGGCGACTCAGCAGAGCTCCAGAAGCGTGAGGAGGCGCTGACGTTGGAAGCCACCGAACGTACCCGCGAGTACGAGCGTCTGGAGACGAGGGAGTGCTTGGTGACGCAGGCGGAGGATGATGTCGCTGCACAGGAAGCCCACGTCCTGGAGGAGGTCGGACGCCGAGTGGCAATGGCGCATTTGAACCTCGAGCACGAGTTCGAGGAGAAGCTGGGGTTGATCCGGGCCAAGGCTGAAGGCAGGACTGCTGCCTTGAAAGCCAAGCTGGAGGGGGCGACATGGCAGGCTGATGCTTTCCGGGCCGCCCTTGAGGTGGCGCAAGGTGAGTTAACCACCTCCCAGGCCGAGGTGCTCCTTCTTTGCCAGCGGGTGGAGGAGGCTGAGGCCGTCGCGCGCCAGAATGCGGATGAGATACGTCAGCGGCGGATCCTGGAGCATGAGCACGGCCCCATGCTCTCCACGCTCCGGGAGAGAGCCAACACAGCCTTGGGCAACATCTGCGAGGTGGCTGTTGGCGAGCCGCATGCAGTCAACTATGCCAGCAATCTTCAGTTCTTCACTGACGTGGTGACGTAGCTGGAGGCGCGGTCGGTCAGGGCTGACAGGTTGGTGGAGGAGAGGAGCCGCGCCCTGCTCGGGCGTGCCTTTTCTCGCGTGTTCAGCCATCTCCAGCACATGGATCCCCACTTCGATTTCGACGCCGCCATCGCCCCAGTCCCCCAGGCTGTCCGAGGCGACCTGGCGCGCTGGGTGGAAGACAATGTGGATGCTCTTATCAGGGCCTTCGCTTCTGACAACGACGGCGTGGTCGTGGCTGCCGACGAGGGCGGTGCGGCGCACGGCCCTGACGCCACTGGCGGCGACGCGAACAGCGATGGCGAGTCCGGCGGCGCCAGCAGCGGCTCGGGTGGTGCTCTTGAGGACGCATTGGGGGATTTATCCGACTGATTATGCATCGTTCCTACTTCCTTGCCCTGCATGAATAGAACTCAGGTTTTGGCCTGATGGTGGTGAGAGCATTTGGGAGGGGGAGCCCCTTATGTAAAACTTGTGTTCATCATATAAGTAGTCGCTACATTGCCCATGCGCCCGCACCAAGTGGTTGGCTCAAGCGACGCGCTGGCCGGCCAGTTTACCTTGGTCCCGTGCTGGCCCTGAGGCAGCCTGTGGGAGGTTGTGGTGTCCCGAGTGTTCCCTGATTGGATCCGTAGGACCTGTAGCAAAACACCCTCCTGAGAGGACGCGGCGGCGGCAGTCTGGGTTGCGCGCAAGCTAGGCCTGACCCGGCTCGTGAGGGGCTCACGAGGGGAGGCAGCTGAGGCGAAGTGGTAACCAAAACGCGAGAAATTGCTCGAACGAGACTAATCACCCCTTCCCCGAACACACGCAAATCTCAAATTCGAATCCAACTTGAATCCAGCGGGGGAAAGCGACAATCAAAGGGAAAAACAACGAAAGCAGACAAAAGGCCGCGTCCGGCACCTAATCTAGTCTTGGACGTCTTCTCGCCAGGGCGGAGCTAAGTGCTGCCACTGGGCGTGGGAGGGAGCCCCAGGGCCTGAGGCCGGCACCCCTGAGACCCCGGGGCGTGTACAGCCCCACTCATTATTACGTGAGAGTGTCACGGGGCGGCGAGCTTCACAGGCACTGGGCCTTCTTCACAGGTACTGGCCTTGCTTCATATCGCCAGATGAGGGCCCCGCCTTGCGCCACACTCTAGTGCCATCAGCAATGACCGGAAACCAGGACGCCGCCCGATGGGGTAGAGCGGTCGCTAGCGGTTCCCCCGATGACCACGGGTTCTCCGCCAGGGGCAGGCCCTGAGGCACCTCCCCAGCAGAGGGCCTACCTCCTGAGAACACCTTGCTCCGAACGCCGCGGTGGTGATGTCAGATCTCAGCCCCTCTCCTGCAGCCCCCTGCGCCCTCCTCCCAAGGGGTAGGAGACTGTGGGAGCGGAGCCGCTGCTCGCTGTGGCGACCTGCACCTCCTGCAATCCATGGTTAGCGTATGCCTGTTCCTGAAGAATTAGCGGTACCCGATAATCGTTGCCTCCAGCGTGGCCAGTGGGACCGTCCCGGGGCTCCTGGAAAGGCTCAGCTTCTAGTGCCTCATCCCCCCAGCTTGGGCTGAGGAGCGAGCCTTGTTCGCTCTCGTGAGGGTGTCCTTGGTCCATCATGAGGGGCACGTATTCCTCTGGCGCCGTCATCCCGAAGGCCACGCCGTAGTGCTCCGCGTGCCATGCGGTCCTGCCTGATGCGCCCACCGTGGGGTGGCAGCGCGGCTGTCCACTCGAGCCGCGGGTTGCGTCGAGTCCTTCTTCTTCATGGACCGGGAGCGGGGGCAGTGCCGCCGCCGGTCCGGTGCTGACAGCTTCACTGGCGTTGGAGTAGCCATGGAGCCCGCGGGCGCGCGGAGCCCCCGCGCGGGCCGCCCTGGGCTTGAGATGGGAGCTGGGTGCAGAAGGGGTGAGCCCCCGAGGCGGCGAAGCCCAGGAGCTCTGCCACCCGCTCCAGCAGCATGTCGCGGCCGCCCTCTAGCAGCCTGTACTGCAGCAGCTCTCGGGCCACCGTGAGCGCGGCCCTCGAGTTCGCCTGCTCCCGGCGGGTGTACGGTGCCGTGGTCGCGCCGTGATTGGAGGCCCTTGCTGCCGACCGTGCCTGCTGCGGTGTGAGAGCTGTTGAAGCCTGTCCGCGTCGCCCGCGGCCCGCAGCGCCCTGCGGACCGCGAGCTGCCTGGGGCATGGGGTCGCCCGAGGCGAGCGGCTCTGCGCGAGCGGGCCACGCCGCCCATGGATCTGGGTTGCCCGCCTGGTCGCCGGACATGGTGATGACGACGCGACAGGGCATGAAGCGGTAGAAGGTGGATTCCGACGCACCCCTACCTGGCACGCCAAATGTCGGATTTTGGGTTTCGGCAGACCCTTGAGGTTCGAACACTGGGGTGCGTGTGGAGATTTCTCTTCCTACCTACCTGCACCCCTCCGCCTCGCTAAGATCTAAGCAATGGAAAGAACAACACGAATGACACAGGGTTTATACTGGTTCGGGCCACCGTTGTGGTGTAATACCCTACTCCAGTGTGTGGTGTGGTGGATTGCCTCTTGGGCTGATGATGATGAACAATACAAGGAAGAACAGCCTCGCGAGGGTCTGCTCTTGGCTGGGGAGATGAACTGCTGGGAGGAGTTCAGTCACCCTTTTCTCTCTCTCTCTCTCTCTCTCTCTCTCTCTCTCTTTCTCGTCCCCCCTTTTGTTCTGTGGGTGGCTGGTCCTATTTATAGAGGCCCTGGTCCTCTTCCCAAATATCGAGCGGGAAGGGAGCCAACAATGGCGGGCTAATTTGAAGGTGGACAGCTAGTGCCAGCTATCCTGACAAAAGTAGTCTTCGCCTGCTGTCGTGGAATTGTCACGGCAGATGTCCTCTTGCAAGGACTTAGTCATGGAGCCATCGCAACTAGGAAGCTTAAAGGGTTTAATCGGGACAAAGGACATGAGAGGTTTATACTAGTTCAGCCCCTTACGGTGAAGGAAGGCCTACATCTAGTTGGGTTGGTATTGCTTGAGGTTTCGATGACCAGGGAGCGAGATATGCTATGCCTGGCTCTCGATCAGTTGTTTTCTTGCCCTTAAGCCGCCGACGGGTCGTCCCCTTATATACACGGGTTGACGCCCTGCGGCCTACAGAGTCCCGGCCGGCTCATAGATAGTCTCCAGTTCGGTGACTAGTTAATTCTACCTTATGATACAAGTCATGCCATCATGGCGGTTTACCACTATGGGCCTTAAGTCGCCTGTGGGCTTTAGACCCTTTATTGAACCGCCATCTTCATGCTTGATCTTGGGCTTCTTCTGATGAGTCCCTCTTTGCGTAACCCGGATCCTCCTGGGCGGCTTACACAAATAGTTATATCCCCAACATTACGCCCCAGATTGATTTGAACCGGTTCACGTCAATCTTAAAATACCTTAAGAAACAAGCCTTCAGTCTTCTTGTCTACGCAAAGGTTTTAACCCACCATGACGTCATCTTCTGGATCCGCGTTAACCCGTCGTGACATCATCTTCAATTAAATTCATATTTTACTCCATCATATCTTCCAACGAATCTTTGCCTTTACTGACCATTCCGAAAAACGAGGCGTCGGGGTCGCTGGATAATGATGTTCGGTCCCCTCGTTTCTCGTGCCGTCAGTCGGCCCTTCCTTATAAATAGGTGCGACCTAGGTCTTTCCCATTCTCCTTCCTCAGTCGTCTTCCTCCTCGCACTGTTTCTCTGCCGCTCGAGCTCTGCCGCCGCCGCCGCAGATTTCCTCATCTTCTCCAACTCAGGCCGCTGCATCAACCTGACTTGACCAGAGAAACGCGACGGAACCCTGCAACAGCTCTGCATCCGTAAGTCCTTTTCCTTCCCTGCTTTTAGATCTGCATTGCGGCCTCCCGAGTTCGTCGGTGTTCATCGCCGCCCGTTGCAAACCCTTGATAGTTTTCCTCCTCAGTGCTCCTTTTTGATCTTTAGACAGTTAGAACTACTACGGCGGCTGTTCCGCACCCATCTCGAATAGAAATAGATCTCATTTCCCTTGTTTAAAGGCCTCTTTCAAGTGTATGAACTTCTCTGCACTGGTTTTAGGTCTAGAAATTTTTCTTTTCAGAACGATCGTTTGATCCAAAATAATAGCTGCAACTTGTGAAACCTGTTTGTTCCACACTTAGCCAAAAAACGACATCTATCGACTCTATTTCAGCCATAGTAGTTCATGTGACTGGTTTAAGATAATACTGACTGTCAGCACTGCCTGCTTTTGGCGACTTAAGACAATTTTCATCATCGTTAATACTTGCAGCTGTTTAAACATTATCACACAACCACCTGTATGTCATTAGGCCCCTACTTAAGCTGCCATCTCAGACAACCCAATAATACTTATTCTCCGGGTTATAATAAACTGGAAAATTTCCTTTATCTTGTTGTAGGCTTCAATTTACTCAATGGCACCCAAAGCTGTTAAACCTCCGATTACCTGCAACTGGGTCCCATCCATTGTTACGGAGAGCAAACTGTCAGAGTTTGTGAAGTCCGGCCATCTGCCCAAGAAGGACGTCATGTCTTATCGTGCTCCTGACCCGTCTGAAGAGAAACCTCAACCCAAGGAAGGGGAGGTGATCATTTTTACCGATCACATGAGCCGGGGATTCGCTCCTCCCGGTTCAAAATTCTTTAGAGACGTTTTGCACTTCTTTGACTTAAGACCTCAAGACATCGGGCCCAACTCCATGTCAAATATCTGCAACTTTCAAGTTTTCTATGAGGTTTACCTTGGAGAAGAACCCAGCCTACTCCTGTTCAGGGAATTGTTCTATTTGAACCGGCAGAATGAACGGGCCAACGGGCCCAGTCTGGAGCTTGGTGGCATATCAATTCAAAGGCGGAGAGACTGCCTGTTCCCTTATGCTGAATTGCCGAGTCATCCAAAGGACTGGAACCAGACATGGTTCTACTGCCAAGATACTTCTCCGGCTGGCGAAAATCCACTGCCCGGCTTCCGCGCATTGCGCCTTGAACCTACTCACCCGTTGCCGGATAAGTTTACAGCTATTGAACGCCTGCCACTCACCCCCAAAATCAAGAGGATTAAAGCTCTTTTAGGGAACGACTTAGATGGCATTGACTTGGTCCGAGTCTGGATTGCTTGGAGAATAATTCCGTTAAGCCACCGCCCTGGCTTAATGTGTAATTATTCAGGCGAGAAGAATGACCCTCAACGTCATAACCCTGACGACTTACCAGATGACGTAGTGGAAGCTACAACTCAGTCCTTGTTGAAAGAGGACACAGTGAATAGTAATGCCTTCGGCTTACTACCTTTTTGCCAGAAGAACCCGACCCCTGCAGTAAGTTTCCAGCCATCGGGTTATGTTTTATCATGTTAGGCTGTATTCTTACGCATAACCAGTTATAACCTTTTACAGGCAAATGATAGCTTCTGGAACACGCAATATGACCATGAGGCGGCCAAGAAAGCCAGGGCGGCCAAGAGAGCCGAAAAGAAAACCACCAAGCCCACCACCTCAAGGAAAAGGAAGCCAAGCGCCTCTGAGCTGTTTCAGCTTGATGATACTGATGATAATGAGGAAGAGGTAACCTTTGAAATTCCCTTTCTCCTTTATTTCTACCTTACTGATGCTAACCTTCTTTCAGGAAGACACGGGCAACAGCCAACCCGTCGAGGAAGAGGTAATTGTAATCTCCTCCGACTTCGAGCTTCAGCTGCGTCAGAAAATTCAAAGAGTAACCCAGAAAGTAAGATTTTCACATCCTTTGGCTTAACAAGATCCTGACTTTCTTTTGAAGCGACAAAATTATGAGAGCCGGAGGCAGACCCGGACCAGCAAAGACGCGGAACTCTCCTCCGGCTTACCTGATGTGACCAGGAAACGCCAGACTGAGGTTATCTCCGATTTACACCTTCTTTTTCCTTTGGCAGGCTTCATTTGTTAGCCTCTCAATTATTCTGACTCCAACTATCAGGATATTTCACCTTCCTGCAGTGAGTCTATGCAGTCCAACATGCCAGCCTTCAAAACTGCTCCCGGGTAATAAACTTGTTGTACCTTATGCTTTATTTTACTCATATTTGCTGTATTTAACTTGTCTACCTTTTCCATAGTGTGCAAGTAAAGCCCAGCAAAAGGGCAAAAAAGAATAAGCCGCCCCAAGAGCCGGTTGTGACTGAACCAGAGTTGGGCACAACTACTCCTGATGCCTCTACTCACGAGCCGCCGCCTCAACTGTCTCATGATGTTCCTATATCTTCCTCTGACCCGCCTACTGAACAAACCCTCAACGATTCTGGTAACCCGGAGGCTCCTAGCCCTGTCAAGGCAAATGATCAGGAAGTTGAAATTCTCAAGACTCAGTTTGTTGAGCCGGCACAGCCGTCTGCACTTGCCAAGTGTTCTAAAAAGGAATTGGTGGAACGCCGAAAGGCCAAGCTGGATGTCGCTGACTATACTCATTTGAGTATTGGAGAGATTGTCTCCGGCTATATCAATCAAGTACAAAGCAGCCGTGACCTGGAAATTGACATGGTGAAGCAGATACAACAAAAATCTGAGGTATGACTTATACTAGCTTACTTTCAATCACACTTACTGTACCAGCCCCCAAGTCTATTGCTTATGAATAAATATGATGTAGACTTAGAAAAATTGTTAGAGCTACTTATCCGGCTTAAATAAAAAAAAATTGAACCGGGTGTAACACAATACCTTTAACTTGCGATATACATTAGCCCCCAAGTGTCAAAAATCTTTGCTTGCAAAGTGCTTGGGACTTTATAGTACTTACCGTAACTTTTACTACTATCTGGTGCAATGCAGGCCGCCATAAGTAAATTTGAATTGGAGATTGCTGATTTGAAGAATCACCTGGCAACCTAGGAAAGTGAAATTGAAAAGGCCAACTCCAAATTTGAATTCAGCGTCTCTGAACAAGAGAAGTTGAAGCAAAATTTTCAATCAGAGAAGAAAACTTGGGCTGATGAAAAGGCTGCACTGGTGACCCAGGCCGAGACAGCAGAGGCATCGCTTGCGGAAGCAATGGCCGAACTGTCCGACTTAAAGCGCCAGATATCTCAAATGGTTTCAGCAATCTTCGGTGAGTGACTTATCCAAACCTTAAACACTGCAAAACTCCTTGAATGACCATTTCAGTTGTCTCCTCTGACTCACCTTATGCTTAATAACGCAGGCCCCAGGAGCACAAATCTTAAGCAGAACATGGTGATCAAGCTGAAGGCGGTTTATACTCTGGTGGAACAACTCTACACCAGGTCACAACATGCTCTGGCCGTTGTGGCTTTATCAAACGATGTTCCTTATCTCCTGCAAGATGTGCTGAAGTGGCTTGCTGTGCTACCTCAGCAAATCCAAGAGTTAAGACGAGCATCTGCAAGAGCCGGAGCTATAGCCGCATTGAGCCGGGCCAAGGCGTGGCTTCCATAACTAGACCCCGCTGACATTGCTCTTGGGTATCCAAGTTTAAAGGAAGATGGCACCGTATTTAATGATAAGGATTTCACTGCCTGTGTGAAGGATATACGTCCGGTGGCTACTCTTATTGGGAACGATACTGACCTCACCAAGTGTCAGCCGGGTTATGACAAGGAGAACCGGAGAATCCCCATGCCACATTACGATGATGTCAGCTTGATCCCTCCAACCCGTAAGCACACCTTTGCTCCTGAAGTCGACCCAACCGGTTTAATAGATGATGAAGCTGAGTTTGAAGCCTTGAGTGGCATTGACTGGGCCTCATCATCCTTCTAGGACAAAGCAGCCGGCGGAGAGACGGAGAAGGATAACCCGGGGGCTTCAAGTCAACCCCAAGAGTAGCTTGTCAGGCACCACCTGCTTATGTCATTGTAGAAAACAATGCATCATTCAGACTCGGGGAGTCTTGTAACAAAGTAAAAGATACCTTGAGTTTTGCTATGCCTTTGCGCATGCTTATGGCCCTTAATACTTGCATAAGCCGCCGCCATTATTCTCTTTGTAGTTTGTATGAATCTGTTATGTCCTTTGCAAAAATACCTTGCATTGCCCTGTAGTGCTCACAACTGTTTTTCCGGCTTATATAAACCAACCCCTGAGGGTAAACTTAACTCCTGAAAATTGGCACATATAAGTTCACCTGGTTCTTAACAACCTGATGTAACTAACATTAATTCTGGAAGACTGTAATGTATTCCATTGTATTTTCAAGAGGGTCACAAGATACCTAATGTTGGCACTTGTAAAATATGATGAACAAAATTCAAGGGTTTCTGATTCGAATACGATCAGTGACCCATTCCAAAGGGGTTGAGCTAAGATTCAGATACGATCTGTTAGCCCCCAGTGGCTGTGGCGATGCCAATCAAGTGGGTATCGACAACTATGTTCTCTTTGGTTTGAATACGACCTATGTTTGAACAGGAAGCCCCCAAGTGACCATAAGAGTTGTTTAATGATGCTGATTCGAATACGATCCACGTCAGACCCAAAAGGAGTTAAGCTATGATTCAGATATGATCAAGAAGCCCCCAAGTGGGTTTGGCAGTATGCCGATCAAACGGGTATCGACAGCTATGTTCTCTTTGGTTCGAATATGACCTATGTTTGAACAGGAAGCCCCCAAGTGATCAACGGCTAGATTCAGATATGATCATAAGCCGGACCAAAGGAAAGCCGGATTCAGATATGATCCGCTTCTCCTTGGTTATCTCCACCACCTGTCAAGGAAAAACACATAAACCTTTTTTGGGAGTGGAAAAAAGGACAGAGGTCCTGCTTTATTGCTTTATATAATATACATAGTATAAGTATATACACATTAGAGCTGACGGCTCAAGTATAATAAGGCCGAAGATGGGCGATATTCCACAGCCGACGAGTCTCCTCCTCCGACTTACGTGAGTCTTTATGCTCTCGAACGTCGATAAGGTGGTATGATCCATTGTTCAGATTCTTGCTGACCACAAAGGGTCCTTCCCAAGGAGGGGATAGCTTGTGTATGTTAGATTGATCCTGGATGAGTCGGAGCACTAAGTCGCCTTCCTGAAAGGTTCTGGACTTAACCCAGCGGCTGTGGTAGCGACGCAGGTCTTGTTGGTAAATCGCCGAGCGGGCTATTGCCAAGTCTCGCTCTTCATCCAACAGGTCAAGTGCATCTTGCCGAGCTTTTTCATTGTCTTCCTCAACATAAGCCGCCACACGGGGTGAATCGTGACGGATGTCACTTGGCAGGACCGCCTCTGCTCCATACACCATAAAGAAAGGCGTGTAACCCGTAGATCTGTTAGGGGTAGTATTGATGCTCCAGAGTACAGAAGATAACTCCTCCACCCAACAACCCGGCATCCGCTGTAAAGGGACCAAGAGCCGGGGCTTGATACCCTTCAAGATTTCTTGATTGGCTCGTTCTGCTTGGCCATTTGATTGAGGGTGAGCTACAACTGAAACGTCAAGCCGGATATGCTCTCGTTGACAGAACTCTTTCATAGCTCCTTTGGAAAGGTTAGTACCATTATCAGTTATGATGCTGTGTGGAAAACCAAAGCGAAAAATCACCTTTTTCATAAACTGACTGCTGTGGCTGCATCACACTTACTGACTGGCTTCGCCTCCACCCACTTTGTGAACTTGTCAACTGCCACCAAGAGGTGAGTCTTTTTATCCTTAGATCTCTTGAAAGGCCCGACCATATCAAGCCCCCAGACTGCAAACGGCCAGGTAATTGGAATCATCCTTAACTCTTGAGCCGGCACATGGGCTCGTCGTGAGAATTTCTGACATCTGTCACATTTACTGACCAGGTCTTCCGCATCAGCATGAGCTGTCAGCCAATAGAACCCATGACGGAAGGCTTTGAATAGTGCTGCCATCGGAACAACCCCCAAGCACGCCATCTTGAACTTGATACAACGAATCTGTTGAGCCGGCGGATGAATTATCGTCAGAGAGGACGGCCGGCTCACCATCACCTTCCGATCCTTCAGGAAGTTCACCTCCATGGATGCAACACACAAAGGCACGCTTCACAACGGGTTGAGCTCGGGCGGATTTCGCACGCTGAGCCGTCTCGACGAGGTCGGTGCAGCTGTCCGGCTCAGGGCCTGGCTCACCAATCCGGCCGATGAAGACATGAATTCCGTCAAAGGGGACCCGGTAGCCGTACTCAATTGAACCGGCGTCAGGGCCCCAGCCTTTGTCGTCGATGTAGATCTTGCCGCGACGACTCTTGGTCATCCGGCCAACTGCGTATCCCTCGAGCCCTTCGAAGCTGCCCTTCAAGAACTCGAATCCACCGTGCACTGGCCCCACGGTGGGCGCCAACTGTCGTGGAATTGTCACGGCAGATGTCCTCTTGCAAGGACTTAGTCGTGGAGCCATCGCAACTAGGAAGCTTAAATGGGTTAATCGGGACAAAGGACACGAGAGGTTTATACTAGTTCAGCCCCTTACGGTGAAGGAAGGCCTACATCTAGTTGGGTTGGTATTGCTTGAGGTTTCGATGACCAGGGAGCGAGATACGCTATGCCTGGCTCTCGATCAGTTGTTTTCTTGCCCTTAAGCCGCCGACGGGTCGTCCCCTTATATACACGGGTTGACGCCCTGCGGCCTACAGAGTCCTGGCCGGCTCATAGACAGTCTCCGGCTCGGTGACTAGTTAATTCTACCTTATGATACAAGTCATGCCATCATGGCTGTTTACCACTATGGGCCTTAAGTCGCCTGTGGGCTTTAGACCCTTTATTGAACCGCCATCTTCATGCTTGATCTTGGGCTTCTTCTGATGAGTCCCTCTTTGCGTAACCCGGCCCCTCCTGGGCGGCTTACACAAATCGTTATGTCCCCAACACCTGCACAAAGCTCTGGTGATGATGCCGTCTTGGGCTCCACAATGACCTCCGTCTTGTAGTCCTCCTGGTCTTGGTCTTGTTGCACCGAAATGGCAACCTTTGCCTGATGCCTCGGTACTCCGCGGCTGCGCTTGCTCCCTTTGCACCAAAGAGGAAAGGAGGATGCTGCGCGGGCTGGCACCCGCCTGGCGCCTTTGGTCGTCATGACTTGCGTCATGGGCACCTCGTGAGGTACCCCGCCTTGATCTCTCTGCCTCCTCGCGAGCCAGCCTGATGAGGCCGTGCTTGAGGAAGCTCCGCGTCGTCCGCCCCGCGAGGCTTGGCCCCTCGCGAGGGTCTTGGGTCTGTGTTGGTGAAGATGGGCTGTGCTGGGCCCCCTTTTGAGCCACGCCGCAGGCCGCAGGCAGGCAAGTCTGGGGACCCCCGTTCCCAGAACATCGACAGCAGGGCTTCGCCAAGGGCAAGCGGGGAGGAGAGGTGTTACGGAGGGAGAGGGAGGCGCCAAGAGCAAGGGGTGCGGCTGCCCTCCCTTCCCCCCTCTTTATATAGGGGCCTTGGGGGGGCGCCGGCCCTAGGAGATGGATCTCCAAGGGGGCGGCGGCCAAGGGGTGGCTTCTCCCCCAAGCCAAGTGGGGGGCGCCCCCACCCCTAGGGTTTCCCAACCCTAGGCGCAGGGGAGGCCCAAGGGGGGGCGCACCAGCCCACCAGGGGCTGGTTCCCCTCCCACTTCAGCCCATGGGGCCCGCCGGGATAGGTGGCCCCACCCGGTGGACCCCCAGGACCCTTCCGGTGGTCCCGGTACAATACCGGAGACCCCGAAACCTTCCTGATGGCCGAAACTTGACTTCCTATATATAAATCTTTACCTCCGGACCATTCCAGAACTCCTCATGATGTCCGGGATCTCATCCGGGACTCCGAACAACTTTCGGGTTACTGCATACTAATATCTCTACAACCCTAGCGTCACCGAACCTTAAGTGTGTAGACCCTACGGGTTCGGGAGACATGCAGACATGACCGAGACGCCTCTCCGGTCAATAACCAACAACGGGATCTGGATACCCATGTTGGCTCCCACATGCTCCACGATGATCTCATCGGAAGAACCACGATGTCGAGGATTCAATCAATCCGTATACAATTCCCTTTGTCAATCGGTACGTTACTTGCCCGAGACTCGATCGTCGGTATCCTAATACCTTCTTCAATCTCGATACCGGCAAGTCACTTTACTCGTGCCGTAATGCATGATCCTGTGATCAACCACTTGGTCACATTGAGCTCATTATGATGATGCATTACCGAGTGGGCCCAGAGATACCTCTCCGTCACACGGAGTGACAAATCCCAGTCTCGATTCGTGCCAACCCAACAGACGCTTTCGGAGATACCTGTAGTGTACCTTTATAGTCACCCAGTTACGTTGTGACGTTTGACACACCCAAGGCACTCCTACGGTATCCGGGAGTTGCACAATCTCATGGTCTAAGGAAATGATACTTGACATTCGGAAAAGCTACAGCAAACGAACTACACGATCTTTGAGCTATTCTTAGGATTGGGTCTTATCCATCACATCATTCTCCTAATGATGTGATCCCGTTATCAATGACATCCAATGTCCATAGTCAGGAAACCATGACTATCTTTTGATCAATGAGCTAGTCAACTAGAGGCTCACCAGGGACGTGTTGTGGTCTATGTATTCACACATGTATTACGATTTCCGGATAACACAATTATAGCATGAACAATAGACAATTATCATGAACAAAGAAATATAATAATAACCATCTTATTATTGCCTCTAGGGCATATTTCCAACAACTTGCCTACGTGCGGCCCACGGCGTGGCTCCATCGATGGCCCGGTACGGTCCAGTTTCAGCAACAACAACCCAAGACCCTCATGAGGGGCCAAGCCTCGCGAGGCGGACGACACTAGGACCTCCCTAGGGGGCGGCCTCACTAGACTGGCTCCCGAGGAGCAGAGATATCAATGCAAGGTGCACATGACATGAGCCATGACGACCAAGGCCAGGTGGGCGCCAGCGGGCATAGTATACCAGTTTCCCCTTTGGTGCCAAGGAGGCAAGCGCTGGCGCGGAGTCCCGAGGAATCAAGTAAAGGTTTTCATATCGGTGCAACAAGACCAAGACCACCAGGACGACAGGTCGGAGGTCATCGCGGAGCCCACCACAGCGTCACCACCGGAGCCTTTTGCAGGCGAATACTACTTTTGTCAGGATAGCTTCTACTAGTTGTCTTCCCTCAAATTTGGCCGTTGTGGGATCCCTTCCTGCCTATATTTGGGAAGAGGACCAATGACACTATAAATATGATCTAGCCACCACCATAGAGGGGAGGATCCATTCCACCCTGACCACCTCACTAGCTCATCGAGCTCAAGAACACCCCACCTCCTGAGGCCGTTCATCCACTGTACTAGTTCATCCTCAGCCCCTCGAGGCAATCCATCACAAAGATGGAGTAGGGTACTACACCGCAAGGCAGCCCGAACCAGGATAAATTGTTGTGTCCCTTGTCCCCCGGGTTCGACGAGCTAGGCTGTGGAATCGTTGAGCCAGCAGGTTAGGAAGAGGGAGTTATTCGCACGCACCCCAGAGTTTGAACCTCCACTACAAAAAAACACACTTCCGTGATGATACGTGTTTGTCACAGTAGGTCCCGTTTTCTGTCATGCATCTACATCCATGACAAATTTATGACAGAATCAAGATAGTCATACCTGTGCTGTCGTAGAAGTGTTCCATGACATTACCAAAATTATCATCATGGAAGTGTCCACTTCCATGACGATAAATCGCGCGTCACATAAGTGCTTTCATCAAGGGTGACCGACACATGGCATCCACCATAACGAAATGCCGTTAAGCTATCGGGTCGGGTTTTGGATCCGATAACCCGTTAACAGCCCCGACCAATGGGGATTTTCCATGTGTAAAATCATCATTGGCTGGAGGAAACACGTGTTGGCTCATCGCTGGGACAGGTGTCATCCACTCATTGGAAAGAAGGCGCCTATGATACGTCGACACATGGCAGGGCCCAACAGAGGCCCATTCCCGTGAAAAGGCCGGCCCGTTTGACTTGGTCAAAAGGTGGCGGGCCGGCCCATGGAAAGCCTGTTAACGGCCTGTTCGCATATAGCCCATTTACAGCCCGCTAACCCAAGGCCCGTTACGCCCTATTCGAATTAGGCCCAGTCGCGTCATCTAGGCCATCCAATATGATTCCAGCCCGTTTTCACTTCTGGCCCATGTATGGCCCATGACGTCCTTCGGCCCATATGAGGCCCTATGTAACTCTTGGCCTATTAACGGCTCGTGGTGAAACTGGCCTGTAATGAACAGTGTATCACTTTACACCCATTAACGGCCCGTGGTGAAACTGGCCCGTAAAGAACAGTGTATCACTTTATACCCATTAACAGCCCGTTATTCCGTTGGGCTGTTTCCAGCCCATGTTATCTTTCGGCCTTCTCAGAGCCCATTTATTCTTGGGCTATTTTCCAGCATTCTTTTACTTACGGCCCGTTACTGTCATTTTCTGCTTGTGGGCCAAATTCAGCCCGTGGTTACAGTCGGCCCGTTTGTGGTCCGTTAATACGTTGGGCCGTTTTCATAGCGTCATCAAATACGGCCTATTAACGATGGCCCGTTATGGTCGGCCCATGAACGGACGATTCCAACTCTAGCCCGTTTACGGCCAGAATGCGGTCTCTTTGGCCCATGTTTGGCCAATCGAGCATACGGCCCGTATAAGGCCCATTGATGATACGGCGCGGAGAAGGCCCATTGTTTCTACGCCCCGGAGAAGGCCCACTGTTTCTACGGCCCGTAGAAGGCCCACTGTTTATACGGCCCATAGAAGGACCACTGTTTCTACGGCCCGTAGGAGGCCCAGTGTCACTACAGTAAATATTAGCCCATGGTTATTGTGGCCTAGTTTTAAAAAATAGGTTATTGCAGCCACTAGCAAACCGTAGAAAAAGAACTGCACTGACTACAAGCAAACAAATAAACAAGACAACAAGGAAATAAATAAGCAAGCAACTTACACTAGGCTATCACGGCTATTACACATATTACATCCACTGGGCATCAAAGTTCGCCACCAGTGCAAATATAGGGAACACATCAGCATATAAATGCCACAGCAAAACAAGTCCAGAACGGAAACCACTTCAGAAGAGCTCAAGAAACAATATCCTGGGTACCCATAATGCTGGCAAGATGCTTAGCAAGCTTATTAACTTTCTCTTGTTTGGCGCTTAAGTCCTCCAGCGCTTGCTGTTGCACCAGAAAGTATGCATCTAAATTCTGCAGGGACTTCCTCAGTCCTTCGGCTTCCTGTCGCATAACTCTGATCGATGTCTTTCAACTTGAATTTGAGACTCAAGAAGCCGAACTGATTCAGGCAACGAGTTTGAAGAGCTGGTGCCAGCAGTGGTAGCCAGTAACTCAAACACTACATCAAGACAGGACTTTGGGGTTGTCTCAGTGTCTTCAATATAGTTTTTATCAGCTTTCTTGGAGACCAACAGGGATGTCTCACTATCTTGAACCTTATCTGCATTACTTCCACTACAAAAAAATACACTTCCGTGGTGATACGTGTTTGTCACAGTAGGTCGCTTTTTTTGTCATGCATGTACATCCATGACAAATTTATGACAGAATCAAGATAGTCATACCTGTGCTGTCATAGAAGTGTTCCATGACATTACCAAAATTATCATCACGGAAGTGTCCACTTCCATGACGATAAATCACGCGTCACAGAAGTGCTTTCGCCAAGGGTGACCGACACGTGGTATCCACCGTAACGGAACGTCGTTAAGCTATCGGGTCGGTTTTTGGATCCGTTAACCCGTTAACAGCCCCGACCAATGGGGATTTTCCACGTGTAAAATCATCATTGGCTAGAGGAAACACGTGTCGGCTCATCGTTGGAACAGATGTCATCCACTCACTGGACAGAAGGCGCCTATGATACGTCGACACGTGGCATGGCCCAACAGTGGCCCATTCCTGTGAAAAGGCCGGCCCATTTGACTTGGTCAAAAGCTGGCGGGCCAGCCCATGGAAAGCCTGTTAACGGCCTGTTCGCATATAGCCCATTTACAGCCCGCTAATCCAAGGCCCGTTATGCCCTATTCGAATTAGGCCCAGTAGCGTCATCTGGGCCATCCAATATGATTCCAGCCCGTTTTCACTTCTGGCCCATGTATAGCCCATGACGTGTTTCGGCCCATATGAGGCCCTTTGTAACTCTTGGCCCATTAGCGGCCCGTGCTGAAACTGGCCCGTAATGAACAGTGTATTACTTTACACCCATTAACGGCCTGTGGTGAAACTGGCCCGTAATGAACAGTGTATCACTTTATACCCATTAACGGCCCGTTATTCCGTTGGGCCGTTTCCAGCCCAAGTTAACTTTCGGCCTTCTGAGGGCCATTTATTCTTGGGCTCATTTGCACCATTCGGTTACTTACGGCCCGTTGCTGTCATTTTCTATTTGTGGGCCAAATTCAGCCCGTCGTTATGGTCGGCCCGTTAGTCTGTTGGGCCATTTTCATAGCATCACCAAATACGGCCTATTAACGGCCCGTTATGGTCAGCCCATAAAACGTACGATTTCCATTAAAGGCCCATCTACGGCCCATTAAAGGCCCGTACAAGACCCATAAATGAGCCGGCGGCCCATGGATCCTACGAGACGTACAAGGCCCATGGATCCTACGAGACGTACAAGGCCCATGGATCCTACGAGACGTAGAAGGCCCATGGATCCTACGAGACGTAGAAGGCCCATGGATCCTACGAGATGTAGAAGGCCCATGGATCCGACGGCCCGTGACGGGCCATGGTCGGGCGAATTGGCCCCCGTTTGAACGATATAGCATATTCAAAGAATTATCCTACTCAATACTATCACCTCTAAAAAGCCTACACTATTACAACAAAGAGATCAAGGCATAGAAAGGTAGACTAATCCTACACTATGCAATAAAGAAATTACAGCCGATTATACCCACTGGGCATTATGGTTCGGCACAAGTGATAATAAAGCATACACAAACAGCAAATTACATACACTGGGCAAATACAACTCATACATCATGGACGCGCATCAACTTAACTCCAATTGAACTATAATCTCTTCAGAAAATAGGATTGGCCGGATTTAGATAGCACAAATTTTAGTCTGCAAAATCTCCAATTCCTTCATGGTTACCTCAGTGTCTTGTTTAATTTTTTTGACTCTTGCATCTAATACCTGCATGTCCAGTCTCAACTTGTTGATTATACGTTGACAATCATGTACACGTTGTCTTGCCACCTCTAGTTGATGCTCGAGAACATCAGCACATTCCAATTCCAATCCATAATCATTCGGTAATGGACATGCCGCACTGCTCGCAGATCTTTGTGTTGATGTCACTTCATCCTGAAATGTTTCTATAAGTACACATGACTATGGCAAAAATATAGTTACAACAGTGAAGCGAACAAGACACTATTTTGTACTACATGGCAAAATAGGACTAACAATAATGTTACACGTCACTTTAAAAAAATGTTACACGTCATGAAGCATAAGCAGGTGATATTTTAAAAATTATAAAAAAGATAGTCTGTGCAGCCTGCATATAGAAATCCCTCTTAGCTCACCAGAGGAGCATGATGTTGGGGCCCAATCAAAAACACAGACAAGTTACAAATTTAGACAACACATTGCGTATAAGTAAGCAAGAAGTTGGCCATTCCGTGCCTCAATTAAAGTCTTAGGGAGCATAATGAACAACAGAGGGTTTCATACAAACATACTACAACAGGCAAAACTATGCAATCATTAGCGTAGTATAAACTAGATTGTGAGCCTCATGCAATAATAGTTGGTTAATAGACTTCAAAACTTCAGGCACACTTCGGCGGAGTAATTAAATGGTAAGGCCTTTAATTATGTCAACTAATAGTGATACAAGTATAGAACATCAGACATGATTATTTGGGAATCTCATTAACTGAGGACAAATAAAGCAATTGAAAAGAGAAAATTAACTATGCCTGAAACAAACAAGGAATTGAACTGTTGAGTTGCATACAGTGACTTACCTTAGCAGGTTGAAGAGGCTCAGCGCAGCTCCTACTTCTCTTGCAAGGCTCCTTCCTAACATCTTGTACTTGGAAATCATCAATCTTATCTTCATTGCACCCCCTCTGCAAGGTGACACAAACTAGTTACTCGTCTCCTTGGAAGATAAATATGCATACTTTCCAGTCTGTGAACACAAAAGAATGAGATTATAACAAAACAACACCACATAATGAAACATGCCGCATCTCTTGCACTTGCACACAATGAAATGAGCATTTACTATGTCCGCACTATGTAAAAACTAGGCATACCTTTGAACTGGATCTCCAGGTACTCTTGGAGAGCCTACTGTAGTGTACAACCAAACCTTTATGTCACCTATGAGTTAGACAAGGCCCCACTACAGCAGCCCTTAGTGTTTAAATCGTTGACAAGCTCTGTTAGAGTGTTATGTCAAGAACAACAAGTAATCAAAGCAAACAGTCCTAGTATGGCTGGCTGATGCAAACAAGCAATTGAACAGATGTGTGAGCAAATCTTACATATCAAGAAAAGAAGCAAAGAAGGAGGCTTAAAGACCATCACTTGACTGACCAGATTTAAGGGGCATTTAAACATCATGTGCAACGTATGAACTAACATAAACATTGCATATTTCCAGATTCTACAATGGAATGCACATGTATTAGGTTATGCCATGTATGATGATGCCTAAATGTACAGATAGCAGGCAGGAGTGATTCATCATTGCACGCACAATTGAATTGCAGGTTAAGGGCCAGTTCGATTCTGCCTTTTCAGGGCATATTGTCAAAATAAGCCATAAAAGATGTAAATAAGTCATTTTTGAGTTATGGGCTTGGGCTTAACTAATTTTGCTTTGGAGGGGGGTGTTTCGGGTAGAACCTCACTAAAAATTGAAGGGAAGGGGAATAGTGAAATGACTCTATTGTCTGCCTATATTACACTCAAAATGCAACTGCTACGCCCGTGTCACACCTGACCCTCAAGTAAAAACAAACACGCAAGCATTCATTGCCCTGCCCGCTTGCATCTCCTCTCCCCTTTCCACTATACGATGAATTGCTATGAGCTGCTTCTGCTGCTGCTATATGATGCATTGCTATGAGCTGCTCCTGCTGCTGCTATATGATGAATTGCTATGAGCTGTTGCTGCTGTATGATGAGTTGCTATCAGCTGCTGCTATATGATGAATTGCTATGAGCTACTGCTGCTGCTATATGATGAGTTACTACAAGCTGCTCCTGCTGCTGCTATATGATGAGTTGCTACAAGCTGCTCCTGCTGTTGCTATATGATGAGTTGCTACAAGCTGCTCCTGCTGCTGCTATATGATGAATTGCTATGAGCTGTTGCTGCTGCTATATGATGAATTGCTATGAGCCGCTCCTGCTGCTGCTATATGATGAATTGCTATGAGCTGCTTCTGGTATATGATGAATTGCAGACTGCTGTTGCTGCTGTATGATGAGTTGCTATGAGCTGCTACTGCTGTTATATGATGCTTTCAGGTGGTGCTGCTATACGATAATAACCAGCCACTTGGACATCAAATTTCAATAAATAATTGTTCTTCATTTAAATGTGGGTCATGCGTTCTTCGTTTAAATTAGGCAATGAGATCTCTATGGAAAATATTGACCAAAGTAGATTGTGCCAAGTAGATGGTATCTTTGTATTTGCATTTTGAGCAAATAGTGATGGTCTGTTTTCCTATCATATTAATTACTGCACTGGGTTCAATTTGTGATGTTTACAAGTCAAATTAATTTCTATATGGGCAGCAAAATGAAAAAAATATAATGCAATCTAGACTTTCCATTGATCATACCAAAGATAAGCTGAAAACGCAATGAAAATAACTGGTTGGCTTATTACATGGAGCTTATATTCACAGGTGCTTATTTTCTTAGGATAACTCGTAATAACTGTCCCTAAGAAACTTGGCTAATAGAACTGGCATACAAATAACATGTCACGATGATTGCAACGGAGGAGTGACGTACCATGGCACACTATATAGGCTCACCGCTGCCTCTCCTTTTTTGCAACGTTCCATGAAATTGCCACATACATCTTGTACTTTTTCATTGTGTAACCATATCTGCAAGTTGACACGGCTAATTTCAGACATCTCTACATGATACTACATTGCATATCCCTTGCGCATATTTAAACCACCAATTAACGATTGTGTGCGTACCATAAACTAGCCATGACTCTGTATGCTGGACTAGCAGGCACTCTAAGGGAGCCTAATGTAGTGCACTGGAATTCCTACATGCCACCTATGATTTTGTGTAATGTACTGCCCCTGTTCCTAAATATATGTCTTTGTAGAAATTCCAGTATGGACCACATACAGATGTATATAGATGCATTTTCGAGTGTAGATTCACTCATTTTGCTCCGTATGTAGCCTATAGTGGAATATCTAGAAAGACTTATATTTAGGAATGGAGGTACGAGGTAGTATCATGTATGACATCTACATATCTAATTTAGCAGCCAGTAGTAGAAATCATTGTATGCATAAAGGGATTACCGGTCGAAAATCCTAGCAAAGCACGCTGGCAGGCACAGAACAATACAAGAGAGAGAGACGCGCTTACAAGATCATAACAATGCCTCAGTCCAGGATCTTGGTTGGCCAAGCTGTTAGATCCAGAAGAAACATCGTCCTTGTAGTTTTTGCCAGCTGCATAACAGGTAACAGCGGCCGGTTAGTATATTTGAAGTACATCGGGCAGGTGATGCTGGACAGGTTTAAAGGTGACAAGTGCCTAGGCCGTGGTGGGTGCTTGGCATCTCTCCAGACTATGGGAATCGGGTTAGAAACATCGAGGGTGATGATGCTGCGCTGGCTGTCGGGGTCCGGTAAGGAGATCTAGAACCGTCGAGTAGGGTGTTTGTGGAGCGGCTCCGGTAGGGTGGACTACGCTGTGGGCGAAGCGGATCTATGGCCGTGGACGAGGACGTAGGTGAAGCTGCTCCGGTGGTTGGGTTAAGGATGGTGTCGATGATGCGGATCTGCGGCCGTGGACGGGGCGTCAGAAGCTGCTCCGGTGGTTGGGTTAAGGGTGGTGTCGATGATGCGGATCTGCGGCCGTGGATGGGGCGTCATAAGCTGCTCCGGTAGGTTGGATGAGGGTGCGAGGAAGCGGATCTGAGGCCGTGGACTTGTGAGTTGGCAAAGCGGCCCCAGTAGGGTTGAGAATGATATAGGTGAAGCTACTCCGGTAGGGTTGAGGAAGGTGTCGGCGAAGCGGCTCCGGTAGGGTTGAGGAAGGTGTCGGCGAAGAGGATCAGAGGCTGTCGACAGGGGTGTCGGTGGGGCGGCTCCGAGGTGTGTGGACGAAGCGTCTCCTGTGGGGAGTACGAATGAGCCGCTGTAGATGCGCGACGGTTGACGAGAGTACCGGCAAAGCCGATCCGGCGCCGTGGACAAGGCCGACACTGAATGGGCTGTGGTACAGTGGTGGATGAGCAGTCTACTTGTTTCTAGGGGAGGTGGGAGGGGTAGATGCGGCCACAGAAGCAGATCCGGCGAGGTGGACGCCGCTGGCAGTGAATGGGCTATGGTACGCCGGTGGATGAGCAGTCTAGGGTTTCGAGAGGGGAGGGGAGAAAGGGCGATGAAGTACGGACGGCGTGATGTAAGATGCTCTGGTGCTGTGGAGTTAGTCGTTTTTGCGGGAGGGGGAGAGGAAATGGGGGTGCCGTGTAGTGGGGGAACCGGAAGTTACCAAAGCATCCCCAACCTATCATGTAGATGAGGGCGGTATTGTAACTGTTGGTCTCCGTGCACCAAGGACAAAAGGGGGATTTCGCATGCTAAAGACTAAGGTGGCGGAAATTTTAGAAGGAGGCGGGAGATTTTGCCGCCCGCGGGATCGTTCGTATCCAGTTTCAACTAATTTTGGACCGTGCTAGCAGGAAGGTCATGCTAGACTGTGTACATGGGGCACGCTTCAGCAGTTAATAACTGGTGTGAAGTCCACCCCAGAAAAAAGACAATAACTCGGGATGATGCGCCGATAACTTGGACGTTCACACGGGCGCGGCCAATCGTACGGGTGTAGTGGCGCGTTCACAAAAAAGGGACCAAACGCTCAGCCTATGTATTTCTCGTGTAAATAGATAATTTAGTGCCATTGGTTATTTACTTTAAACATAATGCATTGACGTGTTAGTGTAGAGGCGCACGAAAAGAAATGGATATTGTAGTCAGCTACTTAAAAGTGTTACCTCATATGATTACGTAGCCTCCATTTCATAAATTGCGTACCCGTTGAATTCATATATGAATATTACATATATTACTTCAAAATAGAAACTTAAATCATCCAAGACTAATGAATTTGAATGCAAGAGTAACAATGGTGCATGTTCATGATAGCTACATTGGTTGTTTGAAGAAACATCACTGTAACTTTGGCATGCACAACTAAAAAGGCTTATTTAAATAGAAAAAATGTGATATGTGAGTGTCCAATCTTTATAGCGTTGAATCGATATTGTACCTTTGGCCACGATACGAAGTAGATATTGACTTATGTTTAAGCGATGCACGTCCATGATCGCTAGATAGTGATACGTGAATGAATTGTGCAATCTCTCTCACACGCACACATATCTCATTTCCCTGTGGGCATCGGAATCACACACGCGCACTTCATGTATTTCTCTCCCTCCGTCAGGGTTAAATTCGTCTTTCTACCCTGTCCTACAAGTCTCTCACACAGAAACACACACGCTCTCTATGTCTAACACGCCCACCCCTTTAATTCCGCCCACCCACAGGCACTAATGTCTCTCACACATATGCTATCTACCTATCCCTTAATATAGCTAGATATGTGTCACACAAACTTCTTCTCCCTACTAGCAAGATGCCCATGCGTTGCACAGAACATCAAGATGCATTTGTATGAGAAGTTTATCTTGTGGGAGAAAAGGATGAACGAGGGAATGCCTTATTTGCAAATGCGGAGAGGGGTGTGGGTATCTTTTTGCAAAATTGCCATAGTTTCCTTCCTGTCCGTCGGATATAAACTGGATGGCCTATATTGCAGGATGGCAGGAACACCATCATCACCAACTCTTTTTTTTATAAGAGTAGAGATATGTGAGTGTCACTGCCCCCCTCCCCACACACCCACACTTCCCAACACCGAAGGAGTAGGGTGACACCTCGATCTTGATACTAATCTATCGACTGGCTTCTCTCTCAAACATACACACACACACTACCCGGCACCGAAGGAGCTAGTAGGGTGGCACATCGATCTTGATAATAATCTATCTACTCCTCTTTCAAACACACACACACTCGCTAGTTGTGCCTCTGTGCCTACCGCGCACACTCTCGATACGTCTTTCTCTCCCTCCCCCCAACAATGACAGCAGAAGGGTGACAACTCGATCTGATCATAATCTGTCAATTGGTTTCTCTCTCAAACATTGTGTCTCGGTGCCTCGCTCGGTAGCCCCCTCGATATGTAGACTTCTCGCGCGCGCACAACTGTAGTGACGATGACGCTGAACCCAGTGTGCCTTGTTTTTACCGGCCTCATGTGATAGTTTTCACCCCGTTTTCTGTTAATTAACAAGGCAATCTTTTCTTTGTTACTACCAGTGAATCTGAAATCATTCGGGGCAGACATAAAATATATCACTTCAACCCAATTATCGCAACAACTATTTTAAAAGAAATAAGCTAGCTGCTCGTGCGTTGCACGGAACATCAAGATGCATTTGTACGAGTAGTTTGTCTTGTGAGAGAAAAGGTTGAATGAGGGAAGGCCTTATTTGCGAACGTGGAGATACGTGTGGGTATATTTTTGCAAAATTGCCATAGTTTCTTTCCTATCCGTTAGATATAAATCCGACGGCCTATATTGCAGGATGGCACGCACACCATCATCACCAACTCTGTTTTCTACTCCCTCCGTCCGAAAATACTTGTCATCAAAATGGATAAAAAGAGATGTATGTAAAACTAAAATACGTCTAGATACATTTCCTTTTATCCATTTTGATGACTAGTATTTCCGGACGGAGGGAGTATTTGTCTTTTTAGAGATTTCAACAAGTGACTATGACCGGACCTTACCAACATACTCAAAAAATTAGTCCATAATTTTGATGTTACCCTCTTTTCTTGGCGGTGCAGTGCCATCTGGATACCTCATAAATAAATAAAGTACTACATGATACTAATATATGATACATGGCGCAGGAGTACTAAGTATTATTAATACAGTTTTGCTAGAACTCATCTAGATGAGATATAATTTGGTATCATTCATCTTTTATAGCCATTGGATGTGATGCTATATAAGATGCGTGTGTGTTGACGTGGGTTGTATTTGTTCTTGTGCAACGAACTGACCACTGCATGTCATGTTTGATAGTCTCAAGTCATTAAAAGCATACAAGCCCCACATCTCTTCTTGGTTGATTCCTCTATTTATGTCAAAAAATAAGAAACAACGTGAGAGTTAATGCACCACGCCTATGTGGTTTTCATAAGATGACTTAATACTCACCTAGACGGAGGGAGTATTCGATTTGACAGCGGGCGGCACAGTTCCCGATATGACTTTAATGCAGACGAGGGAGGGAGTAGCGGTTCCCGATATGTTGAACGGCCAATGCATCCTCCTTCAATTAATGCATGAGGGAAGTAATGGGAGGAGGTCCGGGAAAAGAGGCTGCACGATGTGAATGCAATGCAGTTTGTCCTCATATAAAGGCGCCCCTCCATTCCAATGCATCTACCACATCGTACGCACCTAAGCATTTGCCTAAGCACCTACACTAAGCGCAAAAGAGCTCACTCCAGACCCATGGCGGCGATGCTCGTGAGCGGCCAGCGGCTGCGCCAGATGGTCCACGATGCCAGCCTACGGCATGGCGCCGAGGATCATCTCGAGACGGTGTTGGAGACCGGCTGGTGGATGGCCGCCTTCGACGCCAACTACGACTCTCAGTTGGACCAGATGATCGTTGCCACCAGCAACAAGTTCACCGTCCTCAAGAAGCTCGTGGACGACATCATCGTACTCCTCCATCCCGCGCGCCTGGGCTCCTCATTGCCTGCCACCCTAATCGGCCTCCATGGCCGGAACCTCTTTCAAGCACTGGTGGCCCTGCGACTGCCCGCCGACGCCACGAAGAATGTCCACCTGGAGGTCACGCTCGCCGTGAGGCGCCTCACCCTACAAGAATTGGTCGACCTACACATCCACATGTACGAGGAAATTGTGTACATAGGTATCTACAAGGCTAGTGAGGACGCTACGACATTGGCCTTCCTCAACCGGCTGGAAGCCTTGGATGCCTTTGCTGAGAAGCACCTCGACCTCGCCACAAAAGCCGCCGCTCCTTAGCCGCTGGTCGGTGGCCCGGCACACTAATTTGAGGAGAAGGAGGAGGTCGTACGTTTGTGGATCCATCTTTCTTCTTGCCTTCTGTAACCACCACTGCGATCGCATCATCGTGGCCTTAATTCTGTGCTGTTGCATTCTCGTTCCAGTCAATACCGACATGTGCGATCCCTTTGCTTAATTATATGCATCACTGTAACTAGTACTCCATCTGTCAATTTATAAGTTGTGATTACCTTTTCCATCAACTTCGTGCAATGCGTGGGCATCTTGCTAGAAACACTAGAATATGTCTATATAATCCGTATGTGATAGTCCATTTGAAATCTCAAAAAAGACAAATATTTAGGTATGGAGGGAGTAATATATTAGGAGTATATCAAAACAATAGTGATTTCTTTCAAATTTGTGAACAAATACTACTATTCTACTACTACCTCTCTCTCAGTTTACAGGGCGTGCGTGTGCCCCTAGGTTGTCAATTTGACCAACCTAATACAAGTCATATATTACAAAAAATATATCTATATAAACTTCAGATGTTCTATTTCCAAACCGTATAATTTTTGTGTTATATAGTTTATATTAAGGTGATAAAATTGACAACCTAGGTATACGCATAGGACTTGTAAACTGAAACGGAGGTAGTACCTTGGATCCGTCGCAACACACGAGCACATTGTTGGTAAAAGGAAAAGGCCTGCCGCGTTCGCGTCGCACCCCCACATGCCCGGGAATCGGGAGTACAACACGGCCCGTCCGGCACGACACATGGCTTAGGGATGGCGTGTTTCCTAGCATTTTCACTTTCATGTGGGACCGCCATTGAGCAAACTAACACCCCGCCCGCCGCCGGGTTGGAAAAAAGAAACGAGGGGAAGATCTAGCTGTAGCACGGAAGCCAAGAAATTTGGTGTGAGACGGGGCTCGTTGATAGAGTAGGAGCATTCCGTACTAGTACTACTCCTACTAGTACCAAGTTTGTACTCCTAATACTGTATTACTAGTACTACCACTATACAACTAGTAGGTACGTGCACGGCATAACATCGTAGGAACAAAAAAGGGGAAGATCTTGTTTTGGGTGATTTATATATTTTTCAATCAACGTAGTATGAATAATATGATGTGGGGGGCACCCATGAAGCTTATGTGGCTTGGTTGCATGGCTACGGAAGGTTAGAGAAAAACAAATAGATAATGTGTTTAGAGTGCACTCCACTAAATAGATATATATACTTTGGATCCATTGCAATGGACCGTCACATCTATATCTATACCCCCTATATAGTGTGTGAAAAACTTTGAAAGTTGGTCGTTGGATGAAGCCAATCCGACGGTACAAAGATGGAAAATCCGAGCACTACTGGCCGTTGGATATCATCCACCAGATTCTGCCACAGGTATAATCTAGAAGACTCCATGGTTGAACTTAATTCATGACTAAGGGCCTCTTTGATTCATAGGATTGCAGAAACACAGGAATAGGAAAAAAGTAGGATTGGAATGGCATGTTCATTGGATCCCTATAGAATTTGAGTTTGTTTGATTGTGTCACATGAAAAAAAAGGATTTCTTTCAAGAGGTTGGAGTGCATGTTAGAATTCCTGTGAAACGTAGTACAAATGAATCCTTAGGAAAATATTTTACATGATTCAATCCTACGAATCAAACGATCAACGTAGGAAAAATTCCTAAGGATTCTAATCCTTCAAAGATCCTATGAAAATCCTTTGAATCAAACAGACCCTAACTTTGCCACAACTAAGCTTAGGCAAAGTTATTAGTTCTTCAAAACGAGAGAAACAAGTTGGCAAGCCTAAGGGAATCTTGCCACATTTTGTGTGTGTATGTCATGTGGGGCCTTAGTGTGGCTTGCCTAATGTGTGGCTTGAATCAAACACTCGCCTAAGTTAATCAAACTTGCCTAACCTTACATTCCACCAGATTTTGCCACATGTTAGAATCCGGAAAGCTCCACATGTAGAAGCATAATGCACAAACCACCAGAATCTCATGTGTGCAATGCACGTGTACCTTACTAGTACTAGTTGGTAGTAGTAAGAAACAAATTCCAGTTTTGGCACGAGCTCGTACTGCGGGAGCACCACAAGGCCTGCCGCAGGAGTTACATTTCCCTCTCGGGGCCCACGGGACCGAACTTCAGTGGCTTAGTGGTAGAAACAAGAAACGTGATGGTCGCCGTGGTTCAACTTCCATGGACAAGCTGTTATGTATGCTGACACATGTATATCAAAACTAGAGTGTTTATATTTCAAGCACGTGAACAACTATTATTCTACTACTTTGGATCCATTGCAACGCACGGGCCAACACATTGATAGTAGTAGTGTCCATCTCTATCTCTAGAGGCCTTCCCTCGTTCATCCTTTTCTCTCACAAGATAAACTACTCATACAAATGCATCTTGATGTTCCGTGGAACGCAAAAGGATGTTTCCTTGGGGGTCTCTCCAGCGCGGCGTGGCCGTAGTTGCAAGTTGACGCCCCTTAAGATGCCGACGTTGAGGGGCACTCGAATTTCCTCCGATGAGTAGGTAAGATGAGTTTGATCACGTAGTAAATGCATTCTAAAGACTACTTTCGTGTCCATTTCCTAATTCTCCCCTGCCCATTGTTTCACAGGTTAGGCTCGGTGCGAGTGGAGATTGGCTTGCATATGTATGGGAGGGTACCAACATCAATTTGCACAACATTTACAACGGTGAAACCGTTCCCGTAGAACCTTTGTCCAACATTGGGGTCAGCCATGTAACGGGCCACCGCATGAATTGGTACGATGGAACCACGGTGAGATTGAATAAGATAGCACGAACCTTGCACATGGCGGTCAAAGGCGGACCATGCTGTCTGCGGCCGATTTGTTGCCGTACGAGTAGGAAGACGCTGTGCTCCTTTCTAACCGCATCTGCGCGGTGACAAACCAGGGGACTTATTTTGTATGGGACACATCCTACGATATACTCCCTCTCTCCCAGTTTATTTGTTTTGAATCTTTTCGTTTTATAAGTTTCAAATTCAAATTTAGAGCTCCCCATCACATGTTGAGATTACAATGTCCATTAAATTGTTGCGTGCATGTATAGTAAAGAAACAAATCTCGAGTTTGGCACGAGTTCGTGCTGCGGGAGCACCACAAGCCCTGGCGCAGGAGTTACATTTCCCTCTCAGGGCCGTCGGGACTGAGCTTCAGCGCCTTACTACACCTACCTTTGAGTCAATAACATGTGGACCCGATAGGTGACTGGTCCACATGTAATGCTCCCGTAGGCAGAGGGGCAGTGGGGCCAAGAGGGGTGAGCCGCAGGTCGGGGGACGTGTGGTTTCATGGGTTCGAGCGGCGTCGTGGGAATCGCGGGTGGCTGTGGTAGAAACTTGATGCTCGCTGCATTTTAGGTGGCCCAATGTCATGCACACAAAGGCAGAGGGGCGGTGCGGCCGAGAGGGGTGAGGCGCACGTCGGGGGGCATGGTGCCGTGGGTTGGAGAGGCGTCGTGGGAATCGCGAGATGAAATGTGATGGTCGCCGTAGTTGAACTTCCATGGACAAGCTGTCATGTCTACGGACACATGCACTGCATACCGATCACTGGAAGGAGTAGCAGAGAAAGCTATATATGCGGATAAATAGTTCCTTATAGCCAAGCGGACCCACTCTACTACTCTGTTCCAAAGACATGCACACCATCGAAATAGTCCATTTATATCAATATACACCGAGAGGGAATAATTTTTTTACAAGAGAGGAAATAGTTCATCCATCCATAATGCCCTCCTGCTGGTGCAACCTTTTCTTATTCTTCTTCTTCTTCTTGTTCTCATTCCCTGTGGGAGACGGCTTCGCAACAAGCTCTTTGGACCTTGCAGCTATCTCGAAACTCACACGGGCATCAAGGGCAGCATATTTTATCCGCTCGTACATCAAGGGATAATTCTCCCATCTAGACGACCTTAATGCCACCGTCTCATCACCCTTCTGAAGATTTTTACCGAGCACAAAATTTGCTACGTCGAATAGGGATGGTGTCTGTTTATCACAAACTTCTATAGGAATTTTGATTCTGGTTTGTAGGTCAGTGATGCTATTCAAATCAAGCTTGTACGGCTCCAGCTTCTGTTTGTCCCCTTCGATGGCTGCCCCACAGAAGTATACATCCTCCCGAGACAAGAAATCGTGAAGCTCACTTGGTATGGAGGGTGAGTGCATGATGTGGTACACCAAAACATCATCTTCGAAGCACAGCTGAAGGACGGCGGCGCGCTGGATCTTCCCAGGGGCATGCTCCGTGTACTCTGCGTCGAGACCGGTGACCCTCATCTCTACCTTTTTGAGGGAGTTGGATACATTGTTGATCCACTGCCGAACAACCCTTGGGTGGACGGTGACAGTGGCAACTATGCGCATCGAGCCTTCCACGAGGACATGTTGGACGCTAAAAACTTGCATCTCGATCTCTATCGCCATTTGGAACCGCTGGAACGGAGGGCTATGGTTTGGAGAATTAGGATTAGATGGCTAGTCTAACTGAAGTAGTAGATGATTATTTAAAGAGGTTAAAACAATGTGAACGCAGTGGGGTTTGGATGCAAATGAAGACGAAGGGGAGGTGAAGAAGCCGAGGAGAATCAGTTCCCGCTGGAGAAGTAAATGGGAGAAGTGGCGTGCAGGCAGTTGATTAGACGGCTAGGTAGACTAAACAAAAAGGCTATGCGGGTAGACTAATGAGTCGTACCTGTTCATGTACGTGCCCATCCTGGGACCTATGCAAACAGATAAAAAAATGTGTCGTAGTTTTTTTTGAGCGCGTGAGTGGGAGACACAACATTCTATGGTTAAGGAATACTCCCTCCGTTTAGGTGAGTATAAGTCACCTTATGAAAATCAGGTTTTCCCAAAACCTTTAGGCGTGGAGCATTAACTTCCTGCTCGATCCCCTCCCAGCCTCGTTAGCCAGCATTCTCTTCCTCTGCTGCCGCGTTCTACCTTTCCATTTTTCCTCTTCTCAAGTGTGGAACGATCTGCATGTCGTCCTTGATGCACCAGAACGACCACTGCATGCATCGCGGCAGAGCGTTGATTGGGCATGCACGAGAATTTGGTTCTGCTTGCAATATGGATGATACTGGAGTACTCATGTACCTACTGGTAGTAGTAGTAGTACAACTGTGGTACACTTGATGGTCAAAATACTATTCATCCAGTCCTCACAGTGAAGTGACAACACCCGGCGCCTGACACTAGTCCAGGCGGCGTGTTTGGGTTACCAAAGTCAGCCTCACCCTATGCACAGTGCAGTCTGTCACCGCCGCTGTACAGCACATTGGCGCCTCGCCTCGTCTCCCTCTCCGCTCCCATAGCACCACTCCATCTCCATCTCCTTCTCCGTCTCCATCTCACTATGCCCCCGTGTACCATCGCCTCACTCGCCTCCCCCAGTACCACTATTCCCTCGCTAGGCGCTCCAGCACGGACATCCTTCTGCCCCGTAAATCAAGCCCCCTTCCAAACTCCACCATGGCCGAACGCGAACCGCGCAACATCCATATGAGCCGCGATTGGAGCAATCTCCCCAGTGACATCCTCGACCTCTGTTGTTCGTGTATGGATATGTTGAACGCCCTGCGGCTGGCTGCATGCTCGAGGGACATGCACACGGCCATCGTCGAAGCGAGGCCTAAGCTTTTCAAGACACCCTGCTTGCTGCTATCTGGTCTTGCGAGATTGGCTCACCATGATACGGAGGCGTGCATGATGCCCCTCAACTTCAATCCGATCTCCATTAGCCGAAACTTCTTTGCAGGTATGTAGTGGGTCGCCGTACATCATTTCCCTCGACATCGATCCGATCACCATCGCCCGAAACTTCTTGGCAGGTATGTACTGGGTCGGCATGAACTCCCACTGGATGGCTACCTTCAGAGAAGATGGTAAAAAGTTGGTGCTCGTGAACTTCCAGACCTCCCATGAGATTATCCTTCCTCCGTTGGATTATATAGAGTATTACCATCGCGGTCCAAGTCATCTAGATTACTACGTCAGTTGGACGGACCTTGTTTTGCAGAAGATTGTAATCTGCCAAGTGCCCACACGACATGTGAATTACGCAGACTTCAAGCTAATTGCCTTGTTCGATCGCGGACTCGCCTATCTTTACGCAGGTGCCTTCTTTAGCTGGAGACAACTCGGCTCGCAGTGGATCATCGTCAAAGCTGATACACACTTCTGTGATGCTATTGAACACAATGGCATCATCTACGCGATCAAAAAAGCAGATGGCACCACGTATTGCTGGGACGGCGCGTGTAAGTTGTTTCCGCCATGACACTGTTTGAACTTTTTGTGATGATTGGCATATCTCTGTTTGAGCAGAATTTGAGTAGAACTATGGCAATGTATTAGAGACGCCGTAAATCAGCTATATTTGGAATGAGTTAATTCATGCGATTGTGACCATGTCATTACAGCCAATTTGTACCCTGAATAATCAAACGGTTAGGAATATATGGATATTATCCTTATTTTACAGTAATCTATATACTACTACTAAATATGAGTGTGTATCAATGGCCATGTTAGTTTCCTCATTTTCATGATGTAGAAACATGCACCACACTGTTGGTTTCATCTAACCATACATTAGGGAAGTAAATGTGCATATGGAGAACTCTATATTTGGAAGTAGTGAAATCCTGCAATGCTTACCATGTGTACATACCTATATTCGCCCTTCAGCAATCAATGGCTAGAATAATATCCTCACAAATTTTTTGCCCACAGAACACGAGTATATAACAATGCATGGTCTGTTAGTTACCTTGAAGAATTTGTTTGTGAGGACAAAACATGATTACATAACATGCATGACATGGTAGTTTCCTATGAAGAATCGATTGCGAGATAACATGAGTATAACCATGCATGACACTTCTATATTTTCGAACCCAGTATACATTTCCCTGTATTTTCCTCCCAGTTCCAACAGGGACATATCAATGTTGTTTCTCGCATTATCCTACTCATACTCTGAACAATGCCGATCTTACATTAACAATGCCTGTCCTTTTTGATATGATGCAGTGTCCCTACAGTTACTGCCCTTTGTAATCACACCACCTTTGCCAAAAATAGGGAAGCACAACTGGTTCCTCGCTCGATCAGACGACGACAAAAGACTGATGATCATTCAGACACATGAGCCGGAAAAGTTATATTACAAAAACCCCACTGTATACAAGCACCGTGTAATACGTGAGTATCCGGACAGTGGCTGTTACGTCTATGAGCAGGATACCAGCTTGTTGGGGCCTTTAGGATTTTTTAGTTGGAGGCGGGTAAACAGCCTTGGTTCACACTCTCTGTTTCTCGGACTCAATTATCCGATTAACCACGAGATCACCGTTGGCAAGGACCTTGATGGCAGAGAGGCTCTGCTTGCTATGGAAAACTGTGTCTACACGGCGAGCCCTAGGAGTTCGGGGGCAAACTCCCCTGATTGTCAACGATACAACCTGCAGCCAAAAGAAGGTGAGAATGACAAAGGCATCCGGATTAACTTTGATCATTGGATGTCTCAATTACGACAGGCAGTGATGTGGTTCGAGCCTTCAGGTTGATAGGTAATTGGGCTGTTGCATCGAAAGGGTGGAGTACTGGTGTCTCCGGATCACTGGTCGCTGAAGCGGGGCTGCAAATTATGATGGTGTTGGATCATCTCTTCAAATGACTTTGTTGTCTTTGTTGCTGGTTCTGGATGGGTAGTTCTTTATTTTGTTATGCATATTCCTTGTCATTTGGTCATCCTCGTCTATGTCACTCTTACTATGTAATAGTTGCTTCTGTTTAGAATGTCATTCTTGTCTGGATCACAAAGTCTGAGCGCTGCAGATGGGTGCGTTTTGGTGGTGTAGCAAGACTTCTTATGAACTATCATGTCTTGCTATTTATATCGGTAGTAGTCACTAATCAGTGTTTGAATGTTGTATATATCGTTGTTTGGAACTGTTTGTTGTCTCGAACTACTGGGGGGCTAAATGAGGGCATCACCATTGTCCATTGTTCAGAGTATATCTCCTTTTTTCAAGTTATATAATTTGAGCTCAGTGTCTTTTCGATGATGTACACTTGTTTGGGCCAGTGAGGTGTCATTGAATATGGGCCGAGTAGTAATGCAATGCCAAACAGGTCAATTATGACTCTCAGACCGAGCTCTCAAAAGATCCTGAAAAAAAGGCCAGGCTCTCCAAAAAAGAATGAGTAAGGACTCTTAGGCCGACATGTGGGCGCCACCGGTGTTTTTGTGCGCTTGCCCGCCGAGAGCATATTGGCTCGTGCTCGAAATTCATGCTACCTTTTCATCCGCAGTCTCCCGCCCCTCCCCCACCTCTGGAATCTCGATTCCTACTCCACTTCCCCCAAATCCCCCTCCTATACTCCCTGTACTCAAGCGCACTATCATGTCGCCGGTCAACGCGGATCTCCGAGCTGGAGATCCTAAGGTCCGTCCTGCCTTCGGTCGCTGCGTGCTGTCGCTCAACAGTGGCATGGCGGCGCTTGACGACCAGTTTGCCGGCAAAGTGCTGATGGTAACCATCAACGGTGACCGGCCTCTCGTCTCGAAGGATGACCTTGTCAAAGCTCTTGGCATTACGCACGGCATCCAAATAAGTGACTTGCTCGTCGAAGTCTGTCCGCCACCGGCTGATTTCTTCGTCAGGTTCTGGACAACTTTCGACTGCAGTCGTGTGTTCGAATCTTCCTGGCGTTTGTTCTGCGATGGCGCGCTGGTGAGCTTTGATCGGTGGCACCCAGGATGGGGCTCGGTGCCCTCTGAGCTTGAGTTTTTAACAAAGCTTACCTTCCACCGCATGCCTCGACGTGCTTGGAACAACGAGTCCATGAACGAGCTTATCAACAACCTTGGAGGTGAGCTCGTAAGTATGTTTGTTCCTCCAGACAGCTGGGCTCTGACGGTTATGGCATGGATGAAGAAGCCGTCCACCATACCGAAGGTGATTGGTGTTGAGATACCGGTGCAGGAACCGGGGTTGTACTATTTGTCGCCACCAAGGCCGCCGCGGACCACATTAGGGATGTACCTGTATCGAGTGTTCGTGCATGTCGAAGAACTGGTCAATCCATCAATCGAAGTCCTGCCGCCGCCGCTGGTGCCAGGGTCCGTCGACGACGTCCATTATAGGAGTCAACGTCAGACTTTCCCCGTGTTGCTCGGAACGATGGATGGCACAATGCCTACTCCATCGCGCGGCGGAGGCCACTGCTTCTTTGGGAGAAGAGGCAGGGCTGGCTGCCTGGATGTGCTCTAATTTGAGGTAACAACCGAATCTTGTCAGATACTAGTTAAATCCGAGCTATGGGTGTGAAGCACTGATATGCCAGTACATTTGATTGTGACCTGTTCTAATTTTGTACCTGAACTTTTTTTAGAAAGGGCTGTACGTCAACTTAATGTGCTAGGAGAACTTATTGTGTTGTTTTTCTGTTTTCTTTGCACAACATTCAATATATTTCCCCGTCATTGATAAAGACGATGAACCGTTATGTACGACTTCGTTGGTTTCAACATAGCCCTTCCCGTAGTGATCCACTGCTTCCATCCTGATTGTGCCGCCTGCGTGAAATTTTTGTATGCAAGTTCAATGTGCTATGATCTTCTATATGATTGTGTAAACTATATAAGTTTTTATTGAGCATCAGCAATGCATATGATTGAAAGATGTATTTACGAGCATCGACCGATGGGTCTCTCTCTCTATCTCTCTCTCTCTCTATCACACACACACGCACAAGTGGGACCCGTTGAATTATTTATTTGCTCGTGACAGCTTTTAATTAGGTTCCACTCTAATCTAACTTTTTTCTTAAGTTATTAATTAAGTTCAGTGGCTTCAAAAAGTTGTACAAAAGCCTTGTTTGGGCCTTTCCGGCGTCGCTGAATGTGGGCTGAGTGACCATGTTAGGTTGTACTGTACTACACAGGCCTTTTTTCGCTATTTTTTCTTAAATAATACATTTTTTTTATTAATTTTCATAAATATTACGCTGGGTAATTTTTTCAAAAATAATACACCGTCCGCCCGCTGCAGGCCGACTAGGCCTAGTCGGCCCACATCATGCCGATTGGATTTCAATCGGCCTACAGCTGGCCGACTGGCCCCTGTCGGCCCACTATGGGCTGGCTGGAGCTAATTGGCTCGCTGTGGGCTAATTGTTTTTGCAAAAATGTTAATCATGTATTTAAAAAATATGTGTATTGTGACCTCCTCCGCTCGTTGTGGGCCCACTGTTGACTAAAAAATATGTTTTAAAAAGTGTTAATCATGTATTTAAAAATTGTTAAATGTGTGTATAAAAAATGTTCCTTATTTATACAATTTTTTAATGTGTGTATACAAAATAGCTTTTTTTTTCAACATCAGCAATGCAACTGGGCCAACAGTTGTACACAATATCCGGGTCAACTTGTTATTCTCCGCCCCGCTGGGCTGCAAACTTTCCTAGGAGGTATGCATTAGGCGTAACAAGAAAATGGACTTTAAGAAATAATAAATGTGATGTAATTATAATAACTGGACAGTTACTATGCACCAAACACGTAATTAGTTTGAAAAATATATTATTTTTGGAATTTGAAAATTTTAATTTCATTACTTGTTGCGCACGCAATATTTTGTTGGATTTTAACGTAATACAACTTTATTTTGAAATTATATTTAACCTGACTAGAAATTTTGGATACAAATATTTCGGATCCCATCAAAATGTGGGAATTTTTTTTGAATTCTTTTTTGAGCGGTTGTTTGAAACTATTAATCGTTGTCCTAGGTAGAAGTTGGGCTGTACTTTTAACAAACTGTAAATGGGCTGTAGTAAATTCCATTAGAAATTAAAAATGGGCTGTACATTCTTACAAATCGCAAATGGGCTATATGTTCTCTGCCAAATCCGAGCTGTGGGCCTACTAAGTTAACGCGTACCAATGGCTTTTTCAACTTAGTCAATATGAACGATTCTAGCTGCAGTGATCGTACGATGTCCATCCAACGGCCGTAGTGCTTCTTCAACCTCTGGTCTTCTTGCTCCAGCCGCCCAAAGCAGCGCCGGTCGTGTCACGTGCTCCTGCCTCCCGTGGCCGGTTGTGATGCCGCGGAGGCCTCACCGCCCCGTACTACTCCCACTGTTGGCCAGGCCATCCCTCTACTCACCCACACCGTTATTTTGCGGCGACGGCAGCCTCACACCGCAGCCGAACCAGTGAACCCTCGTACTCCTCTCCACGCGGGCTTCCACTGCCGCCTCTTCCCCGGATCCGCGTCGTCCCCTTCCTAGGCCTCATTGTCGTCCAGACCACCGCCCTGGTGCTCTCGGCGCGGCATGGTCAACGTGGTCAACGACCGACTTCCATTGGAAGAGTACTGTACATGGAGAGGCTGGCAGCTGGGTCCACGGCAGCCATAAGGAAGTGCCTCCTTATTACGTGCAAAATAATTATTCCTCCACCTGACAGCGGGGACCCACCGGACGGGCCACCGTATTTCACGAAAAAAATGATTCGCCCCCTGACTGCTGGGACCCACGAGCTACATCTTCGCACGCAAGGAAGTGCGTCTGAAAAAAACAATTCGCCCCCCTGACTGCTGGGACCCACCAGACCCCTGACTGCTGGGACCCACCAGCTACATCTTCGCACGCAAGGAAGTGGTCCGGGCAAAAAAAAAAAAACGATTCGCCCCTGACTGCTGGGACCGACCAGCTACATCTTCGCAGGCAAGTAAGTGCCTGACAGTCGGGACCCACCTGGTCGAAGCGTACGTAGCGTTGTCATTCTGGTCGCGAATGTGTACATACATACTGGTCGATGTAGAGGCGTGCACGTGTCGTAGTAGAGGCGCACATGTGTCGTAGTAGAGGCGGACACGTAGCATGTACACGTACGTACAACGGCCAGGGTGCAAGAAAGAAAATACGGCCACGTATGTGTACATACGGGCGGGGTCTCGAACGCCTACTCGCGCATACGTACGGCCAAGGCTCATGTACATGGCTGGGTCGGAACGGAGAAACAGCGTCGTCGTCATGTTCATGGGGAGGCAACAGAATGCGTCGTGTTCATGGGGAGGCAACGGAATGCGTCGTGTTCGTGGGGAGGCAACGGAATGCGTCGTGTTCATCGGGAGGGCTTGGACGGAATAGGCGATGGAAACGAGGCCTGGCGTACCGCAGAACAGAGGAAACGGCCTTGTGTTCGACCGGCCACGTTCAAAACGGGATCCTGTTCATCGGGAGGGGTCTGGTGTACCGCAAAACGGAGGAAACGGACCTCCTACGGTCGAAACGAGGGTCCTGTTGATCGGGAGGGGTGTGGCGTACCGCAAAATGGAGGAAACAGACTTGTGTTGGAGCGCTACGGTCGGAACGGGGGTCCTGTTCATCGGGAGGGGTGTGGCGTACCGCAAAACGGGACTCCACGGGATACTGTTCATCTCCACCGTCGACCTCCTCCAGCTTCCACAGGCACTTGTTCATCCAGCCTCCACCGCGCGCTACTCCACCGGCTACTGTTCAACCACCCCTCCATCGTCTACTGTTCATCCAGCCCTCCACACCATGGGGTCCTGTTCAACCACCCCTCCACGGGCACCCCTCCACCGTCTACTGTTCATCCATCCCTCCACACCAGGGGTCCTGTTCAACCACCCCTCCACCGTCTACTGTTCATCCAGCCCTCCACACCACGGGGTCCTATTCATCCACCCCTCCACCGTCTACTGTTCATCCAGCCCTCCACCACACCACGGGGTCCTGTTCATCCAGAGGCAACGCCACCGCTCACTGTTCATCCAACCCCCCCGCAACGCTCACTGTTCATCCCATCGACCGGCTTCAGTTAGCAGTAGTAGCAAAGGAACCGCTCGATCGGGTTCAGTTAACAGCCATCGATCGATCGCTCGGGTTCAGTAACGCGTAGCCTGCAGTGCAATCGCTCGGGTTCAGTTAGAGCCCAACGCCTCGCTCGGGTTCAGTTAGAGCCAACGCCTCGCACACACGTGCGTACGTGTACGAGAGAAACGCGCATCGCTCGGCCCCCGACCTCCCACCGTAACCGGGAACTCCCCGAAATTTTCCTCCCCCTTGCTTCTACCACGGTTTTTTCCGTCATGGACGGCCCAAAGAATGTCATGCAGCTGCGTCTCCGGCCCGCCCAGGACGAAAAGCCCATTTTCTGTCATGATTTTTTGTCATAGAAGTAGGAGCCCACCACATCTATGATGATACCGGGTTTGGTCACAATTATCGACATAGAAGTGTCATATGTATGACAGAAATTTTTTCGTTCGGCCCAAAATGTCACGGATGTGTCTTTTTTTGTAGTGTTCCTTTACCATTGCATAACAGGGTACTCTTCTCCAATATTTTATCCGCGTTCTAAAAGAGAAACAAACAAACACATCTTAGGTTTAGAATGTAGTATATGAAACTCATTTTGGTAAACCAGTTCAGTAGTAAGGTGGACAGGATAACAACATGAAACAAACATATATCTATGTAGTATGGTCACTGTATGGTCTATATCATTCTAGTTTATGTTGCCAAATCAAGATAGATACAGTTCGAATCATATCTATTTAAGACAAAGCAACATAGACAGAATATAAGTGTGGGAAACTACACAGCAATAACAACACTTGTAATGTGCATGGCATGATAACATAACTGTTTATTCAATTGAAACTGAAATCAACATAGAGCAAGTTACAACAGCAAACAGCCAAACACGTTGAAGAAACAGGTTTAAAACATACCTGTTGCGCCATTGGAGTTTCAGTTGCATCCTTCAAATTTGAAATTAGTTGGTATCAGTAAATACAGTGATGCAAGAGCAAAGTAGTATGAACCATAGCTACGGAACCTGACCTGAGAACAATTCTACTTCTGCTTTAAGCGTTGACTTCGGGTTCGGAGTGGTGGTCCTCGTGATTTGGGCACTGCAGTTGCCTTACTAACTGCTCGTGTTTGGGTGCTCTGTGGTGGATACGGTGCTGTGTCAACGGGAACTGGGTGTCTATCTGCTGGGTTGGGGTTAGAAGGGGTGTAGCTGGTTCTCTGTCCAACTGGGTAGGGGTACAATCTGCATGAGTGTGGGTTATGTGTGGTGGGGCTGGTTCTTGGGCAAGTACAACCGTGGTTCTATCTGCATCGACAGGTAGCATGATCTTTTCTGAAGACCGTGTTTTTACTCCCACAGATACTGCCATCACTCCCTCCAATTGAAATGGCTGATAAACAAGAAAAGTAATTGAATGTACAGACATTGTAAGATAGACAGGTGCAATGGATAGTAGGGAAGAAAACAGGGCATGAAATAATTCACATTTATGTTGTCTAAGCAAACAGAATAGCAGGACATAATTTCACATATATGATGGCTAATTAAACAGGATAGCATGACACAATTTCACATGTATGATGGCTAACTAAACAGGATAGAATGACATACTTCAAAATATGATGACTATGTAAACAGGATGACATGATATAACTATATGATGTGTCTATTAAAGTGGTTGGAATGCCATAAATCACAAACATGCCGTCGATGGAAACATGATGGCATGACATAATTCACGGATAGGACTGGTCATATGCCTCTGAATCCTCGTCTGAAGAGCTATCTGTAACCAACAAGATATCTGCTTCAGCAGGTAGCATTGTCTGCTCTGAAGACCTTGTTTTCACTCCAGATTTCTCCATCACCAATTCAAATGGCTGAAGCACAGGAAGAGCAGTTGAATATACACACATTGTCGACAAAAGCAATGAGAAATACAAAAAAGGACGGCATGATATAATTCACATATATGACGCTTGCCTAAACAGCATGGCATTGCATAATTCACATACATAGTGCCTTGCAACAAGATAACATTGCATAATTCACATATATAATGTCTTGCAACAAGATGCCATTGCATAATTCACATATATGGTAATTAGACACTAAACAGGTGTCATTCACACAAAGCATGTCTAAACTAAGCAAATGACATAGCAATGCAAGATACCATATGCACGATATGAGCAACATAACCCTGCCAAGTTAGGTCATGCACCTCGGGGGGAATATGACTGGTCATCTGTCTATGAATCCTCCTCTGAGGAGCTATCGGTAACCAGCAAGACATGCGCTTCGTCAGCTAGCATTGTCTACTCTGAAGACCTTGTTTCCACTCCAGATTTTTCCATGACCGTGCCGAATGGCTGATGCACAGGAAGAGTAATTGAATGTACTAAAATTGTTGACAAATTTAACACGTAATAAAAAAATGATGGCATGATATAATTCACATATAAGATGACTGGCTAACCAGGGTGGCATTGCAAAATTCACATATATGATGCCTGGCTTGACAAGATGGCATTGCATGATTCACATATACGATAAAGAAATTAAACAGGCATTGACACAAAGGATGTTTAAACTAAGCAGATGACATCTTTAATGTATACAGTAAGCAATGCAAGGCACCATATGCATGATATTACCAACATCAACATGCCAAGTTAGAGCGAAGACCTCATGGGGTAAATAGGAGTGGTCTTCTCCTTCTGAATCCCCCTCAGAACAGTTATCTTCCTCTTGATTACAATCTAAAATGGGTGGACGGGGGGCTGCCTTTGCGCCCACCATGGAACAAGGTCTGCATGAAATTTTATTGCCACGCAAGGCTCGTCTCTTTTGCTCTACATGATCAGTTCCCATTGTGTACAATAACTGGTATGCATAGGAATAAAACATAGTGAGATTATGTAAGGAGTGCATGCACAAATCCAGAGTGATGGTAGCAAACTGTGGATAGACCCAAAACCAACGATAGCAGGCAAATAATAGCTTTAGTTAAAAAATACAGATAATGGCTCCCTTAATGTTTGTTTGCACCCAACATGAAACTCATAGTAGACACCGGAGATTAACCAGATAGTAGACAGATAGTACTGATTGCTGCCCCAATATGTACCCTAGAACCATTTAAAAACTCAAGTTTCAACATTAGTTTGGACCTGACTCAGAGTCTAATAGGTGAACGCGACGATAATGTAGCATGTCATCATATTAAGTGACGCATAATGTAAGCAGACACGGAAGAGTGCGACCTCTCTTGCGGACCCGTGTAGTCCTCAAGGTCATCTGCTCAGTTGATGATGGTAATGCAGTTGCCGTTGCTGCCGGCGGTGGTGAAGAAGATCCAGGCTGTGAAAGACAGTCTGGAGAGCGGATCCCTGCTGTGGTGAACCCTTCCGTCATTGGAGCAGCTGAGCTAGGGTGGAACACAGCGCCGCAGGAGCAGGACAAACCACACAAGGTTTTCTTTGACACATATCTGTAACAAAAGTAATTGAGTAAGGGCTTGTTTGAATTTGAGGATTCTAACAATGCAGGGATAGGAAATAGATAGGAATATGATAGGAATGCACGTGCAAAACAGAGAATTTAAAAACAAAGGATTTCTGCCAATCTGGGTGTTTGATTCACAACAATTAGAAGATCACAGGATGCAAAAAAGCATGGTGAGATTAAGTCAAACCAAAAGAAAATGTACGGTTATAATGCTATTATGCTACTATCTCTTAGTATTGTGCTTGATGAATAGGAATATGAAAAGGAGGAGAAATGGAAATTAGAATTCCTACGGTTTTTCTTTCAAGGAGACACTAAAGGAACAAATCCTACAGTTTTCCTTTGCTCCATTCCTTTGCACCAAATTCATGAAAAGTAGTACCATAGGAAACTTTCCAATTCTGATGTTTTTCATTCACTTTTCCTTTCAAGCACTGGCGATTCTAGTAGGTAGGCTTGAGCAAGGAAAATCCTACACTAAAAAAATGTTTTTGTGCTACTTCTATTACTTTGGACCCAAGCCACTGCCATACTAGCTCAACTCCCAGGCCCATCGACAAATGCACAGCTCAAACACGCAGAGATAAATAATGATGGCGTTCAAGAGAGTCCATCATGGATAGCTAAGTTGCCTGGTACCTCACTGCTTGTCATATAGTAGGATAAAATAATCATATTTCCCGTTACTACGAGTGCTCAGTGGACAATATATATAACATGTAGAGTAAAAAAGAGATGCAACAAGTGTACAACCTCTTTGGCGAAGCCATGTCGATCTCAGCGTGATTGGGTTGGCCGGCGAGGATGCTCCGGCTGACTTGGCTGTCGGAGGAGGGGAACAAGATATTAGGCGTCTGGAGATGGAGCCCGAGGTACTGCTCCGCTGTGATGGAGGGTTTCATCGTTGGAGCAGCTCCGGTGAGTTGTACGACGCCGAGGCTAAAGCGGGACAAGAGAGACAATGAACAACGTTAACCTGAGTGGAATTCTAATAGCATGTCCAATACATGACGTAAAATACATAACCACAAAGTGCTAGATGTAAAATACATCAGCCGCTCATCTCTGAACTTAACTGTCGAAACTGAATTTAACTGTCGAAACTGAACTTAACTGTCAAAACTGAACTTAACTGTCGAAACTGAACTTAACTGTCGAAACTGAATTTTGCTATCGAAACTGAATTTTACTATCGAAACTGAACGCACTAGGAAGGTGAGGCTACATGCCAGTCGATTTTGCAGCCGTTGGATACGAAATCAAGGGCCCGCGGTTCATCTTCAATCTCCACCCCCTGAGCCGCCAGCCACCACCGGCCAAACATCAGCCCCCCGCCGCCCGCGGCCGGCGGTGCGCAGCCCCGCCCGCCCCGAAAACACTCCCCACCGCCGGTCCGCCGCTGCCCCGGCCATCCCTCTAGGCCCCCCGAGCCAAGCTTTTTCTCCGGTGATCCCCACGCCACCGCCACGCCACCGCCGACGACCACCGCCCCCATACTGAACCCTAAGATAGATAGTGGGGTACCTCTCCGGCGAGCCCCCCTCCCCGCTGCGGCTGGTTCTTCCTTCACCCCGGCAAGCCCCCCCACCCCCTGAAAATCGACTGACCGAAAAGTCGATTCAGTTGACCAAAGTCTAGCTAAATCGAAGCAGCATCGCAAGCAAGAGCATACCAGGCAGGGGACCGAGAGCAAGAGCAGAGCAGCAGCGTGAGCGAGAGCTAAAGCAGCAGCAACTCCTACTGATGTGGACGTCGCCGCCGAGGGAGCGAAGCCGTGGAGGAAGTGTCCGGTGACGCCACCGTGGATGGAGCCGCGCCGTGTCGGCTCGGGACCGAGTGCCGGCAGCACCGTGAGATCGAATCAAGAAGAAAATGTGGCGATTAGTGTACAACCTCTTTGGTGGCGCCGATTAGGCCGTAGCTTCATCCGAGGAAACGGTGATGATGATGCTCTTCCGGTGGTGCAGTTGAAGACAGTGGTGTGGGAATGGAGGTGGCACGAAAGACGAGGGGAACGTCGGGGCAGCTCCTTGGAGGTGGAGGACGGGGGTGGCTGAACCGGCGGGACGATTAGATCGACGATGGATCCTCATCTGGTACGGTGGATGAGGGACGTCGAGGTGTTGCTGTGGACGACGTCGTCGGGGAAGAGGCTCCGGCTGGGTGGCGGACGGAGCAGGGTGTGGGGTTTCGTCGCAGGTTTTTGCGGCCTCGGTGTACGAATGGGTAGGCGGATGGGATGGCAGTGGGGAACCATGGCTTAGAGATGCGCTTGTCCGAAATGTGGGGTAAGTTACGAAAGTACCCCCACCGATTTGAGGCGGTTCTTTCGGTTCAGGGGTACCACGGCCATTTCGCGTGTCGGGATTTCACAGGAGGTGGGAGTTTTCGCGCGCGTTGTAATTTCGGAATAGAAAGACGCGGGTTGAGATGGAGGGAGTTATCGAAGCACAATGAGACACAGATATATCTTAAATATTTCGGGCTAATAAGGCGTGGGTTGAAGAGGCGGGAGTTTCGCAACACGATAGACAGAGACGCTAGCTTGAATTTTCGGCATAACAACGCGTGGCTTGAAATTTTGGAAGAACAAGCTTAACGTGTACCCCAAAAAATAGACAATTTGCACCTCAACACGCACAACACTCACACAAACACCATTTATACTAGAGTAAGGTACACGTGCATTGCACGCATGAGATTTGGCAACCAAATTATGAATAAATACCACATTATAGCATGCAAGCTTTGAGTCATATATGCATGATGTAGATGTCTGTTTAATTCTTATAGTTCATTTCATTCAAAATCATCTAGTTTTTATAAGAAAGCTAATCTATTTTAAGATTCATGGAATTGTGCGTCGTAAGACATAAAGTAAAAACAAATAATGGCAAATCATGTAGAAAAACATTTGGGCAATTCTGATATGGAAGATTCTAGAACAAATAAGAAGTGCTTGTGTTTTGATGTTTGTGCATTATGCTTAAGTTCGACCATGGAGTCTTCTAGATTATACATGTGGTGAAATCTGGTGGAATCTAGATGATATCCAATGGCCAGTAGTGCTCAAATTTGCCATATTTGGACCATCGGATTCGCCTCATCCAACGACCATCTTTCAAAGTTAAAGTTACCCGCACACAATATAAAAATATAAAAAAATAATATATATATATATATATATATATAGGGGTATAGATATAGATATGTGATGCGAAAGCCACCCATCATCTCCAATTAGAATAGTATGTCCATGCATGGATGCGACGTGGCCAAATGATGCCTGCCATCGGTATCTCAAGTTCAAATTAGTCTGACCTTGTTCAGTGTGTATACATTACAACATGCTCATTTCCAAACCACACCTTGCAGATCTCCGTTATATTCATGCATGCATGGGTTTCAAACATCAGGATCTCTTATTCAAATATTTGAATTCAACTTTACATTGATTATGACCTCACCTATTCTTTTACACCCACACAGTAGTCTTCTCTTTATAATTGTACCACTAACTTCCTCTCGTGCATGCATGCACACACACTACCAGTCGGCATTATCCATCGCACGCATGCAATCTTTTTCTTCAGGTCGGTCTCCCATGAAGGCACACACCCACACACATCCCCCTCTCCATCATATTGGGCATTCTTTATCTCTCATGCGTGCATGCACAATGATTGATGTTCCTTTATAGCTAGGTCTTTCATAGTTTTCCACACAAACCGATCAATCAATATATCCAGTGAGGTCTCACCCTCTTTCCCACGCCCACATCGATCAATCTATACCTCTCTATATGGGATTAACATATATAGCTAATACACCCACATTAATTATATATCCAACGTCCCCCTCTCATCATCCATGCCTTCCGCTTCATCTCTCAGACGCATGCACAATGGCGAAGACAGGGGGCAGTAAGGGCCCTGCCCCCCTCCCCCTAACATCACTATATATCAAGGCTAATAAGAATGTGATCATTAGACAATTGCTGCTAAAAATGGTTTAAGTTCATGAATTGACCCTCCTCGTAAAGGATTAGCAATGCTTGGCCCCGTAGCTCATTTATTTTTCATGGCTCCGCCACTGCGCGCAACAGCGCACGTGTTCGCCCCTCTCTCTAAATATCGATCTCGCACTTGTGCATTCCTTCATAGTCTCCCTCCACTCGGCCCCTCGCACCATCTTCTAGCCCCCCACCGGATTTTGCCACATGTACAATCTAGCAGACTCCATGGTTGAACTTAAGCATAATGCACAAACCTCAAAACAACAGTGGTTCTCTTTTGTTCTAGAATCTTCCGTATCATAACTGCCCAAACTTTTTCTAGTTGAATTGCCATTATTTGTTTTTACTTTATGCTTTACAATGCATAATTCCATGAATCATAAAATAGATTAAGGGCTTCTTTGATTCAAAGGATTCTCAAAGGAATTTTGGAGGATTCTAATCATTAGGAAATTTTCCTATCTTGGTTGTTTGATTCGTAGGATTGTAAACCATAGGATTTTTTCCATATGATTCATTTGCACTAGATTTCATAGGAAACATCCCATCCACTCAAACCTCTTTGAAAGAATTCTGCGTTTTTTCTATGCACAATCAAACACTCGTACAATCCTGTAGGATTCAAGACGACATTCCACTATAATCCCATGTTTTCCTATTCCCGCTTTCTTAGCTTTTTTATAAAAACTAATTGATTTTGAATGAGATGAACTATAAGAATTAAGCGAAGGGCTACATCAGGCATATATGACTCAGAGCTTACATGCTATAGTGTGGTATTTATTCATAATTTGGTTGCAATGCACGTGTACCTTACTAGTACTTCGAGTATGTGCAAAACACGTAAATTAGAATACCAATGGAACGCTACACAGTGTCTCTCTTACAGTTCATGAAGGCACGTGTCACATGTGGAGGCGTTGTCGCGACCTCCTTGCGTGGATTGATCACAGTGACGTGCTGCTGGTTCCAGAAGAATGTACTCATCCTCCCTGAGCCATACTGGCGGTACATGCACGAAGCGAAGATGTGCACGCACCCCATGCACACACTCATTCCCTCGCACGCACATGCGGGTACACGGGCGGACGCAATTTTGTACCAAGATCCACCCCATGTGATAATTTGACGCGTGTAAAGTCGTTCACTTCATTGATGGTCAATTAATAGAGCGTATGCAAATTGAGTGGACGTGAGGGCGGAAGAAATACATTATTACTCCACTGCGCGCATGTGAGTAGTTAAATCGTGGGTTGCTAGTAGTACTTCCATTGGTCTCCTTCGTATTTTGTGCCAATTTTTGACAGTAATATAATATTTACGCATTTGAGCAGTGTAGTACTTGAAATTTATGTTCCGCTAAACTCATCGGGAGCCGTTTCAGGCCTCAAAATCAAAACCATCAATTAATCTTTACCTTGTTCCCATCACATTCGAAAGCCTGCTCACACCTACTAGTACGTACCAAACCTGAACATGTTCCCACTATGCAGGTATCAGTACTAGTGCTAGTACTTAGGTTATAAAAAGGGGAACTACCTAACCAAAAATTACTCTACCTTTCCTCCTCATAAGTGCTTCTTCTTCGTCCGTCATTGCCATGGCCGGTGAGCAGAGCTCTAGGTCGAGAACTACTCGTAACAAGGGAGCGGCAACCAAGGCTGCAGAAAAAAAAGACAAGGCTCGCCGCCACGCAGAGACCTCGAAAGATCTCTCACGGCCAGGAGATGGCTCCCAGGAGCGCCCTAGCCGTGGAGGCGAACATGCCGAGCCGGCGGAGCTGGAGTCGTTATCCCTCGACGGCATGCCCGATCATCTCAATAAGCACCTCAATAAGCAGATGGAGTTCATCCAAGGCTTGATGGAGTTGCTCAAGGAGAGCCTCGACGACATGCCCGCTGAGCTCAATCAGCAAGGGGAGTTGACCGCCGGCTTGGTGATGCTGCCGAAGAAGAGCATTGCCTCGGAGAAGAAGGCGACCGGCAAAATCCTGCGACTTCAGGAGGACAAGGCGAAGCTCTACCACGAGATCGACCTGTTGAAGGAGAAGAACGTTGGCTGGAAGAAGCTGCATGAGAATAGTAGTTCCTCGATGAAGATGCTGCAGGCCCTCGTCATGGAACAGAAGGAGGAGTTGGCTAAGCTCCGCATCGAGCACCCGACTGCTGTCAAGGTACGTAATGCGGCCGTGGAACAAATGATGAAGGCTCGCGTCGAGAAATCCTGCGTCATGGACATAATGAAGAATATGGCGGAGGAGACGCGCTAGGAGATGGAGGTCGTGGTGGAGATGAAGAAGCAGTTACGACTCCACGGCGAATTAGATCATTTGGGGTGATAATCTTCCTTCTTCTTTTGCTCCTGTGTTTCATCTTTTGCTTCGGGTGTTTCGCCGCACGTGTCACGTTCTCTGCCAGGCATGAATAGAACAATGTTTTTTTGAGGGAATGAATATAACAATGCTAACAATGAAATGACTAGCAAATTAGATCATTTTTATCGCCATATGGCACTGGGCTGCCGTGTTTCGTGTTCCTCCATCGCAGTACTACTCCAGTGGAAAACTTGAGTATACCGCACGGTTCTTTGCTCCTCCTCAATCAGGTCGTCGGCGCATTTATACGAGCAGTCAAATCACAAGGCCCCGCCTTCCAACAGTAATGAGCCGTCAAATCACAAAGGCCCTCGCCTCTCGTGAAACCGACCAAGCTAGACTGCCCCGCCCTCTAGCCTTTTAAAAAATGTATAATTTTGTACAACAGTAGTATCGATGGATTGCGCCATGGAGCAAAACTTGAAATTAAAAACAAGGTGGTACATATAGAGAGCGCTCGTCGCCAAATTATGCATATAGTACTATTAAAAAGGCTAGTCACAATAATGGTGTCCAGCACAACCCACCCCTCAAATAAAACTAAGGGGGTGCTTGGATACGTTTTAGTCCCATGACTAAAAGTAGTGGGACTAAAACATGCTAGCCTCACCCATGCTTGGATCCAAATACTAAAAAGGCTAAAATCAAGTTAATGAGCATTTATTATCCTCCAAACCCTCCAATCCATAACTCGCCTGTGTTAAAGGAGAGGAGTTAAATGAGTAGAGAGAGGACTAATCCACATTTTAGTAGGGGTACCCCTGACTAAAATTTTTTAGTCTTAAGACTAGTTTTAGCCCCTCTTTAGTCAGGGGTGCTTGGAACTTTAGCCTCTTAAAGAGACTATTTTTAGTCAGACTAAAATAAGTCCCTTGGATCCAAGCACCCTCTAAGCATCCTGGAATTCTTTGACAAAACTAAGCACCCTGAAATTCTTTGACAACTAAACTGCTGGCTATATGATGTTGGCCATATATATTGTACATATATAGTGTGAAGAAACGAGTGGTAGTACTATACCTACTAAAAGATGAAATATAAGAAATACTAGTATGTACGTACTGAAGAGTTAAAGTAACGAGAAGAAACATAACATAGTTCTGCTGGGGGCTTAGCACAACACACCCCTCAAATTAAATTAAGCACACCTGAAATTAAACTTTGCAACTATTCTAGTAGACACTGCATTAGAACCACCATGAGCAACGACACTGCCACCTTACTCGGAGTCCTCATCCACGTCCTCGACTTCGTCCTTGTCTCTCTTCCTCTTGGCCGATACTTCTTTGCTTGAACCACACACTTGGCTGTTGCTCTTCATCAACCCTTGTAGATGTTGAAGCAAAGATAGCCATCCATTGCAGCATAGTGGATGTGGTCTATATCTAGTACATTCCGCTGCCATGCATGACGATGAAACGTGTATGGAGGTTTCTCCAGTTTACTGTACGAAGGATGAACCATGGCTCCTGCCAGGATCAGCATTGAAGGCTGACGAGAGGACACCAGCCGATTCTTCTCGAGGTCGAAGGGGTTGCCTACAACGAGACCTATCCGACGCAGGACATCCTTGTCGTTCTTAAAGTCTACAGTAATGAATTTCACTGTTTTGTCCTTGAGGAAGTTCTTAAAATCCTGGCACTCAACATCGGCATGGCATATGTGGTAGACCAAGCAAACGTTATGTACGCAAACCTGGATCACGACGGGCTTCTTCCTCTCTTCGTCCTTTAGATCCTTCTCTGGTCCTAGGACTGTGGTGTACTCAACGTCTAGCCCAGCGACCCACTCATCATCTGAGTTTTCGAACATGCGTGTGAAGCGAGAAATGCATCCTTTCACCGTCGCGGAAGAACGGGTGTAGATGACGTCGAACTCATCACCGGTGATGGTTCTAACCTTGTACTCACCGCCGATCGTGGAGATTTGGGACGCCATGGATTTGGGAGGAGGGTTAGGATTAGTGGAACTGCCATAATGTGAATGGATGGGACGACTAGGAGCAAACCGCCGTAGTATTGAAGGACGTGCGGGGATGAGTAGGAGCGAACTGCCAGCATGCGAACGACAGGGTTGTGGCTTTCCATTCTCCCATGATACGGGCTTCCGAGAGCCCTTGGATCTGAGATTGAACGGTTGCATGGCGTGATTCTAGACCTATGGGTGAATATCCTATCCTGGAGGGTTATTCTGCAAATTTTCAGCAACTTAGCATGCGACCGTTTGATCTCAGATCCAAGGGCTGCCAACAGCCCGTATCATGGCCGCGCCTATCGCGACCGTCGCGTCGCTTGCGCGACCGCGCCCTTGGAGATTTAATATGATGCGTTAGGCTATCTGATGTTGGCATGTCATACATAGTCATCACTTAGTCACTCATACTACAACAAGGTTGGCTATAAGTGTATTTTTTTTACTCCTCTCTATCTCTTTCTTCGTACTCCCTCCGTCCCATAATATAAGAATGTTTTTGACACTAGTGTAGTGCCAAAAACATTCTTATATTATGGGACATAGGGAGTACTCGTATTTATTGCATTTGCCAAGGAATGACCTCTTCCAATGAAATGGTTTTGCTAAGTTTGCTTCATTTAATTAGCTATAGACTCAAAATTGTCTTTTCACCTAGGTACACGCGCTTAGCACCGTTTCTTCCTTGGGTCACCAAACTAGTCTCTCTCTTCTTGATTAACTTGCCACATCAGACTTTATGCCAAGCTTAAGCACCTGTAGGAGCAAGTAAAAGTAAGTACAATAGTGCACTTTACATGGCATTTTTGCATATGTGGAGGAAAGAGAGGCAAGGAAAAAGTGGAGAAGTGGGCTCTCATGCAAGAGCCAGCCTCTACTACATGGTGGAGCATTGGGAGAGGCACCTGTATGGAGGTGGTTAGGAATCAGGAGACTCACGCTGATCGTAGCGCCGCAGTTAAAATGATAATGGCAAGTCAAATCACGGGGCCCCACCTGTCCAGCAGTAACTCGCTGTCAAATCACACAGCCCTACGTTTGCAGCAGCCTACTCCCTCGTCTTCTCGCGTCTCTGTCGAACCGACTAGGCGAAACTGCCCCGCCGCCTAGCACGCAGGAAAAGCCCCGCCCTCGACTTTTAAATAGTATACAGTATACTAATTTGTATCCATGGATTGCGCCCGCGCCATGGAACAAAGCATCTAGAAAACAGAGGAGAGACGGTGGTCTTGCAGTAGAGAAGAGGGAGAGGCGAGATGGTGGTTTTGGAATGGAGATGATGGAGAGGAGAGGAGGTGGTTTTTCAATGGAGAAGATCAGAAGAGGGAGAGGCGAGTCGGTGGTTTTGGAATGGAGATGATGGAGAGGAGAGGAGGTGGTTTTGCAATGGAGAAGAGGGAGAGGAGCGTGCGACAGCGATTTAGGATTGGACGAGAGGGCCGGCGTGCTGTGACTGGATCAAAATCAATTTACCCTTCAATTAAGAAAGCGACCCCACATTAACTAGTCTCCCTTTCATTCTAGGTCATAATTGACCATGATTTTAGCACATAAAATATATGTTATACATTGCAAAAATAATATAATTTGAAAGTACATTCAGATACGAACCAAACGATACAATTTTTGGTGACATGCATTCACATTTTGCTTGTCAAATACAGTACATGGTCAAACTTTGACCCAAAATACGCAAAACAACAAAAAAATACTTCCAAGACCAGCGCCGCTCTTCCGCTCTTCTCCTCTTAAACCACCACCGCTCCTCTCCTGTTCCAATCTAAATGCAGCGCCGCTCCTCTCCTATTCCATTTAAAAACCACCGCCCCTCCTCTCCTGTTCCAGTCCAAAACCAGCGTCGCTCCTCTCCCGTTCTAATCCAAAACCAACGCTGCTCCTCTCCTCTTCCATTCAAAAACCACCGCCGATGAGTGAAGGTGCTGTGGAGAAGTAGATCGATGGAGGAGTACAACCGATACGTGAGGATCGCAGACAACGACCCTGTGAAGCAAGCTAGGATGTTGGAGATACAGTCTTGGTTTGACAACAAGGACCAACTAGCGGCGACAGCGACATCCATGGCCAAATATCTGCAACAGAGTGAAAAGGCGGCGATACTCCCGGAGGGAGTCGTGCCGGAGTACATAGAGCTGCTCCTCTGGGCCATGGAGCAAACAGATTCACCGAATCCGATCGTGAGGGAGCGGTGGTGTAACACCCCGGATGTAACTTTCCCAATTGGTACTCCAACTCTTGCCGTTTTCGGCGTTAAGTTATTTTATTTTTCTCGGGTTCGGGTCTTTGTCTCCATGTGTTGTTTTCGTTTTCATGCATCTCATATCATGTCATCATGTGCATTGCATTTGCATACGTGTTCATCTCATGCATTCGAGCATTTTCCAAGTTGTCCGTTTTGCATTCCGGCACTTCGTTCTCTTCCGGTGGTCATTTCTAGCTTTCTTTCATGTGTGGGGATTAAACATTTCCGGATTGGACCGAGACTTGCCAAGTGGCCTTGGTTTACTACCGGTAGACCGCCTGTCAAGTTTCGTATCATTTGGACTTCGTTTGATACTCCAACGGTTAACCGAGGGACCGAAAAGGCCTCGTGTGTGTTGCAGACCAACACCCCTCTAATTTGGCCCAAAACCCACCAAACTCTGCTCCATGTCCTAGAGCGTTCGATCACGATCGCGTGGCCGAAAACCGCACCTCATTTGGACTCTCCTAGCTCCACTTATGCCTATAAATAGCCCCCCTCCATTTTCGGATCTCTCTCTCCCCGAAACCCTAGTCTAAAAAAAAGGATCCCGCCGCCCCCGGACGTGTCCGCCCCCGGCCGGACAGCGTCCGCCGCCGCCCGCGCCCAACCAGGCGTTGCCACATGTCGCTGCCGCCACCTACCTCCGCCGCCGGGCCCGAAGGCCCAAAGCCGGCCCCCGAGAGCCCGCGCGCTCCGCGCCTCCCGGCCTCCCCTCTCGCCGCCGCCTCTTCCCACTCCGGTGGCCGGAGCCGCCACTGCCGCCATCGCCGCCATCGCCGACCCAAGCCGCCGCGACCGCCGCCGCCGGCCGCCCCGACCTCGCCCGGCCCTCGCCTCGTCGCCCGGAGCTGCTCCGCCGCCGCCCATCGCCGGATCCGGCCGGCCCCGCCGTCCTCCTCCCCTCACGCCGGCGACCTCAACTCCGGCGACGAACCTCGAAGTCCGTGCCCGTGAACAGTGCCGGATGTCAGATCTGAGATATTTTGAATCTCGGGTTGACTTTCCCCTCTCATCTCAATATTTTTTATGCCTACTTTGACCTGCCGTAACTTTGCATCCGTAGCTCCGATTTGGGCATATAGTATATCAAAATGTTCATCTCGACGAGTACATCATTTCATTCCATTGCATCATTTTCATTTGAGTTCATCTTGATGCCAAAAATGCTGTTAGAAGGAGGCTTCATGAGTTAATTATCAGATCTGCTAGTTCATCTTAGACTTTTGTCATTTTTTCCATGATTATTGTGTGCATGCTATGCCTGTGAGTCCTTCATATGTTTTGTTAAGGATTTTGTATTCTTTCCGTAGGTGCAATCCATGCATTTTTAGGATGTGTGTGGTGACTTGTGCAAGCTTGCAAAGTGAGGCACCCGAGAAATCTGTTTTCAGAGACTTAGTCGTTTTCAATAAGTCTGGGATTATTCAGTTCATGATGCCATATGTTCAGCTTGTTTCCTAGTGATCCGTGCCTCTTTTGAGGATGATCAGTAAAGGAGTTCTGTTAATCATGTTATGCTCTATCCATCCGTGTCTTTTCTTGCAATTATGGAGCACCCTAGCTTGAGTCAATCGAGCTCTGCTTTTGCTTCGTGGTGAATCTGGGCAGATCGTCAACTCGTTTGCGATTTTGCCGATGTTATTGTAGTTGATCCGTGCATGCTATGACATTGTTCTTGCCATGTCTAGCTAGCATTTTGTGCCTTATTAATGAATGTATGCTTGCCTTGCCATGACTTGCACCGTGGTGAGTGCATCGAACTCGTTTACATGCCTTCGTGAGTTATATTTCAGCATGTCTCAGTTTTCACTAAGTCTGAAAACTGATTGTGTTTTAGCTATGTTCGTATGCCCGTTAGTATATTTTCTGAACCCTTTTGGCCCCAGGTCACTTTGGGTCTTTTGTTAAGCTTATTGGGTAGCTCCATTACATGTTCTTCTTTGTCATAATCAGGTCATGTATCATGTTGTTTTGCTGCTTCGAAGAGGGCTTCGTGATCTGAAATTTCAGACAAGTGTTAATTTCACTAAGTCTGGAATCTGTTTTGCATTTGCGTTTTTGCCATGCTTGTTTGAACCTCATAATGGATGAATTGGCCGTGTCTCAATGCTAGTATTTTGTTAAGCATATTGTGTGCATCCCTACCATGTATTTTGTTGTCATGTTTGGTGGCTGTAGCATGTTCATTTCGTTGCATTTAGATGCCTACTTGCTGTAAATCGCAGACCGTTGTCATTTTTGAAATGCTCGCCATTTCCAAACCGTAACTCCGATTCCGATGATCTTTATATCGTTTTCAAGCGATTTAATCTCATCTTTCTAGTGGCACACTTGGAATTCCAAGTTGAGGCCAGCTTCATGCATTTTCTGTCATATCTTGCATTTTGCATCCCGCATCGCATCCCGCATAGCATATCATCATTTCATCTTATTGCTTGGTCTTGCCCGTGGTTGATTGTATCCTTGTTGCTTGTTTGTCTTGTTTGGGTAGAGCTGGGAGACGAGTTCGCTACCGAGGAGCCCGTTGAGTTTGCTTGTGAGGATCCAGTCAACTCTGACAACTGTGCAGGCAAGATGATCATACCCTCAAAATCACTACTATCTTTGCTATGCTAGTTTGCTCGCTCTTGCTATGCTAATGCTACGATGCCTACATTTTGCTTGTCATCCTCCCAATTGCCATGTCAAACCTCTAACCCACCATGTCCTAGCAAACTGTTGATTGGCTATGTTACCGCTTTGCTCAGCCCCTCTTATAGCGTTGCTAATTGCAGGTGAAGATTGAAGGCCGTTCCTTGTTGGAACATCATTTATTTACTTGTTGGGATATCATTATTATCTTGTTATCTTAATGCATCTATATACTCGGTGAAGGGTGGAAGGCTCGGCCTCTCGCCTAGTGTTTTGTTCAACTCTTGCCGCCCTAGTTTCCGTCATATCGGTGTTATGTTCCCGGATTTTGCGTTCCTTACGCGGTTGGGTTATAATGGGAACCCCTTGATATTTCGCCTTGATTAAAGCTTGTCCAGCAATGCCCAACATTGGTTTTACCATTCGCCACCTAGCCTTTTCTTTCCCCTGGGTTCTGCAGACTCAAGGGTCATCTTATTTTACCCCCCCGGGCCAGTGCTCCTCTGAGTGTTGGTCCACCTGTCAGCTAGCGGTGGCCACCAGGGGCAACTCTGGGCTGGCCTACCCGTACCTAGGACAATCTGAGTGTGCCCTGAGAAAGAGATTTGTGCAGCTCCTATCGGGATTTGTCGGCACATTCGGGCGGTGTTGCTGGTCTTGTTTTAACCTATCGAAGTGTCTTGAGTTACCGAGATACCGAGTCTGATCGGAACGTCTTGGGAGGAGGTCTATTCCTTCGTTGACCGTGAGAGCTTGTCATGGGCTAAGTTGGGACTCCCCTGCAGGGTTTGAACTTTCGAAAGCCGTGCCCGCGGTTATGGGCAGATGGGAATTTGTTAATGTCCGGTTGTAGATAACTTGAACCTTAATTAATTAAAATGAATCAACTGAGTGTGTTACCGTGATGGCCTCTTCTCGGCGGAGTCCGGGAAGCGGACACGGTGTTGGAGTAATGTTTGCGCAGGTTGTTCCTCTAGTTTTTCACGCCCGCGCTTTGCCTCCTCTTCTCGCTCTCTTTTGCGAATAAGATAGCCACCATATATGCTAGTCGCTTGCTGCAGCTCCACATATATTGCCTTGACATTCCTATAAGCTTAAATAGTCTTGATCGCGAGGGTGCGAGGTTGCTGAGTCCCTGTGGCTCACAGATTACTATAACTCCAGATGCAGGTCCAGGTGATTCCACTCCAGGTGACGAGTACGAGCTCAAGTGGGAGTTCGACGAGGACTCCCAGCGTTACTACGTGTCTTTTCTTGATGATCAGTAGTGGTGCCTAGTTGGGGTTCAATTCAGGGCCTTGTCGCATGTTGGGTTTTCTTCTATTTTGGCGCCGTAGTCGGGCCATGAGTGTTTGTATGATGGATGTTATTTATGTACTTTGATGTGACGTGGCGAGTGTAAGCCAACTATGTTTCTCCCCCTTTTATTATATATTACATGGGATGTTGTAATGATTGCCTGACTTGCGACATTGCTTTCAATGCGGTTATGTCTCTAAGTCGTTCCTTGACACGTGGGAGCTATAGCCGCATCGAGGGCGTTACAAGTTGGTATCAGAGCCTTCCCCGACCTTAGAGCCCCATTGCTTGATCGTTTTTAGCAGCCGAGTTGTGTCTAGAAAAATGTTTTGAGTCATTTAGGAATTATATATCGGAGAGCTTAGGAATTCTTTTTTACTTCCCAGTCTCCTCATCGCTCTGGTAAGGCATCCTGACGTAGAGTTTTGACTCTTCTCTTCTCAAATTTCACTAATTTTTTTTTAGGATCACGCGAGTATCTTGGAATCGTTCCGATGGCTTATGATGAGAACATTGGCTTGGTGCCTCCTGTCAGGGGTTTAGTGGAAGTGTCCCGGGGAGTTGAGCTCTGAGGTGTTGTCATCATAATTTTATCGTTGCAATTCTGGAATACTTGAGATATGTTTGCCGACATCGAAAATCTCTTTTATGCAGTTCGTTGGTGAGATAACCTCGACGCCACCTAGTACCGGGGCGGGAGTTCGGGAGTATCGCCATAACTTGTATAACGGATGCTTTTCGAAGGTTGAGGTAGACGGTTTCCGAAGTTTTCTTGGTTATGTGTTGAAGGATGGATACAGCTGGATGTAGGATTTGCTAGTTTGGGTGAGATATTATGCTTCCCCTGTATCCCCAACACCTGATTGCATAACCGGAAAGGTTCGGGAGTTTCATAGGTGGGAATTCTAGTAGCTCTAGTTCTTCTTCCACGGATATTGGTTTGAGATTGGGATTTCTTACCGATTATTCGTTCTTAGTCCGTACCTTGTTGATTTATTTCTCTACCTTAATTCTACGTGGCTTCTCAATTTATGGATATGTGACCATTTGAAGAGGAATGCATTCGTTCATTTTGTTCGGATGTGAAGACTATATGTTGCAATTTTCATTCCGTTGGTTTCAGCTTCATTTATCTGTCTATGTGCTAATGGTGGTCAACCTCTTCAGGATGGCTCCCGCTAAGAGCACCAGTCAGAACCAGAATCAAGATCCGCCACCGCCTCCACCTCCTCCGGAGGCATGGCAAGCTGTGATGGCCGCAACCAATGCAAACACACAGCTGATCATGCAAATTCTCCAAGAGCGCAATCAAGGCAGTCAAGGGAATCAAGGCAGCAATCAGAGTCACTTTGCCACACTCAACCAGTTCCTTGCTAACGGGCCAAAGACTTTCAGCAATTGTGTTGAGGCAACCGATGCTGACGATTGGCTTGTGGATCTGTGTAAGCATTTCGAGTGCAGTAACGTCAGGCCTGAGGACTTTATCAAGTTCGCTTCCTTCCAACTCAAAGATCAAGCTGCAGAATGGTTCCAGCAGTACAAGGACTCCAGAGGTGGACGTGTTATCACTTGGGATGATTTCCGTCGAGATTTCCGAGCTCGTCACATTCCGCAGAGCGTGGTTGAAAGCAAGCGTGAGGAATTCCGCAATCTGAAGCAAGGCTCTTTGTCTGTCTATGACTACAACAAGTTGTTCCAAAAGCTTGCCCGCTTTGCCAAGCAGGACGTGCCTGATGAGAAGAGCATGATATACCGGTTCAGGGGTGGTCTCAGAGAAGATATTCAGCTCTCTCTTGTCCTTTTCGAGCCCTTGAGATACGATGAGTTCTACAATATGGCACTGAAGCAAGAGGCTGCTCAGTTGAGGTGTGATGCTTCCAGGAAGCGAGTTAGAGATGTTACTCCTTCTTCCTCTACTCAAGTGGCCAAGCAGCAGAAGTTTTGGCTTCCTCCTCCTCCGTTCCGTCAGCCGTTTCAGCAGAAGAGCAAAGGTGGCAGTGGTTCTTCCCACCCACCCAACCCTGGCTTTCAGAACAAGGCTTTGTCTCAAGCTCCAAGATCGAGTGCTCCGTATCACCGTCCGCTTTCAGAGGTCACGTGCAACAAGTGCCAATAGAAGGGTCACTATGCCAACAAGTGTTTCAACCAGAGGCGTCTTCCTCCTCCTCCTCCTGTGAGATCGGCAAGTACAACTATGGTCAAGCATAACCCCAAGCATGCCAAGGTCAATTTGATGAATGCAGCTCAGGCAGAGGACTCGTCAGATGTGATCATGGGTAACCTTCCTGTTAATGATATTCCTGCAAAAGTTCTTTTTGACACTGGTGCATCGCATTGCTTCATCTCGAGACCATTTACAAATAGGCATGAATTGGTTTCACAAGTTTTGCCTAGTCCTTTAGCAGTTGTCTCTCCCGGTAAGCGCATGCAGGCTAACTCCATCGTTCCGGATGTTTCTATCACTTTGGGTGACTACAAGTTCTTGGCTTCTCCTATGGTTCTCAGTGACTCGGATATTGATCTTATTCTCGGAATGGATTGGCTTTCTAAGCACAAGGCTCAGCTTGATTGTGCAGCAAGGCAGATTCAATTGACTCATTCGTCTGAGGATGTAATTGTCTTTGCCGCTCGTGATGATACCATTCGTCTGTTTTCTCTCAATGAGAAGGGTGAATTGGACGCTATTTCGCAAATTCCAGTCGTTTGCGAATATCAAGACGTCTTTGCAGAAGAGCTCCCAGGAATGCCTCCACACCGGCCAGTTGAATTCTTTATTGAACTTGAGCCTGGCACGGAACCTGTGTGCAAACGTCCTTACAAGCTCGGACCTGAAGAGTTGAAGGAGCTGAAGAAGCAACTCGATGAGCAAGAAATAATGGGTCTCATCCGGCCTAGTTCTTCTCCATGGGGTTGTGGTGTTCTTTTTGTGAAGAAGAAGGATGGAACGGACCGGCTTTGTGTTGATTACCGCCCAGTGAACAAGAAGACCATCAAGAACAAATACCCACTTCCCAACATCAATGAGCTGTTCGAACAACTCAAAGGTGCCCAAGTATTCTCCAAGCTTGATCTCCGCATGGGTTACCACCAGATTAGCATTCGTGAAGAAGATATTCCCAAGACAGCATTCAGAACAAGCTTTGGTTCATATGAATACACTATCATGTCTTTTGGCCTCGCCAACGCTCCTCCGACGTTCTCTCGCATGATGAACTTCATCTTCAACGCCTACACCAATGACTTCGTTTTGGTCTATCTCGACGACATCCTGGTTTTCTCCAAAAACAAGGAAGATCATGCCAAGCACTTGCGTTTGGTTCTCGATAAGCTCAAAGAACATCAGTTCTACGCCAAGTTCTCCAAGTGTGAATTTTGGCTCGATGAGGTTCTTTATCTTGGTCATATCATCTCTGCCAAGGGCATTTCCGTGAATCCTGAGAAGGTGTCTGCAATTGTGAATTGGGAACCTCCTCAGAATGTGAAGCAACTCCGCAGTTTTCTCGGTCTCGCAAGCTATTGCCGAAGATTCGTTGAAAACTTTTCTAAGATCGCGAAGCCTCTCTCAAATCTTCTTCAGAAGCACATCAAGTACGTTTGGTCTCCAGAGTGTGATATTGCTTTCAACACTTTGAAAGAGAAATTGATCACTGCTCCAGTTCTGACTCCGCCTGATGAATCCAAGCCGTACGAGGTCTTTTGTGATGCCTCTCTCCAAGGTCTTGGCGTAGTATTGATGCAAGAGAAGAAAGTTGTTGCTTATACATCTCGCCAGTTGAAGCCTAATGAGAAGAACTACCCCACTCATGATCTCGAGTTGGCGGCAGTTGTGCATGCTCTTTTGACTTGGAGACATCTTCTATTGGGAAGAAAAGTGGATATTTTCACTGATCACAAGAGTCTCAAGTACATCTTCACTCAGCCTAATCTCAACCTCAGGCAAACTCGATGGGTCGAAATGATTCAAGAGTATAATCCAAGTATTGAGTATACTCCAGGCAAGGCCAATGTGATTGCTGACGCTTTGAGCAGGAAAGCCTACTACAACAGTCTGGTTCTCAAGCCTTATCAACCCGAGCTTTGTGAAGCTTTCCGCAAACTTAATCTGCAAGTTGTTCCTCAAGGTTTCCTCACCAACCTTCAAGTCTCTCCTACCTTAGAAGACCAGATTCGCCAAGCCCAGCTTCTTGATGCTATGGTGAAAAAGGTGAAGATTGGGATTGCCAAGAGTCAGTCCAAGTACAAGTGCTACCGCCTTGATGACAAGGACTCTCTATTCTTCGAGGATCGTATTGTTGTGCCCAAAGGTGAACTTCGTAAAGTGATCATGAACGAGGCTCACAATTCTCTCCTCTCCATCCACCCTGGGAGCACGAAGATGTATCAGGACCTTAAGCAAGCTTATTGGTGGACTCGAATGAAGCACGAGATCGCTCAATTCGTGAATGAATGTGATGTCTGCAGAAGAGTGAAGGCAGAACACCAAAGGCCACCAGGTCTCCTCCAACCTCTTGCCATTCCAGAATGGAAGTTTGACCACATTGAGATGGACTTCGTGACTGGGTTTCCAAAGTCCAAACGTGGCAATGATTATATATTTGTTGTCATCGACAAACTCACCAAATTGGCTCACTTTCTGCCTATCAAAGAGTCGATCACTGCAACTCAATTGGCGGAACTCTATACCTCTCATATTGTCTCTCTGCATGGTATTCCTCAAGTGATCTCTTCAGACCGTGGCAGCATCTTTACCTCCAAGTTTTGGGATTCTTTCCATAAGGCCATGGGCACCAACATCCGCTTCAGCACTGCTTTCCATCCTCAAACAAGCGGTCAAGTCGAGCGTGTCAACCAGATTCTTGAAGATATGCTCAGGGCTTGTGTGATCTCCTTCGGCATGAAGTGGGAGGATTGTCTTCCTTATGCTGAATTCTCATACAACAACAGTTTTCAAGCAAGTTCGGGCAAGGCCCCTTTTGAAATTCTGTATGGCAGGAAGTGCCGTACCCCTCTCAACTGGTCTGAAACCAGTGAACGTCAGCTTTTGGGTAATGACTTAATCACAGAAGCAGAAGAAATGTGCAAAGTCATTCGTGATAACCTCAAAGCAGCCCAATCCCGCCAGAAGAGCTACTATGATAGTAAGCACCGTGATTTGGCTTTTGAGATCGGAGATCATGTTTACCTCCGCGTCTCTCCTATGAAAGGTACTCGTCGCTTCGGTATCAAAGGGAAGCTTGCCCCTAGATACGTGGGACCTTTCAAGATTGTCAGCAAGAGAGGCGACCTCGCCTATCAACTCGAGCTTCCTTCAAACTTTGCAAATGTTCATGACGTGTTCCATGTCTCTCAGCTTCGAAAGTGCTTCAAGACTCCTGACCGCACAGTCAACTTCGAGGACATTGAGCTCCAAGAAGATCTCTCTTATCGTGAGCACCCAGTTGCTATTCTTGAAGAGACTGAACGCAAGACTCGCAACAAGTCAATCAAATTTCTCAAAGTCAAGTGGTCACACCATTCCGACCGTGAAGCCACATGGGAACGCGAGGATCACCTCCGTTCTGAGTACCCGGAGTTCTTTCAGTCCTAGATCTCGGGACGAGATCTTTTCGTAGTGGTGGAGTGTTGTAACACCTCGGATGTAACTTTCCCAATTGGTACTCCAACTCTTGCCGTTTCCGGCGTTAAGTTATTTTATTTTTCTCGGGTTCGGGTCTTTGTCTCCGTGTGTTGTTTTCGTTTTCATGCATCTCATATCATGTCATCATGTGCATTGCATTTGCATACGTGTTCATCTCATGCATTCGAGCATTTTCCCAGTTGTCCGTTTTGCATTCCGGCGCTTCGTTCTCTTCCGGTGGTCATTTCTAGCTTTCTTTTGTGTGTGGGGATTAAACATTTCCAGATTGGACCGAGACTTGCCAAGCGGCCTTGGTTTACTACCGGTAGACCGCCTGTCAAGTTTCGTATCATTTGGACTTCGTTTGATACTCCAACGGTTAACCGAGGGACCGAAAAGGCCTCGTGTGTGTTGCAGCCCAACACCCCTCCAATTTGGCCCAAAACCCACCAAACTCTGCTCCATGTCCTAGAGCATTCGATCATGATCACGTGGCCGAAAACTGCACCTCATTTGGACTCTCCTAACTCCACTTATGCCTATAAATAGCCCCCCTCCATTTTCGGATCTCTCTCTCCCCGAAACCCTAGTCTAAAAAAAAGGATCCCGCCGCCGCCGGATGTGTCCGCCCCTGGCCGGACAGCGTCCGCCGCCGCTCGTGCCCAACCAGGCGTTGCCACGTGTCGCCGCCGCCACCTACCTCCGCCGCCGGGCCCGAAGGCCCAAAGCCGGCCCCCGAGATACCGAGTCTGATCGGAACGTCTTGGGAGGAGGTCTATTCCTTCGTTGACCGTGAGAGCTTGTCATGGGCTAAGTTGGGACTCCCCTGCAGGGTTTGAACTTTCGAAAGCCGTGCCCGCGGTTATGGGCAGATGGGAATTTGTTAATGTCCGGTTGTAGATAACTTGAACCTTAATTAATTAAAATGAATCAACTGAGTGTGTTACCGTGATGGCCTCTTCTCGGCGGAGTCCGGGAAGCGGACACGGTGTTGGAGTAATGTTTGCGCAGGTTGTTCCTCTATTTTTTCATGCTCGCGCTTTGCCTCCTCTTCTCGCTCTCTTTTGCGAATAAGATAGCCACCATATATGCTAGTCGCTTGCTGCAGCTCCACATATATTGCCTTGACATTCCTATAAGCTTAAATAATCTTGATCGCGAGGGTGCGAGGTTGCTGAGTCCCTGTGGCTCACAGATTACTATAAATCCAGATGCAGGTCCAGGTGATTCCGCTCCAGGTGACGAGTACGAGCTCAAGTGGGAGTTCGACAAGGACTCCCAGCGTTACTACGTGTCTTTTCTTGATGATCAGTAGTGGTGCCTAGTTGGGGTTCGATTCAGGGCCTTGTCGCATGTTGGGTTTTCTTCTATTTTGGCGCCGTAGTCGGGCCATGAGTGTTTGTATGATGGATGTTATTTATGTACTTTGATGTGACGTGGCGAGTGTAAGCCAACTATGTTTCTCCCCCTTTTATTATATATTACATGGGATGTTGTAATGATTGCCTGACTTGCGACATTGCTTTCAATGCGGTTATGTCTCTAAGTCGTGCCTCGACACGTGGGAGCTATAGCCGCATCGAGGGCGTTACAGGTGGTGGGAGTATCGATCCTAGATGGAGCATCCACCAGAGATTGAAGGATCGAGCATCTACAGGGTGCCGTTTGTGAGGGTGTCCTGCCAGAGCGAGCCGGTGGAGTCTTCGTCGACCGAACCCAACTGCAAGAGGAGAAAAGCAGTTGGCCTGACGATGCTTCCCTGCCATCGTCTCCCTCGCCGTTCACATCGTCTCACGGGGCGGCTGTCTGTCGCCGAGGAATAGGAGGGGGCTGCCCCCCCAGCCCAATAGTCGGGCAGGTTGTGAATTGTTAGGAGGAGCTTAGGGTTGTCAGTATTTGCAGGTTGTGAATTGTGTTTTGTGTTGTGTATTTTGAGAGTACTTTCAGATATGAATGTCTTTTGAATTTCAGATTTGCAGTATTGAGTATATGAAGTATTTTATGAATTCTAGATATCTATTTTTAGCACTTAAAAAAGTGTAGTTTCATAGGAGTATAAAAGTGCAGACAATGTGATTCTCAGAGAAGAAACTGCAAGTTTCAGTTTTAGATAAGAAACTGCAAGTTCAGTTTCAGATAAGAAACTACAACTTTTAGAGGCAGAGCATTTATATTAACACGGCCTTTTCAAACAGGGTTAACATCATGTTGGAAGTTTTATTCATGGTCGAAAATGGAACTACCAACCAGTTAACATGATGTTGATCAACATCATGCATAGCACATCTTCATATGATGCACAATCAAAATGCTCACACAATGTCGAGTGTGCAAAACACAGAGAAAACGAGGGACGAAGTATTGGCAAGTGTTGGACGTGGTTTTGGGCTGCCCCGTCTAGGCTTTCATTTTTAACATGCGCAGCCCACGACCTCGGATGGGAGGTCCATAGGCCTGTTTGTATTTTCTTAGGGCTGTCATGTATCGACCGGCCTATGGACCTCCCATCCGAGGTTTTATTTTTGGCAGCCCAATTTATGTATTTTTTTGAAGAAAACGCAGAGGTTTGTTCTATTTTTATATATAAGAATAGGAACGTCGGGTCCAACTTATGTTTCCCTTCTAACTATATTATATATATTTAAATTATTTTATATGTTGACTATTTAGTTCACATAATTGGCAAAATAGATGACCGCTCTCGCGATCCCCTTTGCGCCCGCCACCACCTCCACCCTCGCCGCCGCCCCCGCCACTACCTCCACCCTCGCCGCCGCCATAGATCTCGCCGCCACCCCCCGCCTCCTAACTCCGGGTGCGCCTGCCCCCCTCAGCAAGTCCGCTCGCGCACCCCATGGAGCCGCTGACCATATCCATGGGGAATGGCTGGAAGACAGGCAGATGTACAAGATGCATCTCCCACATGTCTACGAAGCCTTCCCGTGGATGCTCCAGCCGCTCAACTCCGTCGCGTCGGCGGTGCCGCGGGAGACTCGAGGGAGGAGATGGAGGGAGCGGGCGATGCGGATCCGTGATGACGCTCTCTCCTGGACCCAGTGCACGCGTGAATGGAGGGAAGCGGAGGAGGAAGCTGCGAGGGAGGAGGCCGAGGAGGGACCGAATCCGTTCTCTCACTCGCGCAGGTATGCTCGGATGTGCAAGGATCATGTGGATTGGGAGCTGCTGAATCTATCCCCATGGATCTACTTCGAAGGAGATTTCTCGGAGAAGCACAGGATGCCCTACCCCAGGGAGCCACCGATTGCGTTCGTTCGATGGGCGAAAGGAGAAGTGAATTCAGGAGATCCACGTCGTGCTGTGAGATGCGAATGCTTGACTAGACTCATGCCCACCAGCACGCCACCAGAGCCGGAGCAGGTGGATTCCCTACCTTACCTCTCCCACAAACCTGTAGAAGATTGAAATTAGGCTTGCAATCTGCTTCAATTGAGCTGTCTGGTGGTTATTTCCGCTTCCTGAGAGACAACATCTGGCCGGAGGATGAGAAGGAACCAGGAACTCCGATGAATTTCCCCTATCACAATGGGGGGAGCGCCGGTTGGGCAGTGGTACAGCCCACCTCCGCCCCAAATGGGGGCACAATCTGGGCAGGCTCCTATAATTGCCCAAGATCAATCTGCTGGTGGTTCTGACTCTCAGATCAGTGGGAAATCTCAAGGCAAGAATCAGCAAAAGAAGAGATAGGACATCCAGAAAACTGCTCCTGCCCCTGCTTCGGGCCTTATGGCATACTCTAAGGTGATCTTCTACAACTGTGGGGAACCAGGGCATCATTTGGATAAATGTGTCAAGCCCAAGAGTTGTTTTATCTGCAAAATGGTTACCCATAAAGTTGAGAATTGCCCTGTCAGAAGGAAAACCCACAGTTCTGCTAGATATGTTGGAAATGCTGCTCCAGGATTAGGGTTCTACCACATATACCCACCTGATGAAAATGCTCAGTATCATGGCTCCCTGAAGAATGTGGGGATTGTTCTGGTAGAAGCTGGTGAAGTGACCAAGCAGGAACTTGCCACTGAGTTTGCAGACATTTACAAAATCAACTGGCCCTGGCCAATCAATGCCCTAGATGAGTGGACATTCTTGGTCAAATTCCCTCCTGAAATAGATGTAGTTCAAGTTGCTGGATACCCCTGTTTTGGTCTCAAAAAAGACAATGTTGTAGTCAATGTTGAAGTCTAGAAAGGCAGGATTGAGGCTGAAGAGGACCTCCAGGAAACTTGGATCAAGATCAGGAAATTGAACCCCCAAGTGGTGTGACTAGACTATGCTGGATCAAATCACTTCCACTCTGGGGGTGTCGGTGTCAAAACCGGCGGATCTCGGGTAGGGGGTCCCGAACTATGCGTCTAGGCCGGATGGTAACAGGAGGCTGGGGACACTTTGTTTTACCCAGGTTCAGGCCCTCTCGATGGAGGTAATACCCTACTCCTGCTTGATTAATATTGATGATATAGGTAGTACAAGAGTAGATCTACCACGAGATCAAGGAGGCTAAACCCTAGAAGCTAGCCTATGGTATGATTGTTGTGTATGGAGTTGATTGCCTACGGACTACAACCCTCCGGTTTATATAGACACCGGATAGGGTTAGGGTTACACAGAGTCGGTTACAATGGTAGGAGATCATGAATATCCGCATCGCCAAGCTTGCCTTCCACGCCAAGGAAAGTCCCATCCGGACACGGGACGAAGTCTTCAATCTTGTATCTTCATAGTCCAGGAGTCCGGCTGAAGGTATAGTCCGGCTACCCGAACACCCCCTAATCCAGGACTCCCTCAGTAGCCCCTGAACCAGGCTTCAATGACGACAAGTCCGGCGCGCAAATTGTCTTCGGCATTGCAAGGCGGGTTCCTCCTCCAAGTCCTTCGTAGAAGATTGTAAACACCAAGAGTAGTGTCCGGCTCTGCAAAATAAGTTTCCACATATTGCCATAGAGAGAATAATATTGACACAAATCAAATCTGCCGACGTATTCCGCAGTGCGTCATCACACTACAGCCAAGTCCTTTACTCGAATCTTTTTTATTTTTCCACCTCAGCATGTTTTGCGAGGCGGTTTCCTTGGCACGTCTTGTCAAAGCAGAGATCGTGTACCCTTTTTACGGGATTCTCGTCAATACGGACGTGGGTAACCCTAACCGCGCCATTTACCACGGCGCTTGGAGATAAGCAAGTTTTACCAGGCTGGTGGGGACACGTAGTTGCGTCCGCCGATATAAGGGGATAAGAATCCACCCTTTCACCTACGCCTTCTTCCTCCTTTTCCTATCCATTTTCCGTGCACTCGAGCTCCAGCGCCCAAGTCCGCACTTCCCAGCTCCAATGCCGGAATGTATCCGAGCTCCAACGCTGGACTATGTATCCGAGCTCCAACGCCGGACTGTATCCGAGGTGTCATATCACCTTGGTTCAAAAAAGTTGAAGGAGTTTAGCCGAGCTTAATGCCAGAAATGCCCTCTATGGAGCCAGCCACTAGCGCCCGAGCTTTATGCCGGACTGCTTCCGAGGTGGTGCACCACCCCGAATGTGGGCCGATTTTTGTGAATATTTTTTATTGGCGCATTTATTCTCTGCCGAGATATATAGCCAGTAGCCCTCAAGGTGTGCATCGGTCTAAAACCTGAGATGCACCCGAAGGATGACGTAAGACCGCTGATTCCAGTAGCCGCTGAGACTCAGGTTGATTTGCAAAATCGGCCTGAGGATCAAGTCCAAGCTCGGCAGAATACTTCGGGATACTAAAAGCGGCGTGCTCGGTCCTCGAGACTCAGGTTGGGTGCGGCCGACCAACCTGAGGATCAAAATCTCCTCGGAAACTATATTGCACATAAAATTTTCTGCATTGGACAAGCAGTGCAGTAGCCCCCGAGACACTGGTCGGGTGGCAACACCAGATCAGGGGATCAATGTGCCCCTTTAATATTTGTAAATAATAAGCCTGAAGCCAAGTAGGCCCCGAGCCTTAATGCAGGCACGGGTGGCTGAATTAAGGATCAATATCCATAGTAAAATCACAAATTATGTGTAATGACTCTATGTATCCAAGTACTTTATGTTATTAATGCTCGGATCCGCATTGTACAAAACTTTGTTGACCGACCATCGGCTTCCACCTCCTTGGCCAGTAGCCGAGGAGTGTTTATCCTACTTTATAAAGCCTTTATGAGGGCAAAGATTTACGACAAACAAGGCAATCTGGCCACACGGTTTTATAAACAAAGGTACGCAGAGAGATATGTTATATTACTGTTTAACAGAAGAAATATATTCCAAGGAAAATAGTCCCGCTATCGGTTCCTTTCTTTGGGTTGTCATGCTAAGCATGATCATGAAACCTCAGCTCGAATGTAAGAGCAAAATATCAAGGATTTAGTTTGGGAGGCCAGTTAATAGCCCCCGGTAGTGTTCGGCGACAGTCGAGGTCAAGCCGTAAACACTTCGGCCAATGTTATGAATGGCCCGTCATAGTCATCGGATCGCTGACCAGTTTACGCTTATTGTGACAGTCAGTTTTTGGCTTTCTCCACTAAGGTGCTTAACCATGTGAGCTGGAAGCACAATCGCAGTGGTTCTCCCTTTGCACACCTAGCCGAACAAAACGGAACGTAGGAAGCAAGTGCAGGAGCCGGGCAACCCAACTATTGACCGAAGACACAATTAGAAACCGATGCATATATAGCAATATCTAAGAATGTTTTTGCCGAATCCCTAAAGGTGTCCAGAGTTGCACTGCGAGACTAATGCTCGAAAAGCATAAATAGTTTAAAAGTGCCAAAAAGCTTGGAAAACCAAGAAACGTCAATAAAAGCATGACGTCCGAACAAGATCAAGTGTTCGGTGCCAATCCGAAAATTGGTTAAAAAAAGGAAGTGCTTCAGTCGTGCTTTAACATGATACATCCTATCTCAAGACTTCGAGCGGGTCAGCCTACGGCTTCAACCTCCTATCCCAAGGGCGGAGTACTTCTCATTAGGCCAGTTTAGCAAACTAAACTCTAGTGGCTTTGAGAGAGAAATTAGGCTCCCCGGCTAGTGACCGCACACTCGCGTCGAAAAAGGAGTGATAAATAATAATAATAAAACTTTGCAACGACTAAGAAGAAGAACACTTATTATAAAACGGCTCAAATAAACTTAAGAGCCCCCAAGTGACTTGGGTATAAGAATGATTGCATGTACCGAAGTACTTATATCATATCTATGTTCAACCGAACTTCAAACGCGTCTTAACCGACCGTCAGCTTCTCCCTCTTCGGTCAAGGACCGAAAAGTGTTATGTACTCCATCGGTCGAGAATACCGACGGTGTTTCCAATAACCATGTAATCAGGCCATAAGGCTGTAACAGACAAAGCGCGCTCAGGGAACTTATGCTATATTACCGTAAAGTGTAAGAAGCATCTTCGAAGAAAATAGTACCCCCACCGATACCTTTCTTCGGTGCTCATTGTTATTATGAGACTTGTGCAATAGATTTTTTGTACTCATGAGTTCCGTTGTGTGCCGACCATCATTGAATAACTATAAGAGCGCTAGCTTTCGGCTTCACCCAGTCTGAGGTCCGGCTCGGGTGACCCGATCGTGACAATCGCAGAGGTGCTCCCTTTACTTCCTAGCCGAACAATCGGGAACGTAGGGGTAAACACAGGAGCGAGGCAACCCAGCTTGCAAATCGCTTAAGTCAATATGTTGCATATTGTGGCATAATACACGAACAAGGAACGAAGCCGTACAAGTATAATCACATGCAAGAGGAAAAGCTTCATAAAGGAAGCCCCCAAGTGAATTGGGTCCTTGAATTTGTGTGTCACAAACAAAGTTTGGACAACGAAAATTTTTTACAAGCAACTTTTTCCCAAAAAAGTATAATGCTTGGTCGAACCGAACACAAGTTAAAAATTTAAAACTTTGAGCATGAAGGCAACTTAGCTGGTTAATGTGTTCGGTATTGATGACGCGGTCCGAGCTTGATGCGGGACAAGGTGCCATCCCCCAAGCCGGTCCCGAGGTGGCGGAGCGAAGAGCTCGGCACTCCGAAGTGGTGACATAGCACGGTCAATGCAGGCCGGCAGAGTGATGCCGAAGTCCTCGGCATGGGGTAATGAAGTATTGACGAAGCCCCCCGTCCAGCCGAGGTGACGCCAAAGGATATAGTCCGGCTGGATCATTTTCCTGTGCCACATAAAATAGTGCAAACCAGAGATAATAGTAATAATAATAAAAATCATTGCATAATCAATAATTTATGCAAAGTGAGTAATAAAAGAAATATGGCCTGGCGCCGAAGTCAATGTCGATGCAGGGCGTCGGCGTGATGCGGTAAGGGCGTGGCAAAGCCTAAATTCACAGGTCGGTCCGAGTTCCGGATGCGGCATTCGCCGGACTATGTACGGGGACTGACCGGACCACCATGCGACCGTCGTTAATGCGGCCACCATTTGATAGACCTATGTACATATGATGGACAAACCAGAGTAATAATTCCTTGGGAAAAATTGAACCCAAACAAGGAAAAAATACTAGGATTAATAGCACCTGGTTTATTTGTTGTAGCAATCCGATGGAAGGTGATTCCCAAAATTGGGACTCGACCCGCACACCCGTTACCGGAGTAGGTTGATGAAGAGATGATGAAGCCCCCGGTCCAGCCGAGATGTCGAAGTAGGTCGGCGTGATGGACATCAGCTTGAAGAAGCAATAGTGCGGCCCTGTCGATGCAGGTCGTGACGTGGTCGACGCTGGCTTGATGAAGCGACCGTGCGGCGATGCCGGTATGCCCGCTCCGTGTAATCCGTGGGGCGGTGATGTTGGTGATGATTTATCCTTCGCGATGCCGGGCTCTTGTTCGGCTTGCCGAGATGATGATCCGAAGAAGTTGAGCTCGGCTCAACAAAGTGACGCCGTGTCTAGCGCAGGTCGGCAGCCGTGGAGTAATATTGCCGGACTGGTTTGACACCAGCATGATGTTGAAGATCATGTTCAAAAGATCTTACAGTTAGTGGGATGTGTTTGGGAACAAAACACAATACCCCATACAAAACTTCCTTCAAAAGGGATGTCCGAAATCCTGTTCATAAAAAAAGATGAACTCGGGTCGGATTCGTTTTCGCGTAGAAAACAGATCCGAAAAGTGACGCACTAATCGGAAGGTTCCCGGAGTTTGGACGGTCGGATCGAGCCAAAATTTTGAGAGGTGGTAGATATAGGAATTCCGCAGCCGATCAATGGTTGGATCTTCCAAAGGACGTCCGAGCTATAAGCTGGACACCACGCCCTAAACTCATCCAAATTCCCGTCCAGATCAGGGCTCCGGTATATCGTGGATTGCCAGAAATTCCTCCATCGGAACTCGACGAAATTTTCCAGGGTTGTTATAGACCCAATTCCGCACAATTCCACCAAAGCGATCGTCAAAGCGATACTCGAGGAGGTGGTGGTGGCAGATACGAGTTCACTGTCCAGAAAAACAGCACGGTCGCTTGAGGGCAATGTTCACGTTGAGCCCCCGAGCTCCATAGATGATTCCTCCGTGATCTTGATAGAGATCGGAGTTGATGTTTGATGAAGGCCCTCGTCCGAACATGGTGATCTGAACACGGGGCGCAATTCTTGGTCAAACCAAGGCGACCAGTTGAACTGGTGACGAAGATGCCGAAGTCGCAGTTGATCTGCAGGCGAGCCATCGATCCTTTTGTCGATCACACAGCGGAACTCTCAATGAAAGCACCAATGTCGGTGTCAAAACCGGCGGATCTAGGGTAGGGGGTCCCGAACTGTGCGTCTAGGCCGGATGGTAACAGGAGGCTGGGGACACTTTGTTTTACCCAGGTTCGGGCCCTCTCAATGGAGGTAATACCCTACTCCTGCTTGATTAATATTGATGATATAGGTAGTACAAGAGTAGATCTACCATGAGATCAAGGAGGCTAAACCCTAGAAGCTAGCCTATGGTATGATTGTTGTGTATGGAGTTGATTGCCTACGGACTACAACCCTCCGGTTTATATAGACACCGGATAGGGTTAGGGTTACACATAGTCGGTTACAATGGTAGGAGATCATGAATATCCGCATCGCCAAGCTTGCCTTCCACACCAAGGAAAGTCCCATCCGGACATGGGACGAAGTCTTCAATCTTGTATCTTCATAGTCCAGGAGTCCGGCTGAAGGTATAGTCCGGCTACCCGAACACCCCCTAATCCCGGACTCCCTCAGGGGGTCTTACTGGATGTGGATTGGTAGCATAATTTCAAGTAATTCTATGAAACTGTTAGGGTCAAAATGTTATGTAAAGATCCCTCCAAAATCCCTGCCGAAAGGCTTTTTGGAGCTGGGAACAAAATCTATAGGCTACTCATTGAGGTGGAGTCCTTAACCCCCACTGAAACTGGCACCTCCACCAACCACTCTGCTGGTACATATGTCTCTGCAGCTGAAACTGGTACCAATCTTACTGAAGATGCTGAATCCAATAGGAGCTCTAGATCTAAATTAGATAAAGGGCCTGCCGCCAATTCTGGGGCCCCTAACATCAAAGGACAGTCTTTTGGCCACAATTAGATGCTTGGAGAAACTACACCCACTTCAGTCCTCAAGACACACCTACCTGATTCTCCATACACTCCTCAACTCAGCATCCAGGAAAAGATCTTGAATTCTGTGCTTGATGAAACTAATGGATTCAACCTCCTCAAGGAAATGGAGCTCCTGGAAGATGATGATCTGATGGAATTAGAAGGTTCTGTAGATCTACAAGAGGATCAAGAGGCACTTGTTGAAACAACTGAACTCCCAGACAATTTGGACTCAAAATACAACTCTGAGTTCCCTGACCTTCCTAAGGAGAAGCACCTTCCCAAATGGAGTCCTGTTCAAGCCACCAGAACTAGTGCCAGGGTAGCTGGTGACAAGAGAACCATTATTGAAAAGGCTCAACAGCTCAAAGAGGTTCAGAACCTGGAAGTGCAAAAACCCCAGGGTATGAAACACACTTCCTTCTCCAACTTTAATGATCCTTCCTTCAATGCCATTGCTGCTAAGATTGGTGTAGATGTTACTTCTCTTAATGATGGCATTGAATGCTCTTCCTTTATTTACCCTCACCAAAACAGATCTGAAGGCTTGTTTGTGAGAATTTTTCTCTAGATGGCAGTTCTAGTTTAGACTGCCTTCGATAAAGTTGACCTTGATTTCCTTATGAAACTCCTGGAGGTTAGAGGTTTTGGGGGTAAATGGACTAGTTGGATCCAGCAACTTACTCATGGGGGGTCTGTTGGGGTCAAGTTAAATAACTGTGAAAGTGATTTTTTCCTTGCTGGTAAAGGCCTTAGGCAAGGTGACCCCATCTCCCCGCTTTTGTTTAATTTAGTAGTGGACGTTCTTACTAAAATGCCGAGCAAAGCTGCTGATCATAGTCTGATTGCAGGGCTCTGTCCCGAGGTCTGCCCTGGTGGCATCATCTGCCTTCAATATGCAGATGATACCATCCTTTTCTTAGACAATGACTCCACACATGCTAGCAATCTGAAAACTGTTCTAACCTGTTTTGAACAAGTCTCAGGCATGAGAATCAACTACTCTAAAAGTGAACTCTCCCTATCAACATGGATGATCAGGAGTTACCTGACTTCCTCTCTATTCTAGTCTATAATAAAGGTAACTTCCCATTAAGTACCTAGGCATCCCTCTCCACTATGATAAACTGAGGAGAGAGGATATCCAACCCCTTTTGGATAAAATCATTAAAAGGATTGCTGGGTGGAGGGGCAAACTTCTCTCTTACAGAGGTAGATTGATCCTCATACAAGCTTATTTGGCTAGCATTCCAGTGTATCTCGTCTCCTTCTTCAAGTTCCCTAAATGGGCAGTGAACCTCATCAATTCTCAGATGTCTCATTGCTTGTGGAATGATTTTGAGGGAAATAGGAAGCTAGACCTTGCTAATTGGGCCCTAGTCTCTATGAAAAAAGATTTTGGAGGCCTAGGCATACCTAACCTCCAAGAAATTAACATCTGTCTTCTAGGGTCTTGGATTAAAAGATTCTATGAGGAAGACTTGAAACCCTGGAAGCTTCTTATTGCCCATAAATACCTAGGAAATAAACCTAATATTTTTGTCCCTTCCTCCAACCCTAAGACCTCTAGATTCCGGAAAGGATTAAAATCTATTATGCATGCTGTGAAATTTGGCGACAGATGGAACATAGGGGATGGGAGCAGAACCAGGTTCTGGGAAGATACTTGGTTTGGAACATCCCACTAGCAGTCCAATTTTGGCCTATTTACTCTGTCTGCAATGAGCTCAACAAAAGTGTCAATGAAGTTTGGGACGGTCAATGCCTAAAACTCTCTTTTAGAAGGAACTTTAGTGATGGTCTCATGGAACAATGGTTCCAGTTGGAGGAAATTGCCAAAAGCATTACCTTTACTGCTGAGCCGGATGCCCTGATTTGGCAGCTGGACAATAAGGGGAAGTATTCCTCTAGCTCCCTCTATCATGTTATCAACTTTAGAGGGGTTCAACCCGTGTTTAACCCCGCTGTCTGGAAATTGAGAGTTCCCCCTAAAATTCATGTATTTCTGTGGCTTCTCTCCAAAAACAAATTGATGACTAGGGATAACCTTAGGAAGAGACACATCATCAAACCCCTTGATTGTGTTTACTGCTTGGAACAAGAGTCTTGTTCTCACCTATTTTTTGAATGTATAGTTGCTAAACATCTCTGGGCCCACATTGAAGAATATTTCTCTAGTCAGATTGGCTCATCCTTCAAATCTGTCGCCAGATTCTGGATTGCTACCAAAAAGTGCTCAGTTTTAAATACTGTTAGCTCAGCTGTCCTTTGGTGCCTCTGGAAATATGGAAATGCTATGATTTTCAGTAACACCTCCTGGATTTCCATTTCGCAGGTCTTGAGGTTGATCAGGAACATGGTGAGGAGCTGGGCTATTCTCTCCTCTGGATCGGACAAGGACAAGTTGATGAGCTTCATGGAAACCCTAACAAGATCCCTCTAGAAACCGTTGGCGATCACTTGTGGCTGAACAAGGCTCGACCTGCTCTGGGGCTGGACCCGTGGGCTCGTCTCAAGATCTCTGATGAAGATGATGGGCACCTGGCGTCGAAAAAGAGGGACATCCACCATGCTACACCTTCCAGCCCGGTGTCTCCGCTTGCTTACTGGTCGCCGCAGGCTGACACGGCCCCTTGGCTGAAGACCATGAAGGCTTTGCTGGACCCTCATTGTGTCATTTGAGTGCTCTATCCGCTCTGCCTTTGGCACCGCTCAGGTGATTTGTGTTATTTAGAGAACTTGTTCATCCACCCCCTAGTTTGTAGCTTTTCTACCTTTGCTTTCGAACTACTCTTTGAGCTGCTATATCAGAATATGTTGTGGTTTCGTTCTCAGCAATGGAACCGGGGAGATGCTCCCTGTTTTTCTAAAAAATATATTTTATATGTTATTATATATTATTTTTATTGTCATCATATATTTAACAGATACTTACATATGTAAGAAAACAATATCCCACATCTTATTAACTTATAAAAATAATTTCTTAACAAATAAAATCCTCGATTGTTTTGGCATGAAAATCCTAGTGATTGTGTACAAAAGCTTGGTAAGATTTAAGGACGAATGTAATAATATCACTTATTATTTAAATATATTTATAACAAAATGCTCAGCCCCTTTTTATTTTTTGATAACATTGCTGGCCCAACCCAACATTATAATTAGAATCAGCCCAGCAAAATCATGTATTTTGAGAAAGTGCAAATGGTCTGTAATTTTTTAGGAAATAAAATAAATGGGTCGCATGGACGCTACATTATTTGTTCACCCAGCCTAGCTAATGGCTGTAATTCAAAAAAAGAAGATCAAATTGACTGTAAATTCTACCGCGCAAAAAAAAAGACTGTAAATTCTGAAAAAATGGGTTGAATACGTGCCACATTTTTGGAGGCTGAAATGTGGGCCAATAGGTCGAAGCCATCGCAAGTCGTTGTCAATTTAGTCAACAAATGATTCTGACATGTTAGCCGTTGGATTTACATCCAACGACCGGCATCCATCTTCAATCTCTCGTCTTCTTCCTCCAGCGCCGGCTGGACCACCTCCTGCCTCCTCCTGCTAGCAGCTCTGCTTAGCACGCTTCTCTATGAAGCGCTACTCCACCGTTGGACAGGCCATCCCTCCACCCCTCCACACCTCCTGTTCTTCTCCACCGACTGCCGAACCACACCGCACTAGAACCAGTTAACCCTCGTACACCTCTCCGTCTGCGACTCTACTCCCGCGTCTTCCCGTCTCTGGCTCGTTGGTGTCCGGGGCCTCGCCGTCGTCCACCACCTTGGATGCGCTCGGTGCGGCGTGGTCAACGTGGTCAACGAACGACACCATCGGAAGTAGACTGTGCGTGGAGAGGCTGACATCTGGGTCCATGGACGCACACAAGGAAATGCCTCCTTATTACGCGCAAAATAATGATTCCTACACCTGACATCTGGGACCCACCGGAATGGCCTATGTATTTCGTGAAAATAACGTGCCCCCCCGCTGACATGTCGGACCCACCAGCTATCTTCGCACGCAAGGAAGTGCCTCCTTATTACACACAAAAAAATGAATATTCCCCCTGCCAGCTGGAACCCAGCATAGTAGGAGGCTGACTTGTGGGCCTACCAAGTTGACGGGGACATAGGGCTTTGTCAACTTAGTCAATATGAACGATTCTAGCTCATGTTACCGTACGATGTTCATCCAACGGCCGCAGTGCTTCTTCAACCTCTGGTCTTCTTGCTCCAGCCGCCCAAACCAGCGCCGGTCGTGCCGCGTGCTCCTGCCTCCCGTGGCCGGCTGTGATGCCACGGAGGCCTCACCGCCCCCTACTACTCCCATCGCTGGCCAAGCCATCCCTCTACTCACCCACAGCCCCTGTTATTCTGCGGCGACAGCAGCCTCACACCGCAGTCGAACCAGTGAACCCTCGTACTCCTCTTCACGTGGGCATCCACTGCTGCGTCTTCCCCGGCTCTGAGTCGTCCCCTTCCTAGTCCTGGCCGTCGTCCACCGCCGTGGTGCTCTCGGCACGGCGTGGTCAACGTGGTTAAGGAACGACTTCCATCGGACGTGGACTGTACGTGGAGAGGCTGACAGCTGGGTCCACAGCCGCAACAAGGAAGTGCCTCCTTATTACGCGCAAAATAATGATTCCTCCACCTGACAGGCGGGACCCACCGGACGGGCCACCGTATTTCACGAAAAAACGTTTCCCCCGAACTGCTGGGACCCACCAGCTACATCTTCGCACGCAAGGAAGTGCGTCCGGGCAAAAAAATGATTCGCCCCCCTGACTGCTGGGACCCACCAGCTACATCTTTGCACGCAAGGAAGTGCGTCCGGGCAAAAAAAATGATTCGCCCCCTGACTGCTGGGACCCACCAGCTTAATCTTCGCACGCAAGGAAGTGCCTGACAGTCGGGACCCACCTGGTCGAAGCGTACGTAGCGTTGTCATTCTGGTCGTGAACGTGTACGTACATATATACTGGTGGATGTAGAGGCGCGCACGTGTCGAAGTAGAGGCGCGTACGTGCCATAGTAGAGGCGCGTACGTGTCGTAGTAGAGGCACACACGTAGCATGTACACGTACGTACAGCGGCTAGGGTGCAAGAAAGAAAATACGGCCAGGTATGTGTACATACGGGCGGGGTCTCGAACGCCTACTCGCGCATACGTACGGCCAGGGCTCGTGTACATGGCTGGGTCAGAACGGAGAAACAACATCGTCGGCGTGTTCAAGGTGAGGCAACGAAATGCGTCGTGTTCATGGGGAGGCAACGGAATGCGTCATGTTCATCGGGAGGGAACGGAACGCGTGGGAGCCAACCGGCTGGGTCGGAACGGAATGCGTGGTCATGTTCATCGGGAGGGCTTGGACGGAACAGGCGATGGAAACGAGGCCTAGCGTACCGCAAAACGGAGGAAACGACCTTGTGTTCGACCGGCCATGTTCGAAGCGGGATCCTGTTCATCGGGAGGGGTCCGGCGTATCGCAAAACGGAGGAAATGGACCTCCAACGGTTGAAACGGGGGTCCTATTGATCGGGAGGGGTGTGGCGTACCGCAAAACAGAGGAAACGGACCTCCTACGGTCGAAACGGGGGTCCTATTGATCGGGAGGGGTGTGGCATACCGCAAAACGGACGAAACAGACTTGTGTTGGAGCGCTATAGTCGAAACGGGGGTCCTGTTCATCGGGAGGGGTGTGGCGTACCGCAAAATGGGACTCCACGGGATACTGTTCATCTCCACCGTCGACCTCCTCCAGCCTCCACGGGCCCCTGTTCATCCAACCTCCACCGTGCGCTACTCCACCAGCTACTATTCAACCACCCCTCCACGGGCACCCCTCCACCGTCTACTGTTCATCCAGCCCTCCACACCACGGGGTCCTGTTCAACCACCCCTCCACCGTCTACTGTTCATCCAGCCCTCCACCACACCACGGGGTCCTGTTCATCCAGAGGCAATGCCACCGCTCACTGTTCATCCACCCCCCGCAACGCTCACTGTTCATCCCAGAGGCAGCATCGATCGGCTTCAGTTAGCAGCAGTAGCGAAGGAATCGCTCGATCGGGTTCAGTTAACATCCATCGATCGATCGGGTTCAGTAACGCGTAGCCTGCAGTGCAATAGCTCGGGTTCAGATAGAGCCCAATGCCTCACTCGGGTTTAGTTAGAGCTAACGCCTCGCACACACGCGCGTACGTGTACGAGAAACGCGCATCGCTCGGCCCCCGACCTCCCACCATAACCGGGAACTCCCCGAAATTTTCCTCCCCCTCGCTTCTACCATGGTTTTTTCCATCATGGACAGCCCAAAGAATGTCATGCAGCTGCGTCTCCGGCCCGCCCAGGACGAAAAGCCCATTTTTTGTCATAGAAGTAGGAGCCCACCACATCTATGATAATACCGGGTTTTGTCACAGTTATCATCATAAAAATGTCATATGTATGACAGAAAAAAAATTCGTTCGGCCCAAAATGTCACGGATGTGTCTTTTTTTGTAGTGCTCTCAAGAGTCTGCGGAACCCCGAATCCGACATTTGGCGTGCCAGGTAGGGGTGCATTGGGGCATTTCTTCTTCCAGCCAGCCGACAACCCTGATGGCCGACGATCAGAGGGCTCATGTCGAGCACTGAGCTGCTTGGCCCGCCCTTGCGATGTCATCCGCCCAGGAAGACCTCCACTCCACGCTCTTGGCGGCCCGTACACCGCCCAACTCCGCCGGACGCGGGCGGCGTGAGCCGGCGCCGCCCGCCCTCGCCCCTCGGCGTACGCGCACCGCCACGCGATCTTCGATTCTTCGGGCTATGCCGCGGTGACGGCACCACACACTTGTCGGGAGCAGGCGAACATGCGGGCCGCGATCATCATGGCGTGAGAGCTACTGCGCTGCAGGTTGGCGGAGGGCGGCCGCGATGCCCTACTGGAGCGGGTCGTTGAACTGCTCGACACTGCCTGCAGGGGTGTGGCGCCTTTCTGCTCCCTGTCCACCCCTCAGGTGGTGGCAGAGGCACGTGCCGGGCCCCAACGCTCCCGTGCGCCCCACGGAGCACCCAAATGATTTTCGACCGCAACAACATGGCCCTCGACGCAGTTCATCCCGCCGCAATCGCAACGCCTGTGGCTGGGGCAAGCTCTGGAGGTCCCCTGCGGGGCCATGCTGGGGCGTCGCCCCGCGGCTACCAGGACCAGGCGCAGGTCTCGAAAGTCCAAGGTGTGGCGCACCCAGGCGAAGGCTCCGGCGCAGCCGCCCTAGATGCCTACGTGCCCCGCATGATGGACCTGGAGTACACGCCTGAGGAAGACTCCAGCTCGTTTCCCAAGCCGAGCTGGGCAGGAGATTCGCTGGAGGTCGGGGCTTTCCATGAGCTGCCTGGAAGCTTCGCCGAACCCTTCGATGACAACAACCACAGGGTACGACCGATACCCCAGGGACATGCTTATGCTAACCATGGACCGCATGTGAACCAGGCCACGGCAACGGTCGAAGACCCCGGTGCGGTTCCCCCGCTCCCGACAGGACTGGCGCACTGGGGGCTACGTGGGCAGGGCTCGGACGTAGGGGCCCCCCTCGCGCCGCGCGGAGCAAGGCGTCGCACGAAGGTAGGTCCTCTGCTGGGGGAGGCACTGGCGAGCCCTCCCCCCGGCAGAGGGCCCGTGGTCGCCAAGGGTGCCGCTAGCATCCCCTTGCCCCTTGGTCTTGTCCTGGTTTCCGGATGCCCCAACGATGGTCGGGGGAGGCGCAAGGCCGGGCCCTCGTCAGGCGATACGAAGCAAGGCTCACACCTATGAAGGTCTCCACTCGTGACGCTCTCACGTAATAATGAGTGGGGCTGTACATGCCTCGGAGTCTCCAGTGTGCCGCCCCTCGGCCTCGGGGGCTCCCACCCACGTCCAAGTGGAAACACAATGCTCTGCGCTGGCCGTCGACACTGTCCCCTAATGACTATGCTCCCATCCAGTGAAAGCACTTAGCTCCGCGCTGCTGGGAAGACAAGAATACTAGCTAGGTGCCGGACGCGGCTGTTTTCCTTCGCCCTTTCTTTGTAACTTGACCGCCGTTTATTTTTTGGGATTGAGAGTTGAAGTTCTTTTGTGTTATCTAAAATTGGGGGGAGTTTTCTTTGGTTTGTGCCGGTTTATTGCATTCTGGTTGCATGATTTGTTTTTGAGGCTCACGCCTCCGACACCCCCTTACGAGTGCCCCGCGGGCTGGGGGCTGGTCGGCAAACAACACTGGGCGTGTCTGGGCAACCTGGATAGGGCCCCCTCGGGGCGAGAGTGCACGCGCTGCAAGATTGCTGCGTGTGCATCCTACCGTGGTCCGACGTATGCTCCTAGCGCGGTCCTCTCGAATGGATACACGGGCTTCTTAGGAGGCCCAGAGTCTCGCGAGCCTCTAAGGGCTCGCCTTGGGATGAAGGTTCAGCCCGGATGTCAAGACCCACGGAGTCAAGGTAAGGCACGACATTTACCGAGATCGGGAGAACTGCGGGCTCGCGATGATGCATCTCAAGCCTTGTCCACCAAAGACGTGCCGTCAGTTCATACACTCTTTTTCATACATGATAAGGGGCCCCCTTTAAAATGCTCTTACACCTCACAGGGCCGCGCCTGGAGGTTCACTTTTTTACACAAGTTAAGGTGAGGAAAGCGCAAGGTTAGCCAGAGGCGCTGCCTCCTTCGCTGACCTCGTTGTCTTCTTCCCCGACATCAAAGTTGCCACCAGCGTCGTCTGCATCGTTTTCGTCCACGCAGCCTTCTACGACCACCACCACAGCCGCGTCATCTTCAGGCGCGAACTCCGCGACCAGGGCGTCCACGTGGTCATCCACCCAGCCCGACAAGTTGTCTCGGATAACCATGGGCACGGGGGCTATGGCAACATCAAAGTCAAAATGGGGGTCGAGGTTCTGAAGATGACTGAAGACGCGTGAAAATGCGCGCCCAAGGAGGCCCCGACTCCTCTCCTCAACGAGCTCACGAGCCCTCACGGCCCAGTCCTCCAGGCGCGTCACGATCTTGATGAAGAAGCGGAGGTAGCCGGCATAGTCTTCCTCATGTGGATGAGGGGCGCTCTCCTCGCAGATAGTGCTCAGGGCTCGGTTGGCTCTCACCCTGAGGTCCTCGAGCATAGAAGCGTGCTCATGCTACAACGTTCACCGACGACATGCCTCGTCCGCATTCTTCTGTGAAAGGGACGCGATGCCATCAATCTGTTGCTGGAGGGAGAGCAAGTCGGCGCGCGCGGAGGCCAGGTCAGCCTGGGCGGAGGTCTGAGCTGCCACAGTGGCCCTCTCATGCTGCTCGGCCTCATCCAGTCTCGTCCTAAGGGCGGTGAGCCCGCCCTTAGCGTCAGCCTCCAAGAACACCAGCACCAGGCGGTGCTCGTCGGCAAGATCTACACGGGCCTTCACCACCCTCCGGTCAACCTCGTCCTGGATCCTGGCTTCACACATAGTGACGGCGTCCTCGGCCATGGCCACCTAGCGCTCGCTCGTCTCCAGCCGCTCGAACTCGAGGCTATGCTCCGAGGCCTCCAACACCAGCGCCTCCTCGCATTTCTGGATCTCCTCCTCTCCGGAAGGTGCTCCCCTCATCAAAACCAAGATAGCCATGCGCGCCTTAATCTGCTGCTCGAGGGTAGCGTTCAGGGCCAGGAGTTCTCGTTCGCGCTCCTCGGTAGCTTTGCGGCGATGGTCTGCTGCCCTGGCCTCCTCCAAGGCCCGGGTGCAGGCCTCGTGTGAGGTCGCAAGGGACACCTCGGCCATCGCATTGGCGCGCTCATGCTGAAGGTGCCCGAGGTTGATGGCTACCTTCAACTGATGCCATTCGTCTGCCAGCCGAAGACCCTCCGTCTCAAGGTGGGCGCCGACGTCGACAAGCTCTTCCCCGAGTCGGCTCAGTGCACCCATCGCCTCCTGGAAGAGTTCGTGGTGTACAACACTGTGCCCGCGTGCGGGCTCCAGCGCATGACCAAGTCCATCCTTCACACCGGGGGTTATTGGGGAGGCTTGAGGTGGCCGGCCTGCCACTGGTAGAGGGCTGAAAGTTGGCGCTTTCCTCTCCACCCCTCGAACCTCCGCGGAGGCACCGAGTGGCGTGGACTCGCTGCTCAAAGATGAAGCCAAAGCTGGGATCGTCCAATCACCGGAGACGACCAATGGAGGAGCCCTTGGCACACCTTCAACACCCCAGGGCGCACCAAGAAGGATGGATGACAGGAACGAAGGATCAAGGCCTCCCGTCGGCACGCTTGCCTCCCGGATAGGCCCTGCACCCCGCACGGTGGCCTGGTGAGGGGAGCTCAAGATCAGGGACAAGCCGAGGACGGGGGGGGGGGGAGCCGCTCCTTAGGAGATCTCGCTGCCGTAGATGAAGGGATCTTGAAGGGCCACTATCAAGAGAGGGTGCGACACACAGAAAATTGATACGTCTCCAACGTATCTATAATTTTTGATTGCTCCATGCTATTATATTATCTATCTTGGATGTTAATGGGCTTTATTTTACACTTTTATATCATTTTTGGGACTAACCTACTAACCGGAGGCCCAGCCCAAATTGCTGTTTTTTGCCTATTTTAGAGTTTCACCGAAAAGGAATATCAAACGAAGTCCAAACGGAATGAAACCTTTGGGAACGTGATTTTCACAACAAACGTGATCCAGGAAGACTTGGAGTGGGCGTCAAGAAACGATCGAGGAGGGCACGAGGCAGGGGGCGCGCCTACCCCCCTGGGCGCGCCCTCCACCCTTGTGGGCCCCTCGTTGCTCCACCGACGTACTTCTTCCTCTTATATATATCCACATACCCCAAACATCCAGGAGCACCACGAAAACCTAATTCCACCGCCGCAACCTTCTGTACCCAAGAGATCCCATCTCGGGGCCTTTTTCAGAGCTCCGCCGGAGGGGGCATTGATCACGGAGGGCCTCTACATCAACTCCATGGCCTCTACGGTGATGTGTGAGTAGTTTACTTTAGACCTACGGGTCCGTAGTTATTAGCTAGATGGATTCTTCTCTCTCTTTGGATCTCAATACAAAGTTCTCCTCGATCTTCTTGGAGATCTATTCGATGTAATCTTCTTTTGCGGTGTGTTTTTTGAGATCCGATGAATTGGGGTTTATGATCAAGTTTATCTATGAACAATATTTGAATCTCCTCTGAATTCTTTTATGTATGATTGGTTTATCTTTGCAAGTTTCTTCGAATTATCAGTTTGGTTTGGCCTACTAGATTGATCTTTCTTGCCATGGGAGAAGTGCTTAGCTTTGGGTTCAATCTTGCGGTGTCCCTTCCCAATGACAGCATGGGCAACAAGGCACGTATTGTATTGTTGCCATCGAGGATAAAAAGATGGGGTTTATATCATATTGCATGAGTTTATCCCTCTACATCATGTCATCTTACTTAAAGCATTACTCTGTTCTTATGAACTTAATACTCTAGATGCATGCTGGATAGCGGTCGATGTGTGGAGTAATAGTAGTAGATGCAGAATCGTTTCGGTCTACTTGTCACGGACGTGATGCCTATATACATGATCATACCTAGATATTCTCATAACTATGCTCAATTCTATCAATTGCTCGACAGTAATTCGTTTACCCACCATAATACTTATGCTCTTGAGAGAAGCCACTAGTGAAACCTATGGCCCCCGGGTCTATCTTCCATCATATTAATCTTCCAACACTTTGTTATTTCTATTGCCATTTATTTTACTTTGCATGTTTATTTCTATTTATCATAAAAATACCAAAAATATTATCTTATCATATCTATCAAATCTCACTCTCGTAAGTGACCGTGAAGGGATTGACAACCCCTTTATCATGTTGGTTGCGAGGTTCTTATTTGTTTGTTAGGTGCGTGGGACTCGAGCATGATCTCCTACTGGATTGATACCTTGGTTCTCAAAAACTGAGGGAAATACTTACGGTACTTTACTGCATCACCCTTTCCTCTTCAAGGGAAAACCAACGCAGTGGTCAAGAGGTAGCAAGAAGGATTTTTGGCGCCGTTGCCGGGGAGATTCGCGCCAAGTCAAGTCAAGATTTGACTCCAGACAACGAGCCTTTTCTGGTACCGTTGCCGGAGTCTATGCACTAGTCAAGACATACAAAGTACCCATCACAAACTCTTATCCCTGGCATTACATTATTTGCCACTTGCCTCTCGTTTTCCTCTCCCCCACTTCACCCTTGCCATTTTATTCGCCCTCTCTTTTTCCATTCGCCTCTTTTTCGCTTACTTCTTGTTTGCTCATGTGTTGGATTGCTTGCTTGTCACGATGGCTGAAGATAATACTAAATTGTGTGACTTTACCAATACCAACAACAATGATTTTCTTAGCACTCCGATTGCTCCTCTTACCGAAACTGAATCTTGTGAAACTAATGTTGCTTTGTTGAATCTTGTCATGAAAGATCAATTCGCCGGCCTTCCTAGTGAAGATGCTGCTACCCATCTAAATAGCTTTGTCGATTTGTGTGATATGCAAAAGAAGAAAGATGTGGACAATGATATTGTTAAATTGAAGCTAATTCCTTTTTCCCTTAGAGATCGCGCTAAAGCTTGGTTTTCGTCTTTGCCTAAAAATAGTACTGATTCATGGAATAAGTGCAAAGATGCTTTTATCTCTAAGTATTTTCCTCCCGCTAAGATCATCTCTCTTAGAAACGGTATTATGAATTTTAAGCAACTTTATCATGAACATGTTGCACAATCTTGGGAGAGGATGAAATTAATGATAAGTAATTGCCCTACACATGGTTTGAATCTTTGGATGATCATACAAAATTTTTATGCCGGATTGAATTTTGCTTCTAGAAATCTTTTAGATTCAGCCACGGGAGGAACTTTTATGGAAATCACTTTAGGAGATGCTACTAAACTCCTAGATAATATTATGGTTAATTATTCTCAATGGCACACTGAAAGATGTACTAGTAGAAAAGTGCATGCGATAGAAGATATTAATGTTTTGAGTGGAAAGATGGATGAACTTATGAAATTGTTTGCTAATAAGAGTGCTCCTACTGATCCTAATGATATACCTTTGTCTACTTTGATTGAGAATAATAATGAATATATGGATGTGAATTTTTTTGGTAGGAACAATTTTGGTAACAACGCGTATAGAGGTAATTTTAATTCTAGGCCGTTTCCTAGTAATTCCTCTAATAATTATGGTAATTCCTGCAACAATTCTTATGGAAATTTTAATAATATGCCCTCTGAATTTGAGACTAGTGTTAAGGAGTTTATGAATTCGCAAAAAAATTTCAATGCTTTGCTTGAAGAAAAATTGCTTAAGGTTGATGAATTGGCTAGGAACGTTGATAGAATTTCTCTTGATGTTGATTCTTTGAAACTTGGATATATTCCACCTAAGCATGATATCAACGAGTCTCTCAAATCCATGAGAATTTCCATTGATCAGTGAAAAGAAAGAACCGCTAGGATGCGTGCTAAGAAAGATTGCTTTGTGAAAGCGTGTTATTCTAGTTTTCATGATAATAAAGATGAAGATCTAAAAGTTATTGATGTGTCTCCTATTAAATCTTTGTTTTGCAATATGAATCTTGATAATGATGGGACTGAAGATGAGCCACCTTTACCTAGAAGGCGTTCCAAAAATTCGGAGTTTCTAGATCTTGATGCAAAAATTGTTAAAGTGGGATTGAAGAGGTTAAAACTTTAAATAGCAATAAACCAACTATCTTGGATTTCAAGGAATTTAATTATGATAATTTCTCTTTGATAGATTGTATTTCCTTGTTGCAATCCGTGCTAAATTCTCCTCATGCTTATAGTCAAAATAAAGCTTTTACTAAACATGTCGTTGATGCTTTGATGCAATCTTATGAAGAAAAACTTGAGTTGGAAGTTTCTATCCCTAGAAAACTTTATGATGAGTGGGAATATAAAATAAAAATTAAAATTAAAGATCATGAGTGTTATGCTTTGTGTGATTTGGGTGCTAGTATTTCCACGATTCCAAAAACTTTGTGTGATTTGCTAGGTTTCCATGATTTTGATGATTGTTCTTTAAACTTGCACCTTGCGGATTCCACTATTAAGAAACCTATGGGAAGAATTAATGATGTTCTTATTGTTGCAAATAGGAACTATGTGCCCATAGATTTCATTGTTCTTGATATATATTGCAATCCTTCATGTCCTATTATTCTTGGTAGACCTTTCCTTAGAACGATTGGTGCAATTATTGATATGAAGGAAGGGAATATTAAATTCCAATTTCTGTTAAGGAAAGGCATGGAATACTTTCCTATAAATAAAATTAAATTACCATATGAATCTATTATGAGAGCCACTTATGGATTGCCTACCAAAGATGGCAATACCTAGATCTATCCTTGCTTTTATGCCTAGCTAGGGGCGTTAAACGATAGCGCTTGTTGGGAGGCAACCCAATTTTATTTTTATTCCTTGCTTTTTGATCCTGTTTAGTAATAAATAATTTATCTAGACTCTGTTTTGGTTGTGTTTTTTGTGTTTAATTAGTGTTTGTGCCAAGTAGAACCGTTGGGAAGACTTGGGGAAAGTCTTTTCGATCTTGCTGTAAAAAACAGAAACTTTAGCGCTCACGAGAATTGCTGCCATTTTTATTTGGAAAGTGATATTTAGTTAATTATTTTTTTAGATGATTAATAAATTAACTCCTCACGTCCAGCAATTTATTTTAGAATTTTTGGGGTTCCATAAGTTTGCGTTAGCTACAGATTACTACGGACTGTTCTGTTTTTGACAGATTCTGTTTTTTCGTGTGTTGTTTGGTTATTTTGATAAATCTATGGCTAGTAAAAGAGTTTATAAACCTTAGATAAGTTGTAATATAGTAAGTTTAACACCAATATAAATAAAGAATGAGTTCATTACAGTACCTTGAAGTTGTGTTTTGTTTTCTTTCGCTAACGGAGCTCACGAGATTTTCTATTTAAGTTTTGTGTTATGAAGTTTTCAAATTTTGGGTAAAGATTTGATGGATTATGGAACAAGGAGTGGCAAGAGCCTAAGATTGGGGATTCCCATGGCACCCCAAGGTAAAATTCAAGGACACCAAAAAGCCTAAGCTTGGGGATGCCCCAGAAGGCATCCCCTCTTTCATCTTCGTCTATCAATAACTTTACTTGGAGCTATATTTTTATTCACCACATGATATGTGTTTTTCTTGGAGCGTCTTGTATGATTTAAGTCTTTTCTTTTTAGTTTACCACAATCATTCTTGCTGTACACACCTTTTTAGAGAGACTCACATGATTTGAAATTTATTAGAATACTCTATGTGCTTCACTTATATCTTTTTAGCTATATAGTTTTTGCTCTAGTGCTTCACTTATATCTTTTAGAGCACAATTGTGGATTTGTTTTATAGAAACTATTGTTCTCTCATGCTTCACTTATATTATTTTGAGAGTCATTTAGAACAACATGGAAATTTGCTTTTAGTAATAATATAAAAACTTTCATAGAAGTGCATTGAATGCTATGAGAAGTTTGATACTTGATACTTGTTTTGAGATATGGAGATGGTGATATTAGAGTCATGCTAGTTGAGTAGTTGTGAATTTGAGAAATAATATTGTTAAAGTTTGTGATTCCTGTAACATGTACGTATGGTGAACCGTTATGTGATGAAGTCGGAGCATGATCTATTTATTGATTGTCTTCCTTATGAGTGGTGGTCGGGGACGAGCGATGGTCTTTTACTACCAATATATCCCCCTAGGAGCATGAGCGTAATACTTTGTTTTGATGACTAATAGATTTTTGCAATAAGTATGTGAGTTCTTTATGACTAATGTTGAGTCCATGGATTATACGCACTCTCACCTTCCACCATTGCTAGCCTCTCTAGTATCGCGCAACTTTCGCCGGTACCATAAACCCACCATATACCTTCCTGAAAACAGCCCCCATACCTACCTATTATGGCATTTCCATAGCCATCCCGAGATATATTGCCATGCAACTTTCCACCATTCCGTTATTATGACACGCTTCATCACTGTCATATTGCTTGCATGATCATGTAGTTAACATCGTATTTGTGGCAAGGACACCGTTTAATTCTTCATACATGTTACTCATGCATCATTGCACATCCCGGTACACTACCGGAGGCATTCACATAGAGTCATATTTTGTTCTAAGTATTGAGTTGTAATTCTTGAGTTGTAAGTAAATAAAGTGTGATGATCATCATTATTAGAGCATTGTCCCAAGTGAGGAAAGGATGATGGAGACTACGATTCCCCCACAAGTCAGGATGAGACTCCGGACGAAAAAAAGAGAGAAGAAAAAAAAGAGGCCAAAAAGAAAAAAAGAAAGAAGGACCAAATAAAAAAAGAGAGAGAAAAAGAGAGAAGGGGTAATGCTACTATCCTTTTACCACACTTGTGCTTCAAAGTAGCACCATGATCTTCATGATAGAGAGTCTCATATGATATCACTTTCATATACTCGTGGGAATTTTTCATTATAGAACTTTGCTTGTATATTCCAATGATGGGCTTCCTCAAAATGCCGTAGGTCTTCGTGAGAAAGCATGTTGGATGCACACCCACTTAGTTTCTTTTGTTGAGCTTTCATATACTTATAGCTCTAGTGCATCCGTTGCATGGCAATCCCTACTCAGTCACATTGATATCTTTTGATGGGCATCTCCATAGCCCGTTGATATGCCTAGTTGATGTGAGACTATCTTCTCCTTTTTTTGTCTTCTCCACAACCACCATTATATTCCACATATAGTGCTATATCCATGGCTCACGCTCATATATTGTGTGAAGATTGAAAAGGTTTGAGAACATCAAAAGTATGAAACAATTGCTTGGCTTGACATCGGGGTTGTGCATGATTTAAATATTTTGTGTGGTGAAGATAGAGCATAGCTAGACTATATGATTTTGTAGGGATAACTTTCTTTGGCCATGTTATTTTGAGAAGACATGATTGCTTAGTTAGTATGCTTGAAGTATTACATTGAGAAACATGTTAGAAAGCATTCCACATCAAAAATTGTTTTTTTATCATTTACCTACTCGAGGACGAGCAGGAATTAAGCTTGGGGATGTTTGATACGTCTCCAATGTATCTATAATTTTTGATTGCTCCATGCTATTATATTATCTATTTTGGATGTTAATGGGATTTATTTTACACTTTTTTATCATTTTTGGGACTAACCTACTAACAGAAGGCCCAGCCCAAATTGTTGTTTTTTTGCCTATTTTAGAGTTTCACCGAAAAGGAATATCAAACGGAGTCCAAACGGAACGAAACCTTCGGGAACGTGATTTTCTCAACAAACGTGATCCAGGAGACTTGGAGTGGGCGTCAAGAAACGATCGAGGAGGGCACGAGGCAGGGGGCGCGCCTACCCCCCTGGGCGCGCCCTCCACCCTTGTGGGCCCCTCGTTGCTCCACCGACGTACTTCTTCCTCTTATATATATCCACTTACCCCAAACATCCAGGAGCACCACGAAAACCTAATTCCACCGCCGCAACCTTCTGTACCCAAGAGATCCCATCTCGGGGCCTTTTCCGGAGCTCCGCCGGAGGGGGCATTGATCACGGAGGGCCTCTACATCAACTCCATGGCCTCTACGGTGATGTGTGAGTAGTTTACTTCAGACCTACGGGTCCGTAGTTATTAGCTAGATGGATTCTTATCTCTCTTTGGATCTCAATACAAAGTTCTCCTCGATCTTCTTGGAGATCTATTCGATGTAATCTTCTTTTGCGGTGTGTTTTTTGAGATCCGATGAATTGGGGTTTATGATCAAGTTTATCTATGAACAATATTTGAATCTCCTCTGAATTCTTTTATGTATGATTGGTTTATCTTTGCAAGTTTCTTCGAATTATCAGTTTGGTTTGGCCTACTAGATTGATCTTTCTTGCCATGGGAGAAGTGCTTAGCTTTGGGTTCAATCTTGCGGTGTCCCTTCCCAGTGACAGCATGGGCAACAAGGCACGTATTGTATTGTTGCCATCGAGGATAAAAATATGGGGTTTATATCATATTGCATGAGTTTATCCCTCTACATCATGTCATCTTACTTAAAGCATTACTCTATTCTTATGAACTTAATACTCTAGATGCATGCTGGATAGCGGTCGATGTGTGGAGTAATAGTAGTAGATGGAGAATCGTTTCGGTCTACTTGTCACGGACGTGATGCCTATATACATGATCATACCTAGATATTCTCATAACTATGCTCAATTCTATCAATTGCTCGACAGTAATTCGTTTACCCACCATAATACTTATGCTCTTGAGAGAAGCCACTAGTGAAACCTATGGCCCCCGGGTCTATCTTCCATCATATTAATCTTCCAACACTTTGTTATTTCTATTGCCATTTATTTTACTTTGCATGTTTATTTCTATTTATCATAAAAATACCAAAAATATTATCTTATCATATCTATCAAATCTCACTCTCGTAAGTGACCGTGAAGGGATTGACAACCCCTTTATCATGTTGGTTGCGAGGTTCTTATTTGTTTGTGTAGGTGCGTGGGACTCGAGCATGATCTCCTACTAGATTGATACCTTGGTTCTCAAAAACTGAGGGAAATACTTACGGTACTTTACTGCATCACCCTTTCCTCTTCAAGGGAAAACTAACACAGTGCTCAAGAGGTAACAAAAATCGCAAAGAAGAGGTACTTACTTGTCTATGGCTATGTATTTCCTCTACTTAAGCGGCCGGTAAGCGTCACCACTGCATCAGGGAGGCCCCCTTCTCTTTCGGAGTGCCTCGAAGTTCAAGCGCAGCTGGCCGAAGCCCGGGGCACGGCCGTCAGCTTCTAGGGCGGGTTGCGGAGACTCTGGAGTGCTGACTTGGGTAGCCCCGGGCTGCATCAGCTCTCCAGAACTGCTTCCCCGAGCTTCAGGGGCGGCAACCTCGAGAGCCTCGGATCGCGCCAAGTCTTCGATCGCCCCCTCAGGACGGCTCCCCCATGCCTCGGGGGCTGCCATCTCAGGAGTGCTAGGCTGCGACGCTCCGTCAGCAGCCGCTCCGACAGCACCAGGCTGCGCCCGCCCCCCAGCGTCCACCTCTAGGGCATGCGCCGTAGGGACGACAGGCTGGGGACCACAAGGACAGGGTTCTCACGGGGCCCCTCAAGCTCAGCCGAGCGTAGCCGCCACTCATCGAAGAGGGGCATTTGCCTCACGAACACCCCCGTGTTCGAGCAGCAGTACAGGAGGCAGCCCTCCTTCGGAAGCATGGCTGGCACAAGTTCGCTAGTCAGAAGCTCGAGCTCCGTGCGCAGAGTCCCGGGAGGAAGCGCAGACACGTGGAGTCTCATGGGGTCCCTGCTGCCGACGAAGGTCCACATCCGTCGAGAATGGCGCTGGAGCGGAGCGATGCGACACGACACTGGACGAACTCCTTCACCACCATGTGCGCCGTCACCCCAAGCTCCTTCAACTTGGCCAGCCGACACCAAACATGGGCAAGCCAAGGGTCGACGAGCTTCGTGTGCCCCCATCCGGAGCTGAGTTCAGCCGACGCCCGGGGGAGCAAGAGCAAGGGGTTGAGCACGCCGACATGCACGAACACCCACCGCTTTCGGAATCCATGTATGACCGCCGAGATCTCGAAGTCGATACCTGAGCAGGCCGTCGCCGCCTAAGACTGGAAGGTCATGCACCCCGAGCACTGGCGGGCGTCGGTCAGGTGAAGTGAGAAGAAATGGCGGAACAAGGCCACAGAGGGAACAATGCCCACCATGGCCTCGCAGACTAAGGCGAAGACGGCGAGGAGAAGGATGGATTGGGGATCTAGGTGCAGCGCGCGGACTTGGTAATGCGAGATTATGGCGTTGAAGAAATTGGAAAAGGGGGGGAATCAATACTGCCAAGAGGGCGTGGAAATGAATGGGGATTGATACCTCTCCATTGTATCTACTTTTCCAAACACTTTTGCCCTTGTTTTGGACTCTAACTTGCATGATTTGAATGAAACTAACCCTGACTGACGTTGTTTTCAGCAGAATTGCCATAGTGTTATTTTTGTGCAGAAATAAAAGTTCTCGGAATGACCTGAAACTTCATGGAGAATATTTTTGGAATAGATAAAAAATACTAGCGAAAGAATCAACACCAGGGGGCCCACACCATGTCCACAAGGGTGTAGGGCGCGCCCCCTGCCTCGTGGGCCCCGTGAGGCTCCACCGACGTTAAGTCCAACTCTATATATTCACGTTCGGGGAGAAAACAATCAGAGAGAAGGATTCATAGCGTTTTACGATACGGAGCCGCCGCCAAGCCCTAATCTCTCTCAGGAGGGCTGATCTGGAGTCCGCTCGGGGCTCCGGAGAGGGGCATCCATCACCGTCGTTATCATCAACCATCCTCCATCACTAATTTCATGATGCTCACCGCCATGCGTGAGTAATTTCATCGTAGGCTTGCTGGACGGTGATGGGTTGGATGAGATTTATCATGTAATCGAGTTAGTTTTGTTAGGGTTTGATCCCTAGTATCCATTATGTTCTAAGATTGATGTTGCTATGACTTTGCTATGCTTAATGCTTGTCACTAGGGCCCGAGTGCTATGATTTCAGATTTGAACCTATTATGTTTTCATGAATATATCTCAGTTCTTGATCCTATTTTGCAAGTCAATAGTCACCTACTATGTGTTATGATCCGGTAACCCCGAAGTGACAATAATCGGGACCACTCCCGGTGATGACTATAGTTTGAGGAGTTCATGTATTGATGATGTCTACTACACAACCTTCTTCTTGTAGACGTTGTTGGGCCTCCAAGTGTAGAGTTTTGTAGGACAATAGCAAATTTCCCTCAAGTGGATGACCTAAGGTTTATCAATCCGTGGGAGGCGTAGAATGAAGATGGTCTCTCTCAAACAACCCCGCAACCAAATAGCAAAGCGTCTCTTGTGTCCCCAACACACCCAATACAATGGTAAATTGTATAGGTGCACTAGTTCGGCGAAGAGATGGTGATACAAGTGCAATATGGATGGTAGATATAGGTTTTTGTAATCTGAAAATATAAAAACAGTAAGGTAACTAATGACAAAAGTGAGCGTAAACGGTATTGTAGTGTGTTGAAACATGGCCTAGTGCAAGTTCTCTCAACAATAATAACATAACTGGATCATATAACTATCCCTCAACATGCAACAAAGACTCACTCCAAAGTTACTAATAGCGGAGAACAAACGAAGAGATTATTGTAGGGTACGAAACCACCTCAAAGTTATTCTTTCTGATCGATCTATTCAAGAGTCCGTAGAAAAATAACACAAAGCTATTCTTTCCATTCGATCGATCCTAGAGTTCGTACTAGAATAACACCTTAAGACACAAATCAACCAAAACCCTAGTGTTACCTAGATACTCCAATGTCACCTCAAGTATCCACGGGTATGATTATATGATATGCATCACACAATCTCAGATTCCTCTATTCGACCAACACAAAGGACTTCAAAGAGTGCCCCAAAGTTTCTACCGGGGAGTCAAGACGAAAACGTGTGCCAAACCCTATGCATAAGTTCATAAGGTCACAGAACTCGCAAGTTGATTACCAAAACATACATCAAGTGGATCACGTGAATATCCCATTATCACCACAGATAAGCACATGCAAGACATACATCAAGTGTTGTCAAATCCTTAAAGACTCAATCCGATAATATAACTTCAAAGGGAAAACTAAATCCATTACAAGAGGGTAGAGGGAGAGAAACATCATAAGATCCAACTATAATAGCAAAGCTCGCGATACATCAAGATCGTGCCGACTCAAGAACATGAGAGAGAGAGAGATCAAACCCATAGCTACTGGTACATACCCTCAGCCCCGAGGGTGAACTACTCCCTCCTCATCATGGAGAGCCCCGAGATGATGAAGATGGCCACCGGAGAGGGATTCCCCCCTCCGGCAGGGTGCCGGAACGGGTCTAGATTGGTTTTCGGTGGCTATAGAGGCTTGCGGTGGCGGAACTCCCGATCTAGGTTATTTTCTGGAGGTTTATGTATTTATAGGAATCTTTGGCGTTGGGAACAAGTCAGGGGGGGTCCCCGAGTCGTCTACAAGATAGGGCAGCGCGCCTGGGGGGGGGGGGGGGGGGCGGGGGGGGGGGGGGGGTAAGGGCGCGCGCTTGATATGTCTCCAACGTATCTACTTTTCCAAACACTTTTGCCCTTGTTTTGGACTCTAACTTGCATGATTTGAATGGAACTAACCTGGACTGACGCTGTTTTCAGCAGAATTACCATGGTGTTATTTATGTGCAGGAACAAACGTTCTCGAAATGACCTGAAACTTCACGGAGCAACTTTTCAGAAAATATGAAAAATACCTACAAAAGATGAAGGCCAGGGGGCCCACCACCTATCCACGAGGGTGGGGGGCGCCCCCTATGTCATGGGCCCCCTATTTCCTCTCCGACTCCAACTCCAACTCCATATATTGTGTTTCGGGGAGAATAAAATCAGAGAGAAGAAATCATCGCGTTTTACGATACGGAGCCGCCGCCAAGCCCTAAAGCCTCTCGGGAGGGCTGATCCGGAGTCCGTTCGGGGCTCCGGAGAGGGGAATCCGTCGCCATCGTCATCATCAACCATCCTCCATCACCAATTTCATGATGCTCACCGCCGTGCGTGAGTAATTCCATCATAGGCTTGCTGGACGATGATGGGTTGGATGGGATCTATCATGTAATCGAGTTAGTTTTGTTAGGGTTTGATCCCTAGTATCCACTATGTTCTGAGATTGATGTTGCTATGACTTTGCTATGCTTAATTCTTGTCACTAGGGCCCGAGTGCCATGATTTCAGATCTGAACCTATTATGTTTTCATCAATATATGAGTGTTCTTGATCCTATCTTGCAAGTCTATAGTCACCTATTATGTGTTATGATACGTTAACCCCGAAGTGAAAATAATCGGGATACTTACCGGTGATGACCGTAGTTTGAGGAGTTCATGTATTCATTATGTGTTAATGCTTTGTTCTGGTTCTCTATTAAAAGGAGGCCTTAATATCCCTTAGTTTCCGTAAGGACCCCGCTGCCACGGGAGGGTAGGACAAAAGATGTCATGCAAGTTCTTTTCCATAAGCACGTATGACTATATTCGGAATACATGCCTACATTACATTGACGAACTGGAGCTAGTTCTGTGTCACCCTAGGTTATGACTGTTACATGATGAACCGCATCCGGCATAATTCTCCATCACCGATCCATTGCCTACGAGCTTTCCATATATTGTTCTTCGCTTATTTACTTTCCCGTTGCTATTGCTATCATCACTACAAAACACCAAAAACATTGCTTTTACTACAGTTACCTTTTGTTACTATTACCACTACTATCATATTATTTTGCTACTAAATACTTTGCTGCAGATATTAAGTTTCCAGGTGTGGTTGAATTGACAACTCAGCTGCTAATACTTGAGAGTATTCTTTGGCTCCCCTTGTGTCGAATCAATAAATTTGGGTTGAATACTCTACCCTCGAAAACTGTTGCGATCCCCTATACTTGTGGGTTATCAAGACTATTTTCTGGCGCCGTTGCCGGGGAGCATAGCTCTATTCTTTGAGTCACTTGGGATTTATATCTATTTATCATTATGAAGAACTTGAGAGATCCAAAAACCAAGATCTATCCCTCAACTACGAGGGGAGGTAAGGAACTACCATCTAGCTCTGCACTTGATTCACCTTCTGTTTTGAGTAAGCTTGCGACACCTACACCTGCTTTTGCCATTCGTTTTGATATGTCGCATGTTATTGATGATGCCACTTCTGCTATGCATGATACTTATGATGAAACTACTTCTATGCTTGATACTACCGTGCCACTTGGTAAATTTCTTGATGAACAACTTGCTAGAGCTAGAGAAATTGAAAATATTGAATCTGATGATACTGATGAAAATGATGATGAAGAATCACTTGTTATTCCTAAGGGTTATGTTTTTGATCAAGAAGCTTCTTTAGCTATTTTAGCTTGCAAAAATAGAAATGAACTCAAAAGGCTATTAGCTAAATGGAGTAAGCAATCTCTAAATGCTAGAATGAAACCTGACCCTGCTTTTGCTACTTCACCTATCTTTGTTACTGATAAGGATTATGAATTCTCTGTTGATCCTGATATAATTACTTTGGTTGAATATGATCCTTTTCGTGGTTATGAATCTGAAACTGTTGTGGCACATCTTACTAAATTGAATGATATAGCCACCATGTTCACTAAAGATGAGAGAACTCGTTACTTTTACATCCTTAAAATATTTCCGTTCTCATTAAAGGGTGATGCTAAGATATGGTTTAATTCTCTTGATCCTGCTTGTGTGCATAGTCCCCAGGATATGATTCATTACTTCTCTGCTAATTATTTCCCTGCTCATAAGAAACAAGCTGCTTTAAGGGATGTATATAATTTTGTGCAAATTGAAGAAGAGAGTCTCCCACAGGCTTGGGGGAGGCTTCTCCAATTACTTAATGCTTTGCCTGATCATCCTCTTAAGAAAAGTGAAATACTTGATATCTTTTATAATGGACTAACCGATGCCTCCAGAGATTACCTGGATAGTTGTGCTGGTTCTGTTTCCAGGGAAAGAACACCGGATGAAGGTGAAATTCTATTGAATAATATGTTGACAAATGAAAATAATTGGACACCTCCGGAGCCAATTCCTGAGCCTGTTCCTAAACCAACTCCTAAGAAGAGGGGTATTCTATTTCTCAGTCCTGAAGATATGCAAGAGGCAAAGAAATCTATGAAAGAAAAAGGTATTAAAGCTGAAGATGTTAAGAATTTACCTCCTATTGAAGAAATACATGGTCTTAATTTACCGCCTGTTGAAGAAACATATAATCTTAATCCATTACCTATTGAAGAAACTCATGGTCTTGATAACCCGACACAGGTAGTAAAGGTAAATTCTCTCTACAGATATGATAAAGTTGAAATTCCATTTACTAAATTTGCTAGCCCATGCTTAGATGAGTTTGATAAATTTATGGCTAAGCAAGAAGACTTTAATGCTTATTTTGGTAGACAATTGAAATACAATTCAAATATGCTTGAAAACTTGGGTGATTATATGGCTAATGTCAAAAGCGAACTTAAACTTATTAGTAAACATGCTTCTATGGTTACCACTCAAGTAGAACAAGTACTTAAAGCTCAAAATGATTTGCTCAATGAATTGAATAGTAAGAATAATGATAATGCTGTTAGAGTGGCTACTAGAACTGGTAGAATGACTCAGGAACCTTTGTATCCTGAAGGCCACCCTAAGAGAATTGAGCAAGATTCTCAGAGAAATAATATAGATGTACCTAGTTCTTCTAAAAAGAAGAAAAAGAAAAATGATAGGACTGTGCATGCTTCTAGTGAACCTATTACTGAAACACCTGAGAATCCAAATGATATTTCTATTTATGATGCTGAAACTCAATCTGGTAATGAACCTAAAACTAGTAATAATGTTAATGATAATGTTCATAATGATGCTCAACCTAGTAATGATAATGATATAAAAATTGAACCTGTTGTTGATCTTGATAACCCACAATCAAAGAATCAACGTTATGATAAGAAAGACTTTGTTGCTAGGAAACATGGTAAAGAAAGAGAGCCTTGGGTTCAGAAACCCATGCCTTTTCCTCCCAAACCATCCAAGAAGAAGGATGACGAGGATTTTGAGCGCTTTGCTGAAATGATTAGACCTATATTTTTGCGTATGTGATTAACTGATATACTCAAAACCAATCCTTATGCTAAGTACATGAAAGATATTATTACAAATAAAAGAAAGATACCGGAAGCTGAAATTTCCACCATGCTTGCTAATTATACTTTTAAGGGTGGAATACCAAAGAAACTTGGAGATCCCGGTGTACCAACTATACCATGCTCCATTAAAAGAAACTATGTTAAAACTGCTTTATGTGATCTTGGAGCCGGTGTTAGTGTTATGCCTCTATCTTTATATCGTGGACTTGATTTGAATAAGTTGACACCTACTGAAATATCTTTGCAAATGGCTGATAAATCAACTGCTATACCTGTTGGTATTTGTGAGGATGTGCCTGTTGTAGTTGCAAACGTTACTATCTTAACAGACTTTGTTATTCTTGATATTCCCGAGGATGATAGTATGTCTATTATTCTTGGAAGATCTTTTTTGAATACTGTAGGGGCTGTTATTGATTGCACTAAAGGAAATGTCACTTTTCATGTTAATGGTAATGAGCATACGGTACACTTTCCGAGGAAACAACCTCAAGTTCATAGTATCAACTCTATTGGAAAAATCCCATCAATTATATTAGGAGGTTTTGAATTTCCTCTTCCTACTGTCAAGAAGAAATATGATATTCTTATTATTGGGGATGTGCATATCCCTGTTGAGGTAACATAGTGTTATTCGAAATTTCTCCGATTCCATGTTATTCGGAATGAGTTCGTTAACAAGACTTGATCAACCTTGTTAGTGGATTCCTTTTGATGATCATGAGATGGATGAAACTAGAAGGCACAACCTTCTGTACCCCACTTTTACTTTTTGATATTTGTATTAAATAAAATAAAAATAAATATTTTTTCTATCTGTTATCTGATTATCCATGCAATATAAAAATACCTCAAAAATAAAAGTTCTCCAAATGCCCCGAAATTTAAATATGTTTTTTCTAGAATATTTGAGAATATTTGGCACTGAGAACACAGCAGGGGGGTCAACCACCTGCCCACGAGGGTGGAGGGCGCGCCCTACCCCCTAGGCGCGCCCCTGCCTCATGGGCCCATGGTGGCCCTCCTCCACTTATTCCTGCACCCACACACTTCTTCTTCCTCCCACAAACATGAATAATCAGCTCAAACCCGAGTCCAAGCTCGTTTTGCTGCCATTTTTGATCTCCTTGCTCAAAGCACCTCTCACAAAACTGCCTGGGGAGATTGTTCCTTGGTATGTGAATCCTCCATTGGTCCAATTAGTTTTTGTTCTAGTGCTTTATTCATTGCAAATTTTTGCTGCTTAGGTGACCCTGTTCTTGAGCTTGCATGACAAATTTATATGGTCAAAAGTAGTTTTTATGCATGATATAGGCCCTAGGCACTTGTAGGAGTAGTTGCTATCAATATTATTGAGTTTGGTTTACTTTTATTTTGAAGTTACTAAAAATTTTCAGAATTTTTCAGAGGAAGAAATATGCTTAGGAAAATGTTCCAAGGTGGTTCTTCAAGGAAGCAAGGACACAGGCTTGCAATGCATGATGCTGATGACGAGCCACCAAGAGACGCTCCAGTGCGTCCTTGTGAATGGCCTTCTGAGAACTTTATGGATCGAGCGGGAATTAAGGAAGAATTCAATGCATATTTGCGTAACGCTGATCTTGTGAGCTTCGAGGAAGAGAAGTGCAGCCAGTATCACAACCTCACCAGTACCTTTGTGATGAGGTTTGAATTTTCAACTTCACGTAATTCTCCAACTGTCCTGTTTGATCTTTATGATAATTCTTACACCGTGGACTTAGAGGATTTTACCACTGCTTGCAAACTTCCACAATGGGGTAGTATAAGGGATCCTTGCAAATATGAATTTAGAGATTTTCTTGCTAGCACAACTGTAGGAGAATCTAGAGACATAACACAAGCCACCATAGGGAGCATTCACTTTCCTGCTATACATTATTTTGCTCTCTTCATAGGTAGATGCATAAATGGTAAAGATGAAGCATGTCACATGTGTGTCCCTGACCTCAGTATTCTTAGGAGTGCTGTGTTAGGAGACAAATCTTATAATTTGGGAGCCATTGTTGCACGTAGGTTGCATCTTAATAGATTTAATGGAGATTTCTTTGGTGGAATTTATGCAACCCGCATAGCTAATTTTCTTGGTATAGCCATACGCGAAGATGATATTGAATTACCTCCTACTTATCTAGATTTTAATGCTATGGTTCACCACCAGTTTGTCGAGAGGAACGAATCACCTCTCCAGTATCGACTAATCTTTGACAGACGCCGTGCTGTCTGTATTACTCTCCCTGCTCTTGCCTTCTTTGATTATCAGGCAAGAGGAAGATATACTATTACCAGAGAGGAGGCAGATGAGTACGAGAGGAGAGAGGAGGCCGCTCGTCGCCACGCTGCAGCTCAGCAGGCGATAGCCACTGCATCGCAGTACGACCCTAGCTACTATTATGGATATCCGCCAGGCCAGCCGTGGCCATAGACCAACTTAGGCCAAAAGCCTAAGCTTGGGGGAGTACGTATTTCCCACCGACATTACATTTATGCTCACACACTCATTGCTAGATGTCGGTGCTCATACTTTTTCATTGTATCATCCATGCTAGTTTACTTCCCTTTTTATGCTTTCTTCTTGTGTGTTTAATAAACCTTAAGAAAAACCAAAAAAAATTAGTTGTAGCTTTTAATCAGTTTCATTTCCATGCTTGTAGTAGTAATTAAAAAGAAAACCCAAAAAGATTTCCTGTTCTTCTTTTGCTTGTTGGGAGCTTTCCCGTGTCAATAGTTTTATTTCTTTTCTTTTCTTTGTGGTCGATAGGAGAAGACCATGATTAAATTGTTGAAGTGGCTCTTATATGCATTATTGTTTATCTGAAAAAAGAGCCCGTATTGCCTTGTCTTCTCCTGTTTATTGAATGCCTGCATATTCCAACTTAGTCCAATGCACGTGCACTATTATTATTATTATTCACATCATTCGGTTGTGCAAGTGAAAGGCAATTATGATGTTATATGATGGACTGACTGAGATGAGAAAAGCTAGTATGAACTCGACCTCTTTTGTTTTTGTAAATATGATTAGTTCATCGTTCCTGATTCTGCCTATTATGAATAAACATGTTTTCAATGACAATTAGAGATCATAGTTTCTTGTGCCATGCTTGATTATCTATGAGTTATAATGGTTTACCTTGTGTGCCAACATGCTATTGAGATAGTTATGATGTGGTATGACAGGGTGGTATCCTCGTCTGAATGATTTAAGTGACTTGACTTGGCACATGTTCACGCATGTAGTTGAAACAAAATCAACATAGCCTTCACGATATTTATGTTCATGGTGGATTATATCCTACTCATGCTTGCATTCGGTGTTGATTAATTTTAATGCATGTTCATGACTGTTGTCGCTCTCTAGCTGGTCACTTCCCAGTCTTTTGCTAGCCTTCACCTGTACTAAGCGGCAATACTGCTTGTGCATCCAATCCCTTAAACCCCAAAGTTATTCCACATGAGTCCACTATACCCACCTATATACGGTATCTACCTGCCGTTCCAAGTAAATTTGTATGGGCCAAACTCTAAACCTTCAAATAAATATCCTGTTTTGTATGCTCGAATAGCTCGTGTATCGACTAGGGCTGTCCGTATCTTCCATGTTAGGCGGGTTATTCTCAAGAGGAATGGACTCCGCTCCTCACTCACGAGATAAATGGCTGGTCACCGGGATGCCCAGTCCCATGCTTTATGCAAACTAAATCAAAATCATTGCAAACAAAACTCCCCCTGGGACTCTTGTTAGTTGGAGGCACTCGTTGTTTCGAGCAAGCCATGGATTGATGCTTGTTGGTGGAAGGGGGGGGGGTATAAACTTTACCATTCTGTTTGGGAACCGCCTATAATGTGTGTAGCATGGAAGATATCGCCATCTCTTGGTCGTTATGTTGACAATGAAAGTATACCGCTAAAAATATTATTCACCTGTGTTTCAAAACCGAGCTCTGGCACCTCTACAAATCAGTTAGAGAGCACCAGTTAGAGAGCACCGCTGTCATTTGCATTCATTACTGTTATTTTACATTGAGTATGACTTGACCGGATCTCTTACCATGAATTACAATGTCTAGTCAGTCCTTGGTCTTTAAAGGTGCTCTGCATTTATGTTTTGCGGTCTCAGAAAGGGCTAGCGAGATACCATCTTGTTATATCATATTATGATTGTTTTGAGTAAGTGTTGTCATCCGAGATTTATTATTATGGCTCGCTAGTTGATTATGCTATTGATATGAGTAAACTTGAGACCTATGCGTTATTGCAAATGTGGTTAGTTATAATCTTTGCTAAAAACTTGAATGCTGGCTTTACATATTTACAACAACAAGAGCAAACAGAGTTTGTAAAAGTTTTTCTTTATCACTTTCAGTTTGTCAACTGAATTGCTTGAGGACAAGCAAATGTGTAAGCTTGGGGGAGTTGATATGTCTCCAACGTATCTATTTTTCCAAACACTTTTGCTCTTGTTTTGGACTCTAACTTGCATGACTTGAATGGAACTAACCCGGACTGACGCTGTTTTCAGCAGAATTACCATGGTGTTATTTATGTGCAGGAACAAACGTTCTCGGAATGACCTGAAACTTCACGAAGCAACTTTTCAGAAAATATGAAAAATACCTACAAAAGATGAAGGCCAGGGGGCCCACCACCTGTCCACGAGGGTGGGGGGCGCGCCTGCCCCCCTAGGGCGCCCCCCCCTACCTCGTGGGCCCCCTGTTACCTCTCCGACTCGAACTCCAACTCCATATATTGTGTTCCGGGAGAAAAAAACCAGAGAGAAGAAATCATCGCATTTTACGATACGGAGCCGCCGCCAAGCCCTAAAACCTCTCGGGAGGGCTGATCTGGAGTCCGTTCGGGGCTCCAGAGAGGGGAATCCGTTGCCATCATCATCATCATCATCATCATCAACCATCCTCCATCACCAATTTCATGATGCTCACCTCCGTGCGTGAGTAATTCCATTGTAGGCTTGCTGGACGGTGATGGGTTGGATGGGATCTATCATGTAATCGAGTTAGTTTTGTTAGGGTTTGATCCCTAGTATCCACTATGTTCTGAGATTGATGTTGCTATGACTTTGCTATGCTTAATGCTTGTCACTAGGGCCTGAGTGCCATGATTTCAGATCTGAAACTATCATGTTTTCATCAATATATGAGTGTTCTTGATCCTATCTTGCAAGTCTATAGTCACCTATTATGTGTTATGATCCGTTAACCCCGAAGTGACAATAATCGGGATACTTACCGGTGATGACCGTAGTTTGAGGAGTTCATGTATTCATTATGTGTTAATGCTTTGTTCCGGTTCACTATTAAATGGAGGCCTTAATATCCCTTAGTTTCTGTAAGGACCCCGCTGCCACGGGAGGGTAGGACAAAAGATGTCATGCAAGTTCTTTTCCATAAGCATGTATGACTATATTCGCAATACATGCCTACATTACATTGACGAACTAGAGCTAATTCTGTTTCACCCTAGGTTATGACTGTTACATGATGAACCGCATCCGGCATAATTCTCCATCACCAATCCATTGCCTACGAGCTTTCCATATATTGTTCTTCGCTTACTTACTTTCCCGTTGCTATTGCTATCATCACTACAAAACACCAAAAACATTGCTTTTACTACCGTTACCTTTTGTTACCGTTACAACTACTATCATATTATTTTGCTACTAAATACTTTGCTGCAGATATTAAGTTTCCAGGTGTGGTTGAATTGACAACTCAACTGCTAATACTTGAGAGTATTCTTTGGCTCCCCTTGTGTCGAATCAATAAATTTGGGTTGAATACTCTACCCTCGAAAACTATTGTGATCCCCTATACTTGTGGGTTATCAGCCCCCCACCCTCGTGGACGGCCCGGGACTCTTCTGGCCCAACTCTTTTACTCCGGGGTCTTCTTTTGGTCCATAAAAAATCTTCAAAAAATGGCACGTCCATTGGACTCCGTTTGGTATTCCTTTTCTATAAAACTCAAAAACAAGGAGAAAACAGAAACTGGCACTGGGCTATAGGTTAATAGGTTAGTCCCAAAAATCATATGAAATAGCATATAAATGCATATAAAACATCCTAGATGGATAATATAATAGCATGGAACAATAAAAAATTATAGATATGTTGGAGACATATCAAGCATCCCCAAGCTTAATTCCTGCTCGTCCTCGAGTAGGTAAATGATGAAAACAAAAAAAAATTGATGTGGAATGCTACCTAACATAATTTTCAATGTAATTCTTTTTATTGTGGCATGAATATTCAGATCCGAAAGATTCAAGACAAAAGTTTAATATTGACATAAAAACAATAATACTTCAAGCATACTAACTAAGCAATTATGTCTTCTCGAAATAACATAGCCAAAGAAAGCTCATCCCTACAAAATCATATAGTTTGTCCATGCTTCATTTTCGTCACACAAAATGCTCCCATCATGCACAACCCCGATGACAAGCCAAGCAATTCTTTCATACTTTAGTGTTCTCAAACTTTTTCAACTTTCACGCCATACATGAGCGCGACCCATGGACATAGCACTATGGGTGGAATAGAATATGATGATGGAGGTTGTGTGGAGAAGACAAAAAGGAGAAAGTCTCACATTGACGCGGCTAATCAACGGGCTATGGAGATGCCCATCAATTGATGTCAATGCGAGGAGTAGGGATTGCCATGCAATGGATGCACTAGAGCTAAAAATGTATGAAAGCTCAACAAAAGAAACTAAGTGGGTGTGCATCCAACTTGCTTGCTCACGAAGACCTAGGGCATTTGAGGAAGCGCATTGTTGGAATATACAAGCCAAGTTCTATAATGAAAATTCCCACTAGTATATAAAAGTGACAGAATAAGAGACTCTCTATCATGAAGACCATGGTGCTACTTTGAAGCACAAGTTTGGTAAAAGGATAGTAGCATTGCCCCTTCTCTCTTTTTCTCTCATTTTTTTGTTTTTTTGTTTTTTGGGCCTTCTATTTTTTTGGCCTTTCTCCTTTTTTATTTCCTCACACGGGATAATGCTCTAATAATGATGATCATCACACTTATATTTATTTACAACTCAAAAATTACAACTCGATACTAGAACAAAATATGGCTCTATATGAATGCCTTCGACGGTGTACCGGGATGTGCAAGGATTCAAGAGTGACATGTATAAAAAATTATGATAGGTGGCTTTGCCACAAATACAATGTCAACTACATGATCATGCAAAGCAATATGACAATGATGAAGCGTGTCATAATAAACGAGACGGTGGAAAGTTGCATGGCAATATATCTCAGAATGGCTATGGAAGTGCCATAATAGGTAGGTATGGTGGCTGTTTTGAGGAAGATATAAGGAGGCTTATGTGTGATAGAGCGTACCATATCACGGGGTTTGGATGCACCGGCGAAGTTTGCACCGACTCTCAAGGTGAGAAAGGGCAATGCACGGTACCGAAGAGGCTAGCAATGATGGAAGTGTGATAGTGCGTATAATCCATGGAATCAACATTAGTCATAAAGAACTCAAATACTTATTGCAAAAATCTACAAGTCATCAAAGACAAGCACTACACGCATGCTCCTAGGGATATAGATTGGTAGGAAAAGACAATCGCTCGTCCCCAACCACCACTCATAAGTAAGGCAATCAAAGAACACCTCATGCTTCAAATTTGTCACACAACGGTTACCATACGTGCATGCTACGGGGCTTGCTAACCTCAACACAAGTATTTCTCAATTTCACAATTACTCAACTAGCACGACTCTAATATCACCATCTTTATATCTCAAAACAATTATCAAGTATCAAACTTCTCATAGTATTCAATGCACTCTATATGAAAGTTTTTATTATACCCAACTTGGATGCCCATCATATTAGGACTAGTTTCATAACCAAAGCAAATTACCATGCTGTTTAAGACTCTCAAAATAATATAAGTGAAGCATGAGAGTTCAACAATTTCTTCAAAATAACACTACCGCCATGCGCTAAAAAGATATAAGTGAAGTACTAGAGCAAACGACAAACTACTCCAAAAGATATAAGTGAAGATCAATGAGTAGTCGAATAATTATGCAACTATGTGAAGACTCTCTAACATTTAAGAATTTCAGATCTTGGTATTTTATTCAAACAGCAAGCAAAACAAAAGAAAATAAAATGACGCTCCAAGCAAAACACATATCATGTGGTGAATAAAAATATAGCCTCAAGTTAAGTTACCGATGAACGAAGACGAAAGAGGGGATTCCTTCCGGGGCATCCCCAAGCTTAGGCTCTTGGTTGTCCTTCGATATTACCTTGGGGTGCCTTGGGAATCCCCAAGCTTAGGCTCTTGCCACTCCTTATTCTGTAGTCCATTGAATCTTTGCCCAAAACTTGAAAACTCCAGAACACAAAACTTAATAGAAAACTCGTAAGCTCCGTTAGTATAAGAAAATAAATCACCACTTTTGGTACTGTTGTGAACTCATTATAAATTCATATTGGTGTAATATCAACTGTATTCCAACTTATCTATGGTTCATACCCTCCGATACTACTCATACATTCATCAAAATAAGCAAACAACACATAGAAGACAGAATCTGTCAAAAACAGAACGGTCTGTAGCAATCTGGAGGTTTCGAATACTTTTGTATCTCCAATTTTTTTGAAAATTTAGTAAGACCAGGAAAATTTGTATAATGATCTACTGCAGTTGGAATTGGTATTTTATCGCTCTCTGGTAAAAAATGATAATTATTTTCGTAAGCGCATACTTTCTATTTTTATCAGCAAGATCAAACAACAATCACCCAAGAAGATCCTAAAGGATCTACTTGGCACAAACACTAATTAAAACATAAAACCACATCTAACCAGAGGCTAGATAGATTATTTTTACAAACAGGAGCAAAAGGAAAAGAACAAAAATAAAATTGGGTTGCCTCCCAACAAGCGCTATCGTTTAACGCCCCTAGCTAGGCATGATGATTTCAATGATGCTCACATAAAAGATAAGAATTGGAACATAAAGAGTGCATCATGAAGAATATGACTGACACATTTAAGTCTAACCCACTTCCTATGCATAGGTATTTTGTGAGCAAACAATTTATGGGAACAATAATCAACTAGCATAGGAAAGCAAAACAAGCATAACTTCAAGATTTTAAGCACATAGAGAGGAAACTTGATATTATTGCAATTCCCACAAGCATATATTCCTACCTCATAAAAAAATCAGTAGCATCATTAATGAATTCAACAATATAACCATCACATAAAGCATTATTTTCATGATCCCCAAGCATAGAGAATTTACTACTCTCCACATAAGCAAAATTCTTCTCATTCGGAATAGTGGGAGTATCATAAGAAACTCGAATACTATAATTTTTTTCCAAATTAAAAGAGTAATGTTCAGAAAAATGGTAATCATAATCATGAAAAGTTTTGTAAATATTAATCATCACTACTTTTTATGACATAAGTATCATCACAATAATCATCATAAGTAGCAACTTTGTTCTCATCATAATCAACTGAAACCTCTTCCAAGATAGTGGAATCATTACTAAATAAAGTCATGACCTATCCAAATCCACTTTCATAATTATCATAATAAGATTCAACACCCTCCAAAATAGTGGGATCATTACTTCCTAAAGTTTACACTCTTCCAAACCCACTTTCATTAATATAACCATCATAAATAGGAGGCATGCTATCATCATAATAAATTTGCTCATCAAAACTTGGGAGGCTAAAAATATCATCTTCATTAAACATAGCATCCCCAAGCTTGGGACAAACATTAATTGTAGCAAATAAATTCTCAAACATGTCATTCTCATCAAACATAGCATCCCCAAGCTTGGGCCTTTTCATATCATAAGCATAATCACTATCATCATTAATAGTATGGATAACACCAATAGTATAGCAATTATCACCATCACAATCAGTAATAGGAGCAACATCATTTGGGAGGGATACCTTTTTACCTTTTCTTCTTCGTCTTTTATTTTTCTTCTTCACATTATGTGTGGGTTTAATCCTCTTTTTGGAGCTCCTTATTAATGAGATTGGTTGAATAGAAGGCTCCTCCTCGTTACCTGATTCATCATAAGAAATAACAGGAGGATATTGGGAAGTATCTTCCCTTTCATTAGTATTTTCTTCATATTCTATTTGTTTTCTTGTCTTTATGTAATTGGCAATATAAGGATTTTCAATGCAATTAACTGCACAAACATATACATTTCCTTTAGATCAAAATCAAGAACTTTATGAAGGACAAATTCTGGAAGATCCTTAGTTATACGTTACATTTCTTCATAACCCACAAGAAAACTAAGTTCATTATGATGTGCAAGGGAAATCAAGTCATCACAATTTTTGGACACGATTCGATCATGAAACAATTTGCATTGGAGATTTAAATGATCATGTTCACTGCAAAGTTCACAAGGATGGCAAAGAAATTTTAAATTTTTAGCACAAGCATTTAGCCTCTCTTGCAACCATTTAGTTTCTAAATACTTATGCCTCTTGCAAAATCTATCTTCCCTATTTGGTGTGTGCTTGAAAACTCTATGCGCTCCACAAAAATTGACATGCTTATAAGAGACATTTTCATCATGACTAGTGCAACCATCATTAGTACTATGGATATTCAAAGAGTTCATACTAATAACATTGCAATCATGCTCATCATTCAAATATTTAGTACCAAACATTTTAATGCATTCTTCTTCTAACACTTGAGCACAATTTTCCTTTCCATCATTTTCACGAAAGATATTAAAAATATGCAGCATATGAGGCACCCTCAATTCCATTTTTTTGTACTTTTCTTTTATAAACTAAACTAGTGATAAAACAAGAAACTAAAAGATTCGATTGCAAGATGTAAAGATATACCTTCAAGCGCTAACCTCCCTGGCAACGGTGCCAGAAAAGAGCTTGATGTCTACTACACAACCTTCTTCTTGTAGACGTTGTTGGGCCTCCAAGTGACGAGGTTTGTAGGACAGCAGCAAATTTCCCTCAAGTGGATGACCTAAGGTTTATCAATCCATGGGAGGCTGATGACCCACAAGTATAGGGGATCTATCGTAGTCCTTTCGATAAGTAAGAGTGTTGAACCCAACGAGGAGCAGAAGGAAATGATAAGCGGTTTTCAGCAAGGTATTCTCCGCAAGCACTGAAATAATAGGTAATAGATAGTATTGTGATAGGATAATTTGTAACGAGTAACAAGTAATAAAAGTAAATAAAGTGCAGCAAAGTGGCCCAATCCTTTTTGTAGCAAAGGACAAGCCTGGACAAACTCTTATATAGAGAAAAGCGCTCCCGAGGACACATGGGAATATCATCAAGCTAGTTTTCATCACGTTCATATGATTCACGTTCGGTACTTTGATAATTTGGTATGTGAGTGGACTGGTGCTTGGGTGCTGTCCTTACTTGGACAAGCATCCCACTTATGATTAACCTCTATTGCAAGCATCCGCAACTACAACAAAAGTATTAAGGTAAACCTAACCATAGCATGAAACATATGGATCCAAATCAGCCCCTTACGAAGCAACACATAAACTAGGGTTTAAGCTTCTCTCACTCTAGCAACCCATCATCTACTTATTACTTCCCAATGCCTTCCTCTAGGCCCAAATAATGGTGAAGTGTCATGTAGTCGACGTTCACATAACACCACTAGAGGAGAGACAACATACATCTCATCAAAATATCGAACGAATACCAAATTCACATGACTACTAATAGCAAGACTTCTCCCATGTCCTCAGGAACAAACGTAACTACTCACAAAGCATATTCATGTTCATAATCAGAGGGGTATTAATATGCATAAAGGATCCGAACATATGATCTTCCACCAAATAAACCAACTAGCATCAACTACAAGGAGTAATTAACACTACTAGCAACCCTCAGGTACCAATCCCGGACTTGGAGACAAGAATTGGATAGAAGAGATGAACTAGGGTTTTGAGAGGAGATGGTGCTGGTGAAGATGTTGATGGAGATTGCCCTCTCCCAATGAGAGGAGCATTGGTGATGACGATGGCGATGATTTCCCCCTCCCGGAGGGAAGTTTCCCCGGCAGAACAGCTCCGCCAGAGCCCTAGATTGGTTCCACCAAGGTTCCGCCTCGTGGCGGCGGAGTCTCGTCCGGAAAGATGGCTTATGATTTTTTCCTCATCGAAAGACTCCATATAGTAGAAGATGGCCATCGGAGGTTCACCAGGGGCCCACGAGGTAGGGGGCGCGCCCAGGGGGGTAGGGCATGCCCCCACCCTCGTGGGCAGGGTGTGGCCCCCTAGTGAACTTCTTGCGCTCAATATTTTTTATATATTCTGAAAATGACTTCCGTGAAGTTTTAGGACTTTTGGAGCAGTGCAGAATAGGTCTCTAATATTTTCTCCTTTTCCAGCCCAGAATCCCAGCTGCCAGCATTCTCCCTCTTTATGTAAACCTTGTAAAATAAGAGAGGATTGGCATAAGTATTGTGACATAATGTGTAATAACAGCCCATAATGCAATAAATATCGATATAAAAGCATGATGCAAAATGGACGTATCAACTCCCCCAAGCTTAGACCTCGCTTGTCCTCAAGCGAAAGCCGAAATCAAAAAATATGTCCATGTGTTTAGAGATAGAGGTGTCGATAAAAATAAATTACAGACATGAGGGCATCATGATCAGTCTTAGAACAACAACTTATATAATTCTTGTCATATGATCTCTTATGCTAAAGTAGCAATTCAATCACAATTTCAAGTATGAATCATAAACTTCACTGAAAACTAACAAACTATAATCTCATTCATTGGAGCAATTGCAATTTATCATAACATTGGAAAGAGTCAATATAAGAGCTTTTCAGCAATTCCACATACTCAACTATCATATAGTCTTTCACAATTGCTAACACTCACGCAATACCTATGGGTATGGAGTTTTAATCGGACACACAGAAAGATAGGGGCTTACAGTTTTTCCTCCCAACGTTTTACCTCAAGGGTAATGTCAACAATAATAGTTCATGAAAAATCACATCCAATTAGCCATATATACCAGGATCTTTCCAACATGTTGTGCTTGCAAAAAGATAAAATGTAAAAAGGAAGGGTGACGATCACCATGACTCTTATGCTAGGTAGGAGATAAAAGTAAAAGATAGACCCTTCGCAGAGGGAAGCAGAGGTTGTCATGCGCTTTTATGGTTGGATGCACAAAATCTTAATGCGAAAGAACGTCACTTTATATTGCCACTTGTGATATGGACCTTTATTATGCAGTCCGTCGCTTTTATTTCTTCCATATCACACGATCATATAAAGCTTATTTTCTCCCACACTAATAAGTCATACATATTTAGAGAGCAATTTTTATTGCTTGCACTGATGACAACTTACTTGGAGGATCTTACTCAATCCATAGGTAGGTATGGTGGACTCTCATGTCAACACTGGGTTTAGGGTTATTTGGAAGCACAAGTAGTATCTCTACTTGGTGCAAAGAATTGGCTAGCATGAGAGGGAAAGGCAAGCTCAACCATGTTGGATGATCCATGACAATATAATTTATCTCAGATGTAAGAAAACATAACCCATTACGTTGTCTTCCTTGTCCAACGTCAACTCTTTAGCATGTCATATTTTAATGAGTGCTCACAATCATAAAAGATGTCCAAGATAGTATATTTATATGTGAAGACCTCTCTTTCTTTATTACTTCCTATTAATTGCAATGATGACCAAAACTATGTTTGTCAACTCTCAACAACTTTTATTCATCATACTTTTTATATGTGAGCTCATTACTCTCCATAAGATCTATATGATCTCTTTTATTTCCTTTTTATTCTTTCTCTTTTCTTTTATTCACTTAAGATCATGGCAAAATAATGAAGCCCTTGACTCAACACTAATCTTTACTATATATAGCTCACAGACTCGATTACATAGAAGGATCATAAAGCAAAACTCACAACTAGATCATACTAAAACTTTATTTTACTACATCAAGATATTACCAAAAGGACCGAACTAAGAAAAATGGTAAATATAAAAGTGATACGATACCGGGGCACTCCCCCAAGCTTGGCAGTTGCCAAGGGGAGTGCCCATACCAGATACTCAGTTCTTTTTTGTTGGTGAAGAAGGTGATGGTTTTGTTGATGGCGTAGGCTTCTTCCTTAATTTGCGCTTGAGGACAGAATTTTGGTCCCTTAGGTCCTCGATCTCCTGCTCCAGGCTCAGTATCTTTTTGCATAGTTCCTACTTGTTTTCCTACAAGAGGCGAAAAGGGATAAACTCGATCGTAGGTTTATTTACTCTATCAGGGAGGCTTGACTTTTTGAACTCCACATGCATGTCCCCAGGTTGAGGTAGTGGGACTTCATCTTCATATGAGCTCGTCTCCTCCTTTCCCTTAGGTTCATAGTCCTCTTCTTCTTTCGTAGTCCAACCACAATGCTCCACATCCCCATAGACTTTAGGATCTGCAAGGTAGTCAGACACATAGCTCTCTCCTTCCGAATCCTGGGACGACATGTTGCTCAAATTTGCAGCAGGACAGCTCGAAACAAAGACAGGAGATATTTGCGTGATACGGGAGTCAAAACCTCCGGGAGATTATATAATGAATTTTTACCGACCAAAATACGTGTCGTGTATGAAAACGGAGTCCGGAGAGCACACGAGGTGCCCACGAGGTAGGGGGGCGCGCCCAGGGGGGTAGGGCGCGCCCTCCACCCTCATGGAGCCCTCGTGTCCTTCCCGGACTGCTTCTTATTTTTCTATTTTTCTAAATATTCCAAAACGGAAGAAAATTGCCATTAGAACTATTTTGGAGTCGGTTTACTTACCGTACCACATACCTATTCCTTTTCGGAGTCTGAGACGTTCCAGAAAGTGTCCCTTATGTATTCCTCCGGGGTTACGGTTTCAATAACATTGGTTTCAACATTTATAGGATTACCCGAGATATAAGGTTTAACTCCTTGACCGTTCACCACCTTTGGATTTGTGCCTTCGAAGTTGTTGATTTTTCCGGCACCGGAACGATAGACCTCCTCGATAACGTAAGGACCTTCCCATTTAGAGAGAAGTTTTCCTACAATCTTAAACGAGAGTTGTATAGCAATACATAATCACCTACATTAAATTTACACTTTTGTATTCTTTTGTCATGCCATCTTTTAACTTTTTATTTAAACAGCTTGGCACTCTCATAGGCTTGGGTTCTCCATTCATCAAGTGAGTTAATGTCAAATAACCTCTTATCACCGGCAAGTTTGAAATCATAGTTGAGCTCTTTAACAGCCCAATAAGCCTTATGTTCTAGTTCGAGGGGTAAGTGACATGCTTTTCCATAAACCATTTTATACGGAGACATACCCATAGGATTTTTATATGCAGTTCTATAGGCCCATAATGCATCATCAAGTTTCTAGGACCAATTCTTTCTAGATCTATTAATAGTCTTTTGCAAAATTAATTTGAGTTCTCTATTACTCAATTCTACTTGACCACTAGACTGTGGGTGATAAGGAGATGCAATTCTATGATTAACATCATACTTAGCAAGCATTTTATGAAAAGCACCATGAATAAAATGTGAACCACCATCAGTCATTAAATATCTAGGGACTCCAAACCTCAGAAAAATAACTTCTTTAAGCATCTTAATAGAGGTGTTATGATCAGCACTACTAGTTGGAATAGCTTCTACCCACTTAGTAACGTAATCAACAACAACTAAAATATGTGTGTATCCATTGGAGGCAGGAAAAGTTCCCATATAATCCAAGCCCCAAACATCAAATGGTTCAATAACAAGTGAATAATTCATAGGCATTTCTTGACGTCTACTAATATTACCAATTCTTTGACATTCATCACAAGACAAGACAAACTTACGGGCATCCTTGAAGAGAGTAGGCCAATAAAAACCGGATTGCAATACCTTGTGTGCAGTTCTATCTCCAGTATGGTGTCCTCCATAAGCCTCATAGTGACACTTGCATAGGATCTGTTCCAGTTCATGCTCAGGTACACAACGTCTAATAGCACCATCCACTCCTTCTTTATAAAGATGTGGGTCATCCCAAAAGTAATGACTCAAATCATAGAAGAACTTTTTATTTTGCTGGTATGTGAAACTAGGTGGTATAAATTTAGCAACAATGTAATTAGCATAATCAGCATACCATGGAGCAGTGTGAGAAGCATTTATGACATTTAATTGTTCATCAGGAAAGCTATCATCAATAGGTAGTGCGTCATCAAGAACATTTTCTAACCTAGACAAGTTGTCTGCAACGGGGTTCTCAGCTCCCTTTCTATCAATAATATGCAAATCAAATTCTTGTAGCAAGAGAACCCATCTAATAAGTCTAGGTTTAGCATCTTTCTTTTCCATAAGGTATTTAATAGCAGCATGATCCGTGTGAATAGTTACTTTAGAATCAACAATATATGGTCTAAACTTATCACAAGCAAATACAACTGCTAGGAATTCCTTTTCAGTAGTAGCATAATTTCGCTGAGCATTGTCTAGAGTTTTACTAGAATATTGAATAACATTTAATTTCTTATCAACTCTTTGCCCTAGAACATCACCTACATCGTAATCACTAGCATCACACATAATTTCAAAGGATAAATTCCAATCAGGTGGTTGAACAATCAGTGCAGAGATCAATGCTTTCTTAAGTATTTCAAATGCTTCTACACAATCATCATCAAAGACAAATGGTATATCTTTTTGTAATAAATTAGTCAGAGGCCGAGAAATTTTTGAGAAGTCCTTAATGAACCTCCTATAAAAACCGGCATGACCAAGGAAACTTCTTATACCTTTGATGTCCTTGGGACATGACATCTTTTCAATAGCATCAACCTTGGCTTTATCAACCTCAATACCTCTTTCAGAAACTTTATGCCCCAAGACAATACCTTCATTAACCATAAATTGGCACTTTTCCCAATTCAAGACAAGATTAGTTTCTTCACACCTCTGCAAAACTCGGTCAAGGTTGCTTAAGCAATCATCAAAAGAGGATCCATAGACGGAAAAATCGTCCATGAAAATCTCACAAATCTTTTCACAAAAGTCAGAGAATATAGCCATCATGCATCTTTGAAAGGTAGCAGGTGCATTACATAAACCAAAAGGTATACATCTATAAGCAAAAGTACCAAAAGGGCAAGTAAAAGTAGTCTTTGATTGATCATTGGCTGACACAGGTATTTGAGAGAAACCAGGATAACCATCTAGAAAGCAAAAATGTGTATGTTTGGATAATCTTTCTAGCATTTGATCGATAAAAGGTAAGGGGTAATGATATTTTTTAGTAGCTTTATTTAACTCGCGGAAATCAATTACCATCCTATAACCTGTAATAATTCTTTGCGGGATCAACTCATCTTTATCATTAGGAACGGCAGTAATACCTCCCTTCTTAGGGACACAATGGACATGACTTACCCACTGACTATCACCAACGGGATAAATTATACCTGCCTCAAGAAGCTTTAGTCTTTTCTTCAACTTTAATAGGTGCAGCTACTTTTACTTCTATGGGAGGATGATATTTAAACCACTTCTCCTTAGGGAGATTGATATGAGCAGCAAAAGATTCGCAGAAAGAGGCTACTATCTCAGAGTCAAGTCCATATTTAGTGCTAAATTTATGGAAAACATCAGTATCCATAAAAGATTTAACACAATCATACTTAGGTGTCATACCTGACTCCTTACCTTCGTCGAGGTCCCAATCTTCAGAGTTGCGTTTAATTCTTTCCAGTAAATCCCATTTGAATTCAATTGTCTTCATCATAAAAGAGCCAGCACAAGAAGTATCGAGCATGGTGCGATTGTTATCAGAAACTGAGCATAAATTTTTTGAATAATCATTTCTCTTGAGAGCTCATGATTGGGGCATGAATATAACATTGATTTAAGCCTCCCCCAAGCTTGAGCGACGCTTTCTCCTTCGCGAGGCCAGAAATTATATATATAATTGCAATCGCGATGAACAAGATGCATAGGATAAAACTTCTGATGAAATTCCAATTTCAATCGTCTGTAGTTCCACGACCCCGTATCATCACATAGCCTATACCATGTCAATGCATCTCCCTTCAAAGATAAAGAGAAGACCTTCTTCTTAACTAAATCACCGGGCACACCTGCAAGCTTAAATAATCCACAAACTTCATCCACATATATTAGGTGCTCATCAGGATGCTTTGTTCCATCTCCTGCAAAAGGATTAGCTAGCAGTTTTTCTAACATACCCGAAGGAATTTCAAAGCAGACATTTTCATTTTCAGTAGGTTCGGTAGGTTGAGGAGCAACTCTTTGCTCTACTGGTCGGGGTGAAGATACCCCGAACAAGCCCCTCAGAGGATTATTTTCCATAGTAATAAGTGACAGTAAATTTCAGCACACTATATAAATTTTTCCTTACCAAATTCCACCTACCAAAGACGCTTCACTCCCCGGCAACGGCGCCAGAAAAGAGTCTTGATGACCCACAAGTATAGGGGATCTATCGTAGTCCTTTCGATAAGTAAGAGTGTTGAACCCAACGAGGAGCAGAAGGAAATCATAAGCGGTTTTCAGCAAGGTATTCTCTGCAAGCACTAAAATAATAAGTAAAAGATAGTTTTGTGATAGGATAATTTGTAACGAGTAACAAGTAACAAAAGTAAATAAAGTGGAGCAAGGTGGCCCAATCCTTTTTGTAGCAAAGGACAAGCCTGGACAAACTCTTATATAGAGAAAAGTGCTCCCGAGGACACATGGGAATATCATCAAGCTAGTTTTCATCACGTTCATATGATTCGTGTTCGGTACTTTGATAATTTGGTATGTGGGTGGACCGGTGCTTGGGTGCTGTCCTTACTTGGACAAGCATCCCACTTATGATTAACCTCTATTGCAAGCATCCACAACTACAACAAAAGTATTAAGGTAAACCTAACTATAGCATGAAACATATGGATCCAAATCAGCCCCTTATGAAGCAACGCATAAACTAGGGTTTAAGCTTCTGTCACTCTAGCAACCCATCATCTACTTAGTACTTCCCAATGCCTTCCTCTAGGCCCAAATAATGGTGAAATGTCATGTAGTCGACGTTCACATAATCCACTAGAGGAGAGACAACATACATCTCATCAAAATATCGAACGAATACCAAATTCACATGACTACTAATAGCAAGACTTCTCCCATGTCCTCAGGAACAAACGTAACTACTCACAAAGCATATTCATGTTCATAATAAGAGGGGTATTGAAAGCACAAGTGCTCCCTAGGTGGTTTTGATAATTGATGACAACATATCTCTTGTTGGACTAACATTTCGATCTAGCATGTTTCAGATAAGTTCAAAAATGGAGTGGCATGGACTAAAGGTTGTGGGAACTCCTTCAAGATGCTAAGGACAAAGGATTGGCTAAAGCTTCAAGCTCAAGACTCTTCATTTTACATTTTAGTAATCCAAGATCACATTGAGTCCATAGGAAAAGCCAATACTATCAAGGAGGGATGAGGTGTTGCTTAATGAGCCTCTTGCTTCATGTGCTTAGTGATATGCTCCAAAACCCTCAGCTACTTTCCCATATCCACATATGACCTAAACCCGAAGCCAAACTCGGTCCTACCGATTCTTCCTATCCGGCGCCACCGAGTTTCACTTGTCATTAGCCACTGCCAAACCCTAGCAATTTGGTTCTACCGATAAGGATCTCGGTCTCACCGAGATGGGATTGCAAACTCTCTGTTACCTATTGCAATATTCTCGGTCCCACCGAGATATGCAATTGGTCCCACCGAGATTGCAATGTAAATTTAGTGTTTCCTTTTTGTAACTTTTCGGTCTCACCGAAAGAGCAAATCGGTCCCACCGAGTTTGCCTGACCAACTCTCTGGTTAGCTAATTACCAAATTCGGTCTCACCGAGTTTGTGTGATCGGTCTCACCAGATTACGTTATGCCCAAACCCTAACCATATCGGTCCTACCGAGTTGCATGTCAGTCCCACCGAAAATCTCTAACGGTCACAAGGTTTACATTTTCGGTCCGACCGAGTTTGTTGATTTGGTCCCACCGAGATTGGAAAACTGTGTGTAACGGTTGGATTTTGTGTGGAGGCTATATATACCCCTCCACCTCCTCTTCATTCGATGAGAGAGCTATCAGAACACATACACCATTCCAACTCATATGTTTTGAGAGAGAACCACCTACTCATGTGTTGAGACCTCCATTCCTACCATATGAATCTTGATCTCTAGCCTGTCCAAGTTTCTTTCCACTCAAATCTTCTTTCCACAAAATCCAAATCCTATGAGAGAGACAGTTGAGTGTTGGGGAGACTATCATTTGAAGCACAAGAGCAAGGAGTTCATTACCTACACACCATTTGTTACTTCTTGGAGAGTGGTGTCTCCTAGATTGGCTAGGTGTCACTTGGGAGCCTCCGACAAGATTGTGGAGTTGAACCAAGGAGTTTGTAAGGGCAAGGAGATCGCTACTTCGTGAAGATCTACCGCTAGTGAGGCAAGTCCTGTGTGGGCGATGGCCATGGTGGGATAGACAAGGTTGCTTCTTCGTGGACCCTTTGTGGGTGGTTGCTTCTTCGTGGACCCTTCGTGGTGGAGCCCTGTGTGGACTCGCGCAACCATTACCCTTCGTGGGTGGAGCCCTTCGTGGACTCGCGCAATCATTACCCTTTGTGGGTTGAAGCCTCCATCAACGTGGATGTAGGATAGCACCACCTATCTGAACCACGGGAAAAACATCCGTGTCTCCAATTGCGTTTGATTTCTCCAAACCCTTCCCTTTACATTCTTGCAAGTTGCATGCTTTACTTTCCACTGCTTATCTACTCTTTGCATGCTTGCTTGATATGTATTGTGTGTGTTGAAATTGTGCCTAAACTCCACTTAAACCGAAAAAGCTTAAAAATTGCAACTTTAGCATTAAGTGTCTAATCACCCCCCTCTAGACACATCTACTTCTAGATCCTACAAGTGGTATCAGAGCATTGGTCTCCATTGCCTTGGTTTAATCACCATTGGAGGAAGATGGATGTGTCTACTCTAGGGAGTCTTAGACATAGAGTGCCTATTTTTGATGGAAAGTATTTTCATGAGTGGAAAAATGAGATGCTTGTAATCTTCAATCAATATCGTTTGAACAAGTATATTGGTAGCCCTTTTGCACTTCATATTGATCCTTTGCATCCTACCCTAGATGAGGATATTGACATGATTCACAATCTTAGAACTATTGAGCTCATCATTAGAGGATTGCCCAAAAACTTGATTGCTAGTTTGCCTACTCAAAATTGTGCCTATACTATATGGAAATTTCTTGAGGAACGATTTCCCGATCATTCCTTGAAAACTTTGGATGAAATTTTCCATAAATATATTGCCTTGAGTAAGATGAATTCTAGTGATCCTAGTTTTGGTAAATGTCTATTTGAACTTACCAATCTTAAGCATGCTAAAGGAGATGTTGGAATCATTAATGATATCGTATTCAAAGCTATAAGAATTCATAAAAGTGACCACCTTGATGATAATTTATCTAATGAATTACCCTCTCTAGGAAATGATGAGTCACAAGATCATGATGAACATGAATATTATGATGATGATGATAGTGACTTCGATCTTGATGACGCAATGAGGCATTTTGGTCTTATGGCAAATCTTCGGGGATATGAATCAGGAGGAAAGGAATGGGTTCTTGATAGTGGATGTACTGATCATATGACCGGAGATGAAGAGATGTTTCGTGAGCTTGCTGAAAATGACGGCCCTCGAAAATATGTCACCTTTGGTGATAATTCAAAGGGTAAAGTGGTTGGCCTTGGTAAGGTGGCCATCTCACATGATAGTTCTATTCAAAATGTCATGCTCGTTGAATCTCTTGGCTACAACTTACTTTCAGTATCTAGACTTGCTGATTTCGGTTTGAATGTCCTATTTACTGAGGTAGATTGCCACGTATTTCGTCGAGACAATCATAAAATGGTCTTTACGGGTATGCGTAGAGGTGATCTTTACATTGTCGATTTCTCTAAAAAGGCACAACCAAAAACTTGCTTTGTTGCTAAATCCTCAAAAGGTTGGTTGTGGCATAGACGACTAGGTCACGCTGGCATGAGAAACCTTGACAAGCTTATTAAAGGAAATCATATCCTTGGAGTCAACGATGTCATATTTGATAAGGATAGACTTTGCAGTGCTTGTCAAGCAGGTAAACAGGTTGGAGGAAGACATCCCGTGAAGAACATCATGACCACAAGGAGGCCACTCGAGCTACTTCACATGGATCTGTTTGGTCCCAACGCCTACAAGAGTCTCGGTGGAAATTCCTTTGGTCTAGTTATAGTTGATGATTTTTCAATATTTACATGGGTGTTCTTTCTTAATGACAAGTCGCAGGTCCAGAAGATCTTCAGAAACTTCGCTAGGAAGGCCCAAAATCAGTTTGATGTGAAGATCAAGAAGGTTCGGAGTGACAATGGAACGGAGTTCAAGAACGCAAATGTGGACACCTTTCTTGACGAAGAAGGGATTTCACACGAGTTCTTGGCTACGTACACACCTCAACAAAATGGAGTTGTTGAGAGGAAGAACCGGACGCTCATCGAAATGGCAAGAATGATGCTTGATGAATACAAGATGCCAACGCACTTTTGGGCAGAAGCGGTTGAGACAGCTTGTCACGCAACAAATCGCTTATATCTTCACAAGCTACTCGGCAAGACGGCATACGAGCTTCTCATCGGTAACAAACCCCAAGTTGGATACTTTCGAGTATTCGGCTCAAAGTGCTACATTCTTGATAAGCAACATCGTTCAAAGTTTGCTCCTAAATCTCATGAAGGTTTTCTACTTGGTTATGGCTCAAACTCTCACACTTACCGTGTCTACAGCAATTTCACCCGAAAGGTTGAAGAGACGGTAGATGTGAAGTTTGATGAATCTAATGGCTCGCAAGTAGAGCAATTGCCAATTGATGTAGGAGACAAAGACCCTTCAGAAGGAATTCAAGACTTGTCCATTGGCAAAATTCGTCCAACGGAGGTGAAGGAGAGTACTTCATCCGTCCAAGTGGAAGCTTCTACTTCACGACAAGGTGAACCAAGAATCGACACGGAAGCATCCACAAGTGGGACACACCAAGATGAAGAAAACGAGGAAGTACGTCAATATGAACATCAACAACCTCCTTCTCCACCACGACAAGAGAACGACGACACCAACAATGAAGAAGGCCAAGAAGAAGAACAAGATGAAGAAGATGTTCAACGAAGACCCAAGCAAAAGCTCTCACGAGTTCGAGCAAGAATTGCCAAAGATCATCCCGTCGAGCAAATCCTCAATGATATACAAACCGGGAGAATCACTCGCTCAAAAACTCGTTTAGCTAACTTTTGTGAAAACTATTCATTCATCTCTAGCATTGAACCTATGAAGGTTGAAGAAGCATTGGAAGATCCGGATTGGATAAACGCTATGCATGAAGAGCTACATAATTTTGTGAGAAACCAAGTTTGGACATTGGTTGAGAAGCCCGACAACAACCACAACATCATTGGTACCAAATGGGTGTTCCACAACAAGCAAGATGAAGATGGACAAGTGGTTCGCAACAAAGCACGTCTCGTCGCCCAAGGGTACACACAATTCGAAGGTATGGACTATGGTGAGACGTATGCTCCCGTTGCTAGACTTGAGTCCATTCGCATCTTACTTGCCTATGCTAATCACCATAATATCACCTTGTACCAAATGGACATTAAAAGTGCTTTTCTAAATGGTGAAATAGAGGAGGAAGTTTATGTCAAACAACCTCCCGGCTTTATCAATCCTAAGAAACCAAATCATGTTTACAAACTTCACAAAGCTCTTTATGGTCTTAAACAAGCTCCTAGAGCATGGTATAAATGCTTGACCAAGTTCCTTACTACATGTGGTTTTGAAATTGGTAAAATTGATTCTACTCTTTTTACTAAATGGGTTAATGGAGAACTATTTGTATGCCAAATTTATGTTGATGATATCATATTTGGTTCAACTAACCCTCTCTTTAGTGAAAAGTTTGGAAAGCTAATGTCAGAGAAGTTTGAGATGTCTATGATGAGTGAACTCAAATTCTTTCTCGGGTTGCAAATCAAGCAAACTAAGGAAGGTACATTTGTCTCTCAAACAATGTACACCAAGGACTTATTCAAGAAGTTCAATATGCAAGAATGCAAAGGTATGTCTACACCCATGCCTACTAGTGGACATAATGATTTAACCAAAGATGGTGAACCGGTTGATCAAAAGGTTTATCGCTCCATGATTGGTTCATTGTTATACCTATGTGCTTCACGTCCCGATATTATGCTAAGTGTGTGCATGTGTGCATGATATCAAGCTGCTCCTAAAGATTGTCATCTTGAGGCTGTGAAAAGGATAGTGAGATATTTAATCCATAAAGCAAATTTTGGCATTTGGTATCCTAAGAGGTCTTCTTTTGATCTTGTTGGCTATTCCGACTCGGATTATGCCGGAGACAAGGTTGATAGAAAGTCCACTTCGGGTACTTGTCAATTTCTTGGCAGATCTCTTGTGTCTTGGTCTTCCAAGAAACAAAACTCGGTATCCTTATCCACCGCCGAAGCGGAATACATTGCCGCTGGTTCATGTTGCGCTCAATTACTTTGGTTGACCCAAACTCTTAAAGATTATGGGATTTATGTGAAACATGTTCCACTGCTTTGTGACAATGAAAGTGCTATCAAAATTGGTCATAATCCTGTACAACATTCTCGAACTAAGCATATTGAAGTTCGTCATCATTTCATTCGAGATCATGTTGCTAAGGGTGACATCAATCTTAAGCATGTTCGCACCGATAAGCAATTAGCGGATATATTCACTAAACCGCTTGATGAGAAAGTGTTTTGCAGGTTGAGAGGAGAATTGAACATCATTGATGCTTCGGACTTGGAGTAGAAACTCCATTGGATACATGCAAGACATGAGCTTATGACTAATCCGTGATATATCTCTTATGATAACTATCTTATGTCTTGGATATATTTGTACCTTGCATGTTGTCTAACTCATGTAGGTGCTTGGTTGAATCTAATTCCATGAGATTGCGACTCACTCATATCTTGAGCAATCTCTACATCACCAAGACTCTACACAATAGTGGTTGAAGACAAGGAAGCACAAAACCATTCAAACATATCCTTTGACAAATTCTGTATTAAGCTTCATGATTGTCATTTTTGGATACACAAGTGCTTTTCCTTGCAAGAACTAACCCATGTAGGTAGATGAACTCAAACTCCAAATGGTGCTCCCAACTCTCGATGAGCTACATCAACCTTGAGCACCCACACAAGTTCAACTACATGAGCAAGAACCACATCACCACCCAAGGTATGTCATTCCATCTTAGAGAAGCTTTACTCCAAGACATGAGTCAAAGCAACTCAACAAGATGTGAATACATCAAGATGCTTAAACGAAAAATGGTAACCCCATTTTGAGCTTAAACGATGAGTATGACCTATGATCAAGTGTTCTCACTTGACTCCTAAGTCAATATACTCTAACATAGGTGACTATGTCACCGCCCAATTCTAGATGAAGTTCTCTTGTGTTCTTTTCTGAGTTATTACATTTGTCCCTTGCATATTTGTTTCTTTCTTTTTCAATCAAAAAAAAAACTTCATCTAGAAACTTTCACTCTTTTCTTTTTGATTTTTGTTCTGCATATTTCTGCATCAAATTCCTTGCAAATCCTTCAGCTAATTCATTGCAAATCTTTGTGAGATCTTACTTGTCTAGTGAGCTGAGGTGACAAGTGTTTTTCTCTGTAAACTCGGTTTCACCGACTTGCAACTTTCGGTCCAACCGAAATATGCCACTCGGTGCCACCGACTTTGCAATCAGAAAAACAGTTTGCCACTTGTTCTACATTTCTTCTGATCCAGCTCCACTCAATGAATCTTGTCCTCTACAAGCATCACAGTTTTATTCCCTGCTTTGTACTGAATCTCAAGGACCAAACCTATTCGACGGATTCTAGGAAAAACCTTCTTGGAAATTGATGTCAAAGGGAGAGAGAGAGATCACATCAAATCTTATCATCAGGGAGAGAGAGATCACATCAAAAGCTTATCACCTACAAAGGAGAGAAAGTACTAAGGGGGAGAGAATACTCAAGGATCCCATATATTAAAGGGGAGAAAGAAATCTCCAAGGGGGAGAGAATACTCAAGGATCCCAGATGCTTGATGTTCAAGAGGAGAGATGCCACATGTCTTTTTGGGGGAAAGACATGTTCATAATATGAACTCATTTGAATTAAGTTCTATTCATATCTTTCAGCTCTGATTTTCTGTTTCCTATCTTCTTCCAATATCCCATGTAAGATTCAGGGGGAGCAAGACACCTAAGGGAAAGAAATCAGTCAAATTCATTGCATATCTTTATTCTTGGGGACAAGTTGAATTCAATGTGGTACCTTGTACTCACTCTCTACATGTCATCCCAGTCTTGGTATTCTTGTGGTTTCCTTTGTTTGCTCTGGCTAGTGGACGTACCTGTGTTATCTAACCTTGTTGTGCAGGTTCATTCCATCCTAAGCCAACTCAAGACCACAAGGTAAGTATATGCATCAAAATCATGAGTGTGAGGAGTTCTTGCTTATGTACATACTGTTTGCAAGAAGGACTCATGAGCATGAAGGTATTTTCCTTGATAATCTTTTGCTCTGATGCATATGGCCAAGATGCATGTAACACATTGCCTACTCTGTCATGGTTATGCTCTCACATGTCTCTATATTTCATATTTACATGAGTGCATACATGTAGGGGGAGCCTATGCTTGTTACATGTCCTTCCAAAGCTTTACTTGCTGTTCTTTATATCTGTATCTAAAGCTTTGATGTATGTTGCCATCAATTACCAAAAAGGGGGAGATTGAAAGCACAAGTGCTCCCTAGGTGGTTTTGATAATTGATGACAACATATCTCTTGTTGGACTAACATTTCGATCTAGCATGTTTCAGATAAGTTCAACAATGGAGTGGCATGGACTAAAGGTTGTGGGAACTCCTTCAAGATGCTAAGGACAAAGGATTGGCTAAAGCTTCAAGCTCAAGACTCTTCATTTTACATTTTAGTGATCCAAGATCACATTGAGTCCATAGGAAAAGCCAATACTATCAAGGAGGGATGAGGTGTTGCTTAATGAGCCTCTTGCTTCATGTGCTTAGTGATATGCTCCAAAACCCTCAGCTACTTTCCCATATCCACATATGACCTAAACCCTAAGCCAAACTCGGTCCTACCGATTCTTCCTATCCGGCGCCACCGAGTTTCACTTGTCATTAGACACTGCCAAACCCTAGCAATTCGGTTCTACCGATAAGGATCTCGGTCTCACCGAGATGGGATTGCAAACTCTCTGTTACCTATTGCAATATTCTCGGTCCCACCGAGATATGCAATCGGTCCCACCGAGATTGCAATGTAAATTCAGTGTTTCCTTTTTGTAACTTTTCGGTCTCACCGAAAGAGCAAATCGGTCCCACCGAGTTTGCCTGACCAACTCTCTGGTTAGCTAATTACCAAATTCGGTCTCACCGAGTTTGTGTGATCGGTCTCACCAGGATTACGTTATGCCCAAACCCTAACCATATCGGTCCTACCGAGTTGCATGTCAGTCCCACCGAAAATCTCTAACGGTCACAAGGTTTACATTTTCGGTCCGACCGAGTTTGTTTATTTGGTCCCACCGAGATTGGAAAACTGTGTGTAACGGTTGGATTTTGTGTGGAGGCTATATATACCCCTCCACCTCCTCTTCATTCGATGAGAGAGCTATCAGAACACATACACCATTCCAACTCATATGTTTTGAGAGAGAACCACCTACTCATGTGTTGAGACCAAGATATTCCATTCCTACCATATGAATCTTGATCTCTAGCCTGTCCAAGTTTCTTTCCACTCAAATCTTCTTTCCACAAAATCCAAATCCTATGAGAGAGAGAGTTGAGTGTTGGGGAGACTATCATTTGAAGCACAAGAGCAAGGAGTTCATTACCTACACACCATTTGTTACTTCTTGGAGAGTGGTGTCTCCTAGATTGGCTAGGTGTCACTTGGGAGCCTCCGACAAGATTGTGGAGTTGAACCAAGGAGTTTGTAAGGGCAAGGAGATCGTACTTCGTGAAGATCTACCGCTAGTGAGGCAAGTCCTGTGTGGGCGATGGCCATGGTGGGATAGACAAGGTTGCTTCTTCGTGGACCCTTTGTGGGTGGTTGCTTCTTCGTGGACCCTTCGTGGGTGGAGCCCTGTGTGGACTCGCGCAACCATTACCCTTTGTGGGTGGAGCCCTGTGTGGACTCTCGCAACCGTTACCCTTTGTGGGTTGAAGTCTCCATCAACGTGGATGTAGGATAGCACCACCTATCCGAACCACGGGAAAAACATCCGTGTCTCCAATTGCGTTTGATTTCTCCAAACCCTTCCCTTTACATTCTTGCAAGATGCATGCTTTACATTCCGCTGCTCATATACTCTTTGCATGCTTGCTTGATATGTATTGTGTGTGTTGAAATTGTGCCTAAACTCCACTTAAACCGAAAAGCTTAAAAATTGCAACTTTAGCATTAAGTGTCTAATCACCCCCTCTAGACACATCTACTTCTAGATCCTACAGGTATTAATATGCATAAAGGATCCGAACATATGATCTTCCACCAAATAAACCAACTAGCATCAACTACAAGGAGTAATTAACACTACTAGCAACCCACATGTACCAATCCCGGACTTGGAGACAAGAATTGGATACAAGAGATGAACTAGGGTTTTGAGAGGAGATGGTGCTGGTGAAGATGTTGATGGAGATTGCCCTCTCCCGATGAGAGGAGCGTTGGTGATGACGATGGCGATGATTTCCCCCTCCTGGAGGGAAGTTTCCCTGGCAGAACAGCTCCGCCGGAGCCCAAGATTGGTTCCGCCAAGGTTCCGCCTCGTGGCGGTGGAGTCTCGTCCGGAAAGATGGCTTATGATTTTTTCCTCATCGAAAGACTCCATATAGCAGAAGATGGCCATCGGAGGTTCACCAGGGGGCCCACGAGGTAGGGGGGCGCGCCCAGGGGGTAGGGCGTGCCCCCCACCCTCGTGGGCAGGGTGTGGCCCCCCTGGTGAACTTCTTGCGCTCAGTATTTTTTTATATATTCTGAAAATGACTTCCGTGAAGTTTCAGGACTTTTGGAGCTGTGCAGAATATGTCTCTAATATTTGCTCCTTTTCCAGCCCAGAATCCCAGCTGCCGGCATTCTCCCTCTTTATGTAAACCTTGTAAAATAAGAGATGATTGGCATAAGTATTGTGACATAATGTGTAATAACAGCCCATAATGCAATAAATATCGATATAAAAGCATGATGCAAAATGGACGTATCAGAGGCGTAAGATGAAGATGGTCTCTTTCAAACAACCCTGCAACCAAATAGCAAAGAGTCTATTGTGTCCCCAACACACCCAATACTATGGTAAATTGTATAGGTGCACTAGTTCGGAGAAGAGATGTAGATACAAGTGCAATATGGATGGTAGATATAGGTTTTTGTAATCTGAAAATATAAAGACATCAAGGTAACTAATGATAAAAGTGAGCGTAAACGGTATTGCAGTGCGTTGAAACAAGGCCTAGGGTTCATAATTTGACTAGTGCAAGTTCTCTCAACAATAATAACATAAGTGGGTCATATAACTATCCCTCAACATGCAACAAAGAGTCAATCCAAAGTTACTGAAGCAGAGAACAAACGAAGAGATTATTGCAGGGTACGAAACCACCTCAAAGTTATTCTTTCTGATCAATCTATTCACGAGTCTATAGTAAAATAACACGAAGCTATTCCTTCCGTTCGATCTATCCTAGAGTTCGTGCTAGAATAACACCTTAAGACACAAATCAACCAAAACCCTAATGTCACCTAGATACTCCAATGTCACCTCAAGTATCCGCGGGTATGATTATACGATATGCATCACACAATCTCAGATTTATCTATTCGACCAACACAAAGGACTTCAAAGAGTGCCCCAAAGTTTCTACCGGAAAGTCAAGATGAAAACATGTGCCAACCACTATGCATAAGTTCATAAGGTCATAGAACCCGCAAGTTGATCATAAAAACATACATCAAGTGGATCGCGTGAATATCCCATTGTCACCACAGATAAGCACATGCAAGACATACATCAAGTGTTCTCAAATACTTGAAGACTCAATCCGATAAGATAACTTCAAAGGGAAAACTCAATCATTACAAGAGAGTAGAGGGGGAGAAACATCATATGAGCCAACTATAATAGCGAAGCTCGTGATACATCAAGATTGTGCTGAATCAAGAACACGAGAGAGATAGAGATCAGACACATAGCTACTGGTACATACGCTCAGCCCCGAGGGTGAACTACTCCCTCCTCGTCATGGAGAGCGCCAGGATGATGAAGATGGCCACCGGAGAGGGACTCCCTCCTCCGGCAGGGTGCCGAAATGGGTCTAGATTGGTTTTCAGTGGCTACAGAGGCTTGCGGCGGTGGAACTCCTGATCTAGGTTATTTTCTGGAGGTTTCTATATTTATAGGAATTTTTGGCGTCGAGAACAAGTCAGGGGGATCCCCGAGTCGTCCATGAGATAGGGTGGTGCGCCCGGGGGGTAGGGCGTGCCCCCACCCTCGTGGACAGCCCGGGACTCTTCTGGCCCAACTCTTTTACTCTGGGGGCTTCTTTTGGTCCATAAAAAATCGTCAAAAATTGGCACGTCCATTGGACTCCGTTTGGTATTCCTTTTCTGTAAAACTCAAAAACAAGGAAAAAATAGAAACTGGCACTGGGCTCTAGTTTAATACGTTAGTCCCAAAATCATATAAAATAGCATATAAATGCATATAAAACATCCTAGATGGATAATATAATAGCATGGAACAAGAACAATTATAGATACATTGAGACGTATCAGTTCACTAAGTGTTAATGCTTTGTTATGGTACTCTATTAAAAGGAGGCCTTAATATCCCTTAGTTTCCAATAGGACCCCGCTGCCACGGGAGGGTAGGACAAAAGATGTCATGCAAGTTCTTTCCCATAAGCATGTATGACTATATTCAGAATACATGCCTACATTACATTGATGAACTGGAGCTAGTTTTGTGTCACCCTATGTTATAACTGTTGCATGAGGAATCACATCCGACATAATTATCTATCACTGATCCATTGCCTACAAGCTTTTCACATATTGATCTTTGCTTAGTTACTTTTTCGTTGCCACTGCCACAATCACTACAAAACTATTATTGTTACTTTTTCCACCGTTACCGCTACTTCCATATTACTTTGCTACTAAATACTTTGCTACAGATATTTAGTCTTTCAGATGTGGTTGAATTGACAACTCAACTGTTAATACTTAAGAATATTCTTTGGCTCCCCTTGTGTCGAATCAATAAATTTGGGTTGAATACTTTACCCTCGAAAACTGTTGCGATCCCCTATACTTGTGGGTTATCAAGACTATTTTCTGGCGCCATTGCCGGGGAGGATAGCTCTATTCTTTGAGTCACTTGGTATTTATATCTGTTGATCACTATGAGGAACTTGAAAGATGAAAGAACCAAGATTTTTCCCTCAACTACGAGGGGAGGTAGGGAACTTTCATCTAGCTCTGCACTTGATTCACCTTCTGTTTTGAGTAAACTTGCGACACCTACACCTGCTATTGATTCTGATATGTCGCATGTTATTGATGATACCACTTCTGCTATATATGATGCTTACGATGAAACTACTTCTATGCTTGATAGTACTGTGCCATTAGGTGAATTTCTTGATGAACAACTTGCTAGGGTTGGATAGAATGAAATTATTGAAACTGATAATATTGATGAAAGTGATGATGAAGATTCTCCCCCTAGATATGAATTGCCTGATGTGCTTGAGGGTTATGTTATGGATGAAGAAACTGCTAGAGATCTTTTAGCTTCCAAAGATAGATATGATCTTAAGAAATTGTTAGCTAAGCTGAAAGAAAAGTCTTTGAATGCTAGAATGAAATATGACCCTGCTTTTGCTACTTCGCCTATCTGTATTTCTGATAAGGATTATGATTTCTCTGTCGATCCTGAGATAATTACTTTGGTTGAATCTGATCCTTTTTATGGTTATGAATCTGAAACTGTTGTGGCACATCTTACCAAATTGAATGATATAGCCACCCTATTTACTAATGAGGAAAAATCCATTACTACTATATCCTTAAGTTATTTCCGTTCTCATTAAAGGGTGATGCTAAAGCATGGTTTAATTCTCTTGATCCTGGTTGTGTGCGTAGTCCCCATGATATGATTTATTACTTCTCTGCTAAATATTTCCCCGCTCATAAGAAACAAGATGCCTTATGGGAAATATATAATTTTGTGCAAATTGAAGAAGAGTCTCCCACAAGCTTGGGGGAGGCTTCTCTAGTTAATTAATGCTTTGCCTGATCATCCTCTCAAGAAAAATGAAATACTTGATATCTTTTATAATGGACTAACCGATGCTTCCAGAGACCGCCTGGATAGTTGTGTTGGTTGTGTTTTCAGGGAAAGAACTGTTGATCAAGCTGAATTGCTATTGAATAATATGTTGAGTAATGATAATGATTGGACACTTCCTGAACCAACTCCTAAGCCAACTCCAAAGAAAAGGGGTATTCTATTTATCAATCCTGAAGATATGCAAGAGGCAAAGAAATCTATGAAAGAAAAGGGTATTAAAGCTGAAGATGTTAAGAATTTATCACCTATTGAAGAAATACATGGTCTTGATAACCCGAGATAGGTAGTAAAGTTAAATTATCTCTATAGATTTAATAAGGTTGAAATCCCATCTACTAAGTTTGCTAGCCAATGCTTAGATGAGTTTGATGATTTTATTGTTAAACAAGAAAACTTCAATGCTTATGTTAGTATACAATTGAAACGTAATGCTTATATGATTGAACACTTGAGTGATTATATGTCTAGAGTTAAAGGTGAACTTAAACTTATTAGTAAACATGCTTCTATGGTTACCACTCAAGTAGAACAAGTGCTTAAAGCTCAAGATGATTTGCTCAATGAATTAAATAATAAGAAAAATGATAATGTTGTTAGAGTTGTGACTAGAGGGGGTAAAATGACTCAGGAACCTTTGTATCCTGAGGGCCACCCTAAGAGAATTGAGCAACATTCTCAGAGAATTAATGTTGATGCACCTAGTCCTTCTAAGAAGAAGAAAAAGAAAAATGATAGGACTTTGCATGCTTCTAGTGAACCTGTTGTTGACACACCTGAGAATCCCAATGATATTTCTATTTCTAATGCTGAAACATAATCTGGTAATGAACATGAACCTAGTGATAATGTTAATGATGATGTTCATGTTGATGCTCAGCCTAGCAATAACAATGATGTAGAGATTGAACCTGCTGTTGATCTTGATAACCCACAATCAAAGAATCAATGTTATGATAAGAGAGACTTCGTTGCTAGGAAGCACGGTAAATAAAGAGAACCATGGGTTCAGAAACCCATGCCTTTTCCTCCTAAACCATCCAAGAAAAAGGATGATGAGGATTTTGAGCGCTTTGCTGAAACGATTAGACCTATCTTTTTGCGTATGCGTTTGACTGATATGCTTAAAATGAATCCTTATGCTAAGTACACGAAAGATATTGTCACAAATAAAAGAAAGATACTGGAAGCTAAAATTTCCACCATGCTTGCTAATTATACTTTTAAGGGTGGAATACCAAAGAAACCAGGAGATCCTGGAGTACCAACTATACCATGATCCATTAAAAGAAACTATGTAAAAACTGCTTTATGTGATCGTGGAGCCGGTGTTAGTGTTATGCCTCTTCCTTTATATCCTAGACTTGATTTGAATAAGCTGACACCTACTGAAATATCTTTGCAAATGGCCGATAAATCAACTGCTATACCTGTCGGTATTTGTGAGGATGTGCCTGTTGTGGTTGCAAACGTTACTATTTTAACGGACTTTGTTATTCTTGATATCCCTGAGGACAATAGTATGTCTATTATTCTTGGTAGACACTTTTTGAATATTGCAGGGGCTGTTATTGATTGCAACAAAGGCAATGTCACTTTTCATGTTAATGGTAATGAGCATACGGTACACTTTCCGAGGAAACAACCTCAAGTCCACAGTATCAATTCTATTGGAAAAACTTCAACGATTACTATTGGAGGTTTTGAATTTCCTCTCCCTACTGTCAAGAAGAAATATGATATTCTTATTGTTGGGGACGTGCATATCCCCGTTGAGGTAACTTAGCGTTATTCGAAAATTCTCCGGTTTCATGCGATTCGGAAAGAGTTTGTTAACAAGACTTGATCAACCTCGTTAGTGGATTCCTTTTGATGAGCATGAGATGGATGAAGTTAGAAAGCACAACTCTTTGTACCCTCCTTTTACTTTCTGTTATTTAGATTACATAAAGCACAAATAGTATTTTCTGTCTGTTTTCTGAATTATCCTTGCAATAAAAAATACCCCGAAAATATGAGTTCTCCAAATGTCCTGAAAATTATATATGATTTTTTGTAGAATATTTAAGAATATTTGGTACTAAGAACACACCAGGGGGCCACACCACCTGGCCACAAGGGTCCAGGGCGCACCCACCCCCTGGGGCGCGCCCCCCTGCCTCGTGGACCCCACGTGCCCCCCCTCCACTTATTCCAGCACCCACACACTTCTTCTTCCTCCAGGAAAAATCCTCCCACAAATCAAACCCGAGTTCTAGCTTATCTTGCTGCCATTTTCGATCTCGTAGCTCAAAGCTCCATTCACGAAACTACTTTGGGGAATGTTCTTCGGTATGTGACTCCTCCAATGGTCCAATTAGTTTTTGTTCTAGTGCTTTGTTTGTTGCAAATTTTTGCTGTAGGTGACCCTGTTCTTGAGCGTGCATATCAAATTTATGTGGTCAAAAGTTGTTTTAATGCATGATATGGCTTCTAGGCACTTGTAGGACTAGTTGCTATCAATGTTGTTGAGTTTTGTTCACTTTTATTTTGAGTCACTAAAAATTTCAGAATTTTTTTAGAGGAAGAAACATGTTTAGGAAAGTGTACCAAGGTGGTTCCTCAAGGAAGCAAGGACCAAGGCTCGTGATACGTGAGCAGGACGATGAACCACCAAGGGAAGCTCAAGTGCGGCCTTGTGAATGGCTGTCAGAGGAGTTTATGATCCAGGCAGGCATCAAAGATGAATTTGATGCGTATGTGTGTAACGCTGATCTTGAGGGCTTCGTGTCAGATAAGTGCCAGCAATACCGCTATCTAACTGATTCCTTTGTGAGAAGGTTTAAATTTACATCCCCGTGCAATTCTCACACTATTTTATTTGATCTTTATGATAAATCATATACCATGGATCTAGAAGATTTTAATATTGCTTGTAAACTCCCGCAGTGGGGCAATGTTAGTGAACCTCGCAAATCTGAATATGAAGACTTTCTTGCTGGTATTACTGCGAGGGAATCTAGAGAAATCACACAAGCTACCATAGGGAGCATTCATTTCCCTTCCATACATTATTTTGCTCTCTTCATCGATAGACGCATTAATGGTAAAGATGAGGCTTGTCACATGTGCATTCCAGATCTTATTGTCCTCAAGAATGCGGTATTAGGTGATAAACAATATAACTTGGGGCCATTGTTGCACGAAGGTTACATCACAACAGTGTAAGTGGAGATTTGTTTGGTGGAATTTATGCAACTCGTGTAGCTAATTATCTTAATATACCCATACATGGAAATGATATAGAGTTACCTCCTGCTTACCTAGATTATAATGCCATGGTTCGCCATCAGTTTGTTGAGAGGGATGAACAATTCCTCCAGTACCGGCTAATCTTTGACAGATGGCACACCGTCCATGTTGCCCTCCCTGCTCCTACTTTCTTTGACTTTTAGGAAAAAAGGAGATATGTTATAACTAGGGAGGAAGCGAACGAATATGAGAGGATGACGGAGGTAGCTCGTCAGGCAGTAGCTACTACATCCACTACTAGGAAAAGAGCTATAGCTAATATGGACATTAATGGCGCACCATGTATGTGGTGCACCACTGCTATATAGCAGTGGCGCACCAGATACAAGTGCGCCATTAGTGTCCTCATTACTAATGGTGCACCAGACACATGGTGCGCCATTACTAGCAAATTTTATTTTTTTGTTTTTCCAAAACTATTAATGGCGCACCAGGGCATAGTGCGCCATTACTAGTTTTAACTAGTAATGGCGCACCACACGCTCCGTGCGCCAGTACTAACAATTTTTTTTTACTTTTTTTTTCAAAACTAGTAATGGCGCACCTTTGTGAAGTGCGCCATTACTAGTTCAAACTATTAATGGCGCACCACAACCATGGTGCGCCACTACTAACATTTTTTTTTTGCAAAACTAGTAATGGCGCACCCCTAACTGGTGCGCCATTAGTAACCAGGGTTACTAATGGCGCATTTTTAGGTGGTGCACCATTAGTAACCTGAGACCAGCTAGATATTTTGGACAACCACCTACCACACTCACTTTTCCCACTTCATTCTCTCCACCTCCTCCTCCAAGCTTGTCTCGGCTGCCTCCTCCTCCTGTGTAACATCCCAAAATTTCAATTTGGAATGTTATACATTAGATCATCACTACATATCATATTTTAATTGCATTTTGGTTTATCCAGAAATTTCACGCAACTCAAGGACCCTCGGAGAGAGTTGGGGATTTCGTTATTTTCATATTTGAGTTTTCTCAAATTTTGAAAATAGGATCATTTGATTTTATTTATTTTATCTTCAATTATTTCTATCACAAAAATATGAGAGAGGGAATAAAATGACTTTCCCAAAATAAAGAAATATTGAGGATTTAATAATAAAATCAAATAAGATTTTATTTTGGGTTTTATTGCTATTTTATTTGAATTTAGGAAAAATGCGCGTTTTTCAAAATTGCATTTAGGCCCCAAATAAATATTCAACCTGTGCGGCTTGATTCTAGAAGCCGGGGAAAATTTATTTCAGGATTTTTGGAGTCCGTTTAGTATTTCTTTTATTTGTTTTTCTGCGCGTAATTATTTAAAAAAATCGAACCGACCTAACCGGGCGTGTTCGACTAGGACACCTGGCCCGGCCGGCCCATAAAAGCCGCGAGGGCCTGAGCGGAGCCGCAGCGCCCCAGCCCGAAACCCTAGCCGCCAGGAGCCGCCGCCGCCTCGCCTCGATCCGGGCGCCGCCACCTCGATCTGCCCGCCGTCACCGCCATCCGCCGCCGCCACACGGGAGCCGCGCCGCCCCGCCGTCGTTCGCCGGAGCCGCCCGAGTTAGCCGCCGTTTCCTCGGTTTTCACGAAGAAAACCGATCGTTTTTTTCGAAAACCTAGATCCATTTTTTTCGGTTCAGTTTATTTTCTGGTTTAGTTTATTTAGCGAGCGTTCGCTCATTCATTCGTTTCAACAAACGCGTTCATCATTTAGATCCAGATAACGAACGTTCGTTCGTTAATCTGTTCATCATTTTTCTTTTTCTCGGATTAATCCGTGATTTTTCTGATCGCGATTTCTAATCCAATTTTCGTTCTAGTATAACTTTTCGCTCGTTTATCGGAATCAGGCGATTCAAGCGCCTGGAGTTTCGTCTCGAAACCCTCTTTGCGTGTAACCAACTCAAACACGTTTTTGCTTCAGCAAAATTTGACCTAGATCCAGAATAGTAAACGAAGCTTGTTTCTTTTGCCGTTTGACTTTCGTTGCTTCATTTGATTTGTTTGTTTTTGCCAACCGGAGTTCTTAAGTTGAAATTTCTGGTTAGATCTCTTATTTGAGTTTTACTTGTGCATTAGATGAGTACTTATTGTATGCTTGTTTGTTTGTGATAGAGTACCCAGAGTGCGCCGCTTGCTACTTCAAATCGCTAGGTTTTGCGGATCATCAGCAAGGCAAGTAACACTTTGATCATACCTCCTACCACCCAGTTTTATTGCATTAGATCAATCCTCAAACATTACATGATTAGGATCTAATTAAATTGTGGGTTTGGGAAGTATATGAGGTAGTACCTATTACCTGTTTTATTATCAAACCCTAGGAGTTACTTCTACGTTTGCTTATGTTGCCATGCTATGCTAGTAGATGTGGATTGGGTGAGTGTATCCATGACAGATGTGAGATTGTTCAATTAACGGTTTATCTAAGGTGGCAACTTAAACACACATCTGGGTGGATTGAGGCACCTGGGTATTCCAGCGATTGCCTATTTTTCTTTTGGACCGCCACCCGGGCTCAAAGGGATCATGAGATTATTCATACTAGAAACTTCCGTGTGCAGCCACAAGCTACTATGGGCTCTAGCATAGTTGAGTAAGTCGTGCGAACTCTTACAGTGGTAGACTAGCAGATGTAGGGGAAAATAGGTATAACGGTCTACCCGATCGTAAGGTGCTAGCACTTCTGAAAGACCATGTCTCGGTCATCCGTTTCTCAAACACCATGTAGAGCCAGAATCTCAATGGAGGAGATCGAGTCTTGTGGGGAAAAGTGCGCAAACCTCGACAAAGTGTATAAACTAATCATGGTTAGGCGTGTCCCCGGTTATGGATAACTTGAGTATCTAGTACTTGGATTATCATGTGAATCTCATCATGTTACTCTAATTAATTTTGTTGGTTTTATAATGATGATACTTAATTGGGATTGAGAGGGTGTCTACACTCTCAATGTTTAACAATTACCATGATAGTTAAATAAAATTTATTCCTTTGCAGTAGGGAAAAATTGGCTTTACGCAAAACTGTAACCATAGAGCTTTCCACCAGCCAAATATGCATGTAGAATAGCTTTATTCTTCCATTACTCTCTATTTGTTACTTTGCCAGCATATTCCATGTGCTGACCCGTTTTCAGGCTGCAACGTTCATGTTGCAGACTTTTCAGACGACGAGTAAGGTGCCTTTACGTCGTGGTTCTATACTCATTGATGCCGTTGGAGTTGATGGACTCACTTATCTTCCAAGCCTTCCGCTGTTATCGTTAGTAGGTGGCCTTAAGCCATATATATTATAATAAGTTCTCTTTCGAGACTCTCGATGTAATAAGTGTGTGATTGCTACTCTGTTATAAATCCTTCAAGTACTGTGCGGTGTCAACATTACTGATCCAGGGATGACACTGGAGCACAGAGATTGGACCATTTGAGGTCTGGTCGCTACAAGATGGTATCAGAGCACACGCTGACTGTAGGACATGACCACTAAGCTAAAGCCCTAGATCACTACTCACTCCTCCCATTCTGACTCCTCATCTTCTCTACTCTTTTAGGATGGCAGATGCAAGGAACAAGTTCACACAACCGGATGAAGATACACCCTTTGGATGCCACTTGAAGGAAGTCACTAGATATCTAAACATCAGAGTACCAAGCTTCACCGGAACCTACAACGCCACTTTACCTGAAGAGGAGCGCTGGATGATTCAAGTTCAAGTTCCAGGAAGGACCTTCATGCTAGTCACCAAGCCCATAGAGTTTTCCTTTGATGCACCAACCTGGAGTCTAGGAAAGAGCATGGCAGCTCACATCGCCATGGGATGTATTGGAGAAGTTTACCGCAATGGGAGATGATCAGTACCAAGAAGGATACTATCTACCAGATTTGTGGGCGCAGAGATGAGCAATGGGAGATGATCAGTACCAAGAAGGATAGATCAATCGCAAGTTTCATCCTGGAGTTAACCAGCACATTCGAAGCCAGGAGAACCAGATGTGCGCAGGCATGATGGATTTGAAGAAGGCGATGACAAGAATCAAGGAACTAGAGGAAGAACTCAAGGCTACACGTGAAGATTATATGGAGGAAATCGAAGTATTAGTGGAGAAGAATGACGATCTGATCAAGAAGATCGAAATATTCATGGGAGGCCCTACACCGGTAGAAGAATACGAAGAACCCAAGGAGATTCGCCCGGAAGACTCATCATCATCAACGACACCGACTCGGATCCAGATGATAGCGATGATGACTATGCTGATGAAGCTGGAGCAGATATCATGGAGTCTGCAACCGAAGAATATTTCTAGTAGACCACCCCATCAGTAGTAGTAGTCCACCATGTAAATATAGTAGTCCGAGCACTTTTGCGATAGTTAGACCGATTGTATGCCCTTGTTTGATTGAATGAAGTGTATTGTTTGTTTTTGCCTCATGTGCATATGGGTAGTGTTTTCTCTTTAGACCCCTCTATATTCTTAAATCTCATCTTTTCTAAACCCATCAGATGCCTCCGAGACGTGACCCCGGATTTACCTTCCCATCGGAGCTGACTCAGTTGATCCAGCAGTAGAATACGTTGATGCAGTTGCTAGTCCAGAATCAGAATCAGGGGAACAACAACAACCCACCACCACCACCTGTTGACCACTTAGCCCATTTTCTTAGGCTGAATCCGCTGGTGTTTTCCAGTAGCACCGAGCCTATAGTAGCAGATGATTGGCTCCGCAAGATAGCTAGGGAGTTGACCACGGCAGGATGCACAGATGCGGAAAAGGTGAAGTTTGCCGCACATCAGCTTGAAGGACCCGCAACATCATGGTGGGAGAATTTCACATCCACTTTCCCTATCGACACTGTCACATGTGACCAGTTTCAGCAGGCTTTCCGTACTGCCCATGTTTCAGCAGGAGCTATGGACATGAAGAAGCGCGAGTTTCACAACTTACGCCAAGGAGGACGGACCATTGGCCAGTATGTGGAGGACTTTAGTAAGCTAGCACATTATGCCCCAGATGACGTTGCTACGGATGCAGCTAAGCAGGAGAAGTTTCTGGAAGGACTGAATGATGAGTTGAGCATGCAGTTGATGGTAGCAACCTTCAACAACTACCAGGAGTTGGTAGATCGTGCTCTCATGATTGAAGGGAAGCAGCAGTAAATTGAGAATCGCAAGAGAAAGAATGGACAAGGGAAGCACACTTCAGGAGCTCAGCAGAAGCCACGTTTTACTCCTACACCGGGAGGACATTTTCAGCATACCCATGGAGGAGGTAGCTTGCACAATCACAATGGCACCAAGAATGGTAATGGGAATGGAGGAAGAAACGGCCAGAACCGCACCAACCCATCGACCCCAGCCAAGAGAGACCTGAGCCAAGTCACTTTTTTTAAGTGCCAGAAGACCAGACATTATGCCAATGAATGTCCTGAATCACAGAATGGAAATGGCAATGGAAGCTCTGGGAAGAAGACCGAACCCTTTCAACAGGGGACAGGTGAACCACGTTAACGTGGAGGAGGTTGAAGAGCAGCCGGATGCAGTAATCGGTAAGTTTTTGGTTAAGTCATTTACTGCACTCGTTCTTTTCGATACTGGTGCATCGCATTCATACATATCAAGGGGATTTGTGGATAAGTATAACCTGCCCACCAAAGTTCTTAGAACACCTATGTTAGTAAGCTCACCAGGAGCGGAGTATATGGCTAGCCAAGGATGTTTTCAAGTGCCATTAAGTATAGGTAGGCATGTGTTCCCCTCGGATTTGATAATATTGGAATCACAAGGTTTGGATGTAATTCTGGGTATGGATTGGTTGGCGATGTATGGAGGAAACATCGATTGCGCTAGTAAGTCGATCTTGCTTACCACCCCAGAAGGGAGAAGGATCAAGTATGTATCCCGGCATGTGCCGAAGAGGACTCAAGTAAATTGTTTAACAGGAGTTGTGCAGGAGGAAGTACCAGTAGTAAAGGATTTCCCCAAAGTATTTCCAGAAGAGTTGCCAGGCATGCTACCGGATAGAGATATTGAGTTTTTGATTGAGATTTTGCTAGGCACATGGCCAATATCAAAGAGACCATATATGATGCCCGCAAAGGATTTGGTGGAAATTAAGAAGAAAATTAAGGAGTTACTGGATAAAGGATATATTCGCCCAAGTTCATCGCCTTGGGGATCGCCAGTACTTCTAGTGGAGAAGAAGGATGGATCGTTAAGGATGGTTGTTGATTATCGAGGATTGGATGAAGTAACCATCAAGAACAAGTACCCACTACCGATGATCAATGATCTGTTCGATCGATTGCAAGGAGCTAAGGTATTTTCCAAGATCGATCTGCGATCAGGATACCACCAGTTGAAGATTCGAGAACAGGATATACCTAAGACGGTTTTTACCACCAGGTATGGGCTTTACGAGTATACTGTTATGTCATTTGGTCTGACTAACGCACCTGCATATTTTATGAACATGATGAACAAAGTGTTTATGGAGTTCTTGGATAAGTTCATCGTTCATTGATGATATCCTGGTTTACTCGAAGAATGAAGAGGAGCATGAGGAGCATTTGCGTTTGGTTCTTGGAAAGCTCAGAGAACATCAATTATATGCCAAGTTTAGCAAATGTGAGTTTTGGTTGAAGGAAGTTGGATTTCTCGGACATGTTATATTGGGAGAAGGTATAGCAGTAGATCCCACTAAAGTTGATACCGTGACCAAGTGGGAAGCGCCAACAACAGTTGGAGAGATTCGGAGTTTCCTTGGACTCGCAGGATACTACCGGAGGTTTATTGAGAATTTCTCCAAGATTGCGAAGCCTATGACGGAGTTGTTGAAGAAGGATACCAAGTTCAAATGGACTGAGGAATGTGAGGCTATTTTCCAGGAGTTGAAGAAACGTTTGGTTACCTCACCAGTATTGATTTTACCGGATCAGACCAAGGATTATGAGGTGTATTGTGATGCTTCACATCGAGGACTGGGAGCAGTTCTTATGCAGGAAGGAAGAGTTGTTTCATATACCTCACGACAGCTTAAGCCCCATGAGTTGAATTATGCTACGCATGATTTGGAGTTAGCAGCCGTAGTGCATGCATTGAAGACTTGGAGACATTTTCTGATTAGAAACCATTGCGAGGTGTACACGGATCACAAGAGTTTGAAGTATATTTTCACGCAGAAGGAGTTGAACCTCAGACAAAGGAGATGGTTGGAGCTCATCAAGGATTATAATATGAAATTGCATTATCACCCCGGAAAGGCTAACATAGTAGCTGACGCGTTAAGCCGTAAGAGCCATGCCAACACCCTAATGATGGGAGATTTACCAAGGGAGTTAGCCGAAAATCTTCGAGAGCTATGTTTGGAAATAGTTCCAAGAGGCTATGTAGCAGCATTGGAGGTCCAGTCTACTTTGATGGATAAGATCAGAGAATCCCAAAAGACTGACAAGGAGATTGCCTCTATTAAGGAGAAAATGAGCAAAGGAAAAGCTAAAGGATTTCGTGAGGATGAGCATGATACCTTATAGTTTGAAGACCGTGTCTATGTACCAAATGATTCGGAGATCAGGAAGTTAATTTTACAAGAGGCCCATGATTCACCATATTCCATTCACCCAGGAAATACCAAGATGTATTTGGATTTGAAGGATATTTTCTGGTGGGCCGGAATGAAGAAGGATATTGCAGAATATGTAGCAGTTTGTGATGTATGTCAGAGAGTAAAGGCAGAGCATCAGAAGCCAGCCGGATTGCTACAACCATTGCCGATACCCGAACGGAAGTGGGATAAGCTAGGCATGAATTTTATTACAGGATTGCCCAGAACACATTCAGGCTATGAATCGATATGGGTTGTAGTCGATCGTTTGACAAAGGTAGCTCATTTCATTCAAGTGAAGACTACCTATACCAGTGCAAAGTTGGCAAAGATATACATGACTAGAATCGTTTGTCTGCATGGAGTTCCAAGGAGCATAGTATCAGATAGAGGAACCCAATTTACCTCAAAGTTCTGGAATCAGTTGCATGAAACTTTGGGAACCCGACTGGAGTTTAGCACAGCTTTCCACCCGCAGACAGATGGACAGACTGAGAGAGTCAATCAGATTTTGGAGGATATGCTAAGAGCTTGTGCGCTAGATCACGGATCTAGCTGGGACGAGAATTTGTCATATGCAGAGTTCTCTTACAACAATAGCTATCAATCTAGTTTGAAGATGGCCCCTTTCGAAGCCTTGTACGGAAGGAGGTGCAAGACCCCATTGTCTTGGGATGAAGTTGGAGGCCGCCAGTTGTTTGGACCGGACCTGATAAAGGAGTCTGAACAGAGAGTGAAATTGATTCGTGATAGGCTCAAGGTAGCTCAATCCAGGCAGAAGAGTTATGCAGATTCTAAATGCAAGGAGACAGTTTATGAAGTCGGAGACCGAGTTTATCTTCGAGTATCACCACTCCGAGGAGTTAAGCGATTTGGAGTTAAGGGAAAGTTAGCACCACGTTTTGTAGGCCCATACAAAGTCTTGGAGCGTATGGAAGAAGTTGACTATAAGTTGGAATTGCCCGAAGGATTGTCAGGAGTTCACAACGTGTTCCATGTATCCCAGTTGAAGAAGTGCCACGCAGAGATGGCTGACATACCGCTGAGAGATACGGTACCACTGGAAGCGATTCAGTTGGACAGTGATTTGACCTATGAGGAGAAACCAGTTAAGATTCTAGAGTATGCCAGTCGAGTCACCCGCAGTAAGGTTATGAAGTTTTGCAAGGTTCAGTGGAGCCACCACACGGAGGATGAAGCCACCTGGGAACGAGAGGAAGATTTGCTGAAGGACCACCCTCACCTATTTTCTAGCCAACCCAAATCTCGAAGGCGAGATTCATCTTAAGGGGGGTAGGTTTGTAACATCCCAAATTTTCAATTTGGAATGTTATACACTAGATCATCATTGCATATCATATTTATTGCATTTTGGTTGATCCTAGAAATTTCACGCAACTCAAGGACCCTCGGAGAGAGTTGGGGATTTTGTTATTTTCATATTTGAGTTGTCTCAAATTTTGAAAATAGGATCATCTGATTTTATTTATTTTATCTTCAATTATTTCTATTATGAAAATTATGAGAGAGGGAATAAAATGACTTTCCCAAAATAAAGATATATTGGGGATTTAATAAAAAAATCGAATAAGATTTTATTTGGTTTTATTTGCTTTTTTATTTGAATTTAGGAAAAATGCACGTTTTTCAAAATTGCATTTAGGACTGAATGATGAGTTGAGCATGCAGTTGATGGTAGCAACCTTCAACAACTACCAGGAGTTGGTAGATCGTGCTCTTATGATTGAAGGGAAGCAGCAGCAAATTGAGAACCGCAAGAGGAAGTATGGACAAGGGAAGGACAATTCTGGAGCTCAGCAGAAGCCACATTTTACCCATAGACCGGGAGGACATTTTCAGCATACCCATGGGGGAGGTAGCTCACACAATCATAATGTCCCCAAGAATGGTAATGGGAATGGAGGAAGCAACGGCCAGAACCGTACCAACCCATCAACCCCAGCCAAGAGAGACCTGAGCCAAGTCACTTTCTTTAAGTGTTAGAAGACCGGACATTATGCCAATGAATGTCCTGAAGCCCAGAATGGAAATGGCAATGTAAGCTCTGGGAAGAAGCCGAACCCTTTCAATAGGGGACAGGTGAACCACGTTAACGTGGAGGAGGTTGAAGAGCAGCCAGATGCAGTAATTGGTAAGTTTTTGGTTAAGTCTTTTACTGTAATCGTTCTTTTTTATATTGGTGCATCGCATTCATACATATCAAGGGAATTTGCAGATAAGTATAACCTGCCCACCAAAGTTCTTAGAACACCTATGTTAGTAAGCTCACCAGGAGGGGAGTACATGGCCAGCAAAGGATGTTTTCAAGTGCCATTAAGTATATGTAGGCATGTGTTTCCCTTGGATTTGATCATTTTGGAATCACAAGGTTTGGATGTAATTCTGGGTATGGATTGGCTGTCGATGTATGGAGGCAACATCGATTGCGCCAGTAAGTCGATTTTGCTCACCACCCCAGAAGGAAGAAGGATCAAGTATGTATCCCGACATGTGCCGAAGAGGATTCAAGTAAATTCCCTAACAGGAGTTGTGCTATAGGAAGTACCAGTGGTAAAGGATTTCCCTGATGTGTTTCCAGAGGAATTGCCAGGCATGCCACCGGATAGAGACATTGAGTTTTTAAGTGAGCTTTTTCCAGGCACATGGCCTATATCTAAGAGACCATATAGGATGCCCGCAAAGGATTTGGAGGAGATTAAGAAGCAGATTAAGGAGTTACTGGATAAAGGATATATTCGCCCAAGTTCTTCGCCTTGGGGATCGCCAGTTCTTCTAGTGGAGAAAAAGGATGGATCGTTAAAGATGGTTGTTAATTATTGAGGATTGAACGAAGTAACAATCAAGAACAAGTACCCACTACCGATGATCAATGATCTGTTCGATCGGTTGCAAGGAGCTAAGGTATTTTCCAAGATCGATCTGCGATAAGGATACCATCAGTTGAAGATTCGAGAACAGGATATACCTAAGACAGCTTTTACCACCAGGTATGGGTTGTACGAGTACACCGTTATGTCATTTGGACTGACTAACGCACCTGCATATTTTATGAACATGATGAACAAAGTATTTATGGAGTTTTTGGATAAATAAGTCGTAGTGTTCATTGATGATATTCTGGTTTACTCGAAGAATGAAGAGGAGGATAAAGAGCATTTGCGTTTGGTACTTGAGAAGCTCAGAGAACATCAGCTATATGCCAAGTTTAGCAAATGTGAATTTTGGTTGAAGGAAGTTGGATTCCTCGGACACGTTATATCCGGAGAAGGTATAGCAGTAGATCCCACCAAGGTTGACGCTGTGACAAATTGGGAAGCCCCAACAACAGTTGGAGAGATCCGGAGTTTTCTTGGACTCGCAGGATACTACCGGAGATTTATTGAAAATTTCTCGAAGATTGCAAAACCTATGACGGAGTTGTTGAAGAAGGATAACAAGTTCAAATGGACTGAGGAATGTGAGGCCAGTTTCTAGGAGTTGAAGAAACGTTTGGTTACATCACCAGTGTTGATTTTGCCGGATTAGAACAAGGATTATGAGGTGTATTGTGACGCTTCACGTCGAGGACTTGGAGCAGTGCTTATGCAGGAGGGAAGAGTTGTTTCATATGCCTCACAACAACTTAAGCCGCATGAGTTGAATTATGCCACACATGATTTGGAGTTAGCAGCCGTAGTGCATGCATTGAAGACTTGGAGACATTTTCTCATTGGAAACCATTGTGAGGTGTACACGGATCACAAGAGTTTGAAGTATATTTTCATGCAGAAGGAGTTGAATCTCAGGCAAAGGAGATGGTTGGAGCTCATTAAAGATTATGATATGAGATTGCATTATCATCCCGGAAAGGCTAACGTAGTAGCAGATGCGTTGAGCCGTAAAAGCCATGTCAACACTCTAATGATAGGAGATTTACCGAAGGAGTTAGCCGAGGATCTTCATGAGCTATGGTTGGAGATAGTTCCGAGAGGCGATATAGCAGCATTGGAGATTCAGTCTACTTTGATGGATAAGATCAGAGAAGCTCAGAAGACTGACAAGGAGATTGCTTCTATTAAACAGAAAATGAGCAAAGGAAAAGCTAAGGGATTTCGTGAGGATGAGCACGATACCTTATGGTTGGAAGGCCGTGTTTATGTGCCAAATGACCCGAAGATCTGGAAGTTGATTCTGCAAGAGGCCCATGATTCACCATATTAGATTCACCCAGGAAATACCAAGATGTATTTGGTTTTGAAGGATATTTTCTGGTGGACGGAAATGAAGAAGGATATTGCGGAGTATGTAGCAGTTTGTGATATATGTCAGAGAGTAAAGGCAGAGCATCAGAAGCCAGCGGGATTACTACAGCCATTGCCAATACCCGAATGGAAGTGGGATAAGTTAGGCATGGATTTTATTACAGGATTGCCCAGAACACGTTAAGGCTATGACTCGATATGGATTGTAGTCGATCGTATGACAAAGGTAGCTCATTTCATCCCAGTGAAGACTACCTACACCAGTGCTAAGTTAGCAAAGATATACATGACCAGGATCGTATGTCTGCATGGAGTTCCAAGGAGCATTGTATCAGATAGAGGAACCCAGTTTACCTCAAAGTTCTAGAATCAGTTGAACGAAACCTTCGGTACCAGGCTAGAGTTCAGTATAGCTTTCCATCTGCAGACAAATGGCCAGAACGAGAGAGTCAATCAGATTTTGGAGGATATGCTGAGAGCTTGTGCGCTAGATTATGCATCTAGTTGGGACGACAATTTGCCATACACAGAGTTCTCTTACAACAACAGTTATCAATCCAGTTTGAAGATGACCCCTTTCGAAGCCTTGTACGGAAGTAGGTGCAGAACCCCATTATCGTGGGATGAAGTTGGAGACCGCCAGTTATTTGGACTGGATCTAATTAAAGAGTCTAAACAGAAGGTGAAATTGATTTGCGATAGGCTCAAGGTAGCCTAGTCCAGGCAGAAGAGCTATGCAGATTCTAAACACAAGGAGACACTTTACGAAGTCGGTGACCGAGTTTATCTTTGACTATCTCCACTTCGAGGAGTTAAGAGCTTTGGAGTTAAGGGAAAGTTAGCGCCACGTTTTGTAGGACCATACAAGATTTTGGAGCATATGGGAGAAGTAGCCTACAAGTTGGAATTGCCCGAAGGATTGTCAGGAGTTCACGACGTGTTCCACGTTTCCCAGTTGTAGAAGTGCCACGTAGAGATGACTGATATACCGCTGAGAGATATAGTGCCACTGGAAGCGATTCAGTTGGACAGTGATTTGACCTATGAGGAGAAACCAGTCAAGATTCTTGAGTATGCCAGCCGAGTCACCCGCAACAAGGTTATCAAGTTTTGCAAAGTTCAGTGGAGTCACCACATGGAGAATGAAGCCACCTGGGAGCGAGAAGAAGAACTGCTGAAGGACCACCCTCACCTATTTTCTAGCCAACCCGAATCTCGAGGGCGAGATTCATCTTAAGGGGGGTAGGTTTGTAACATCCCAAATTTTCAATTTGGAATGTTATACATTAGATCATCACTTCATATCATATTTTAATTGCATTTTGGTTGATCCAGTAATTTCACGCAACTCAAGGACCCTCAGAGAGAGTTGGGGATTTCGTTATTTTCATATTTGAGTTTTCTCAAATTTTGAAAATAGGATCATTTGATTTTCTTTATTTTATCTTCAATTATTTCTATCACAAAAATATGAGAGAGGGAATAAAATGACTTCCCCAAAATAAAGAAATATTGAGGATTTAATAATAAAATCAAATAAGATTTTATTTTGGGTTTTATCGCTATTTTATTTGAATTTAGGAAAAATGCACGTTTTTCAAAATTGCATTTAGGCCCAAAATAAATGCTCATCCTGTGAGGCTTGATTTTAGAAGCCGGGGAAAATTTATTTCGGGATTTTTGGAGTCCGTTTAGTATTTCTTTTATTTGTTTTTCTGCGCGTTATTATTAAAAAAAATCGAACCGACCTAACCGGGCCATGTCCGACTAGGACACCTGGCCCGGCCGGCCCTTAAAAGCCTCGAGGGCCCGAGCGGAGCCGCAGCGCCCCAGCCCGAAACCCTAGCCGCCAGGAGTCGCCGCCGCCTCGCCTCGATCCACGCGCCGCCGCCTCGATCCACCCGCCGTCGCCGCCACCCGCCGCCACCGCCGCACCGGAGTCGTGCCGTCCCGCCGTCGTTCGCCCGAGCCGCCCGAGGTAGCCGCTGTTGCCTAGGTTTTCGCGAAGAAAACCGGTCGATTTTTTTTTCGAAAACCTAGATCCGTTTTTTTCAGTTCGGTTTATTTTCCGGTTTAGTTTATTTAGCGAGCGTTCGCTCGTTCGTTCGTTTTAACGAACGTGTTCATCATTTAGATCCAGATAACGAACGCTCGTTCGTTAATCTGTTCGTCGTTTTTCTTTTTCTCGGATTAACCCGATTTTTCTGATCGCGATTTCTGATCCGATTTTCGTTCTAGTATAACTTTTCGCTCGTTTATCGGAATCAGGCGATTCAAGTGCCTGGAGTTTCATCTTGAAACCCTCTTTCCATTTAACTAAATCAAACAAGTTTTTGCTTCAGTAAAATTTGACCTAGATCCAGAATAGTAAACAAAGCTTGTTTCTTTTGCCGTTTGACTTTCGTTGCTTCGTTTGATTTGTTTCTTTTTGCCAACCGGAGTTCTTAAGTTGAACTTTCTGGTTAGATCTCTTATTTGAGTTTTACCTGTGCATTAGATGAGTACTTATTGTATGCTTGTTTGTTTGCGATAGAGTACCCGGAGTGCGCCGCTTGCTACTTCGAATCGCTAGGTTTTGCGGATCATCAGCAAGGCAAGTAACACTTTGATCATACCTCCTACTACCCAGTTTTATTGCATTAGATCAATCCTCAAACATTGCATGATTAGGATCTAATTAAATTGTGGGTTTGGGAAGTAGATGAGGTAGTACCTATTACCTGTTTTATTATCAAACCCTGGGAGTTACTTCTACGTTTGCTTATGTTGCCATGCTATGCTAGTAGACGTGGATTGGGTGAGTGTATCCATGACAGATGTGAGATTGTTAAATTAATGGTTTATCTAAGGTGGCAACTTAAACACACATCTGGGTGGATTGAGGCACCTGAGTATTCCAGCGATTGCCTATTTTTCTTTTGGACCACCACCCAGGCTCAAAGGGATCATGAGACTATTCATACTAGAAACTTCCGTGTGCAGCCACAAGCTACTATGGGCTCTAGCATAGTTGAGTAAGTCGTGCGAACTCTTACAGTGGTAGACTAGCAGATGTAGGGGAAAGTAGGTGTAACGGTCTACCCGATTGTAAGGTGCTAGCACTTCTGAAAGACTATGTCTCAGTCATCCGTTTCTCAAACACCATGTAGTGCGAGAATCTCAATGGAGGAGATCGAGTCTTGTGGGGAAAAGTGCGCAAACCTCTGCTGAGTGTATAAACTAATCATGGTTAGCCGTGTCCCCGGTTATGGACAACTTGAGTATCTAGTACTTGGATTATCATGTGAATCTCATCATGTTACTCTAATTAATTTTGTTTGGTTTTTAATGATGATACTTAATTGGGATTGAGAGGGTGTCTACACTCTCAATGTTTAACAACTACCATGATAGTTAAATAAAATTTATTCCTTTGCAGTAGGGAAAAATTGGCTTTATGCAAAACTGTAACCATAGAGCTTTCCACCAGCCAAATATGCATGTAGAATAGCTTTATTCTTCCATTATTGTCTATGTGTTACTTTGCCAGCATATTCCATGTGCTGACCCGTTTTTGGGCTGCAACGTTCATGTTGCAGACTTTTCAGACGACGAGTAAGGTGCCTTTAGGTCGTGGTTCTATACTCAGTGATGCTGTTGGAGTTGATGGACTCACTTATCTTCCAAGCCTTCCACTGTTATCGTTAGTAGGTGGCCTTAAGCCATATTTATTGTAACAAGTTCTCTTTTGAGCCTCTCGATGTAATAAGTGTGTGATTGCTACTCTGTTATAAATCCTTCAAGTACTGTGCGGTGTCAGCATTACTGATCCAGGGATGACACTGGAGCATAGAGATTGGACCATTTGAGGTCTGGTCGCTACATCCTCACCTCATTTGCACCATAGATTCACCCAAATTAATTGGTTAAATTAACTTTTTTGATAGGTAAGTAAGGGAAAAGCTTTCTTTATGTTGTAGATCTACTTTTTCCTCCCTCCAACAAAATGCACATGCACTTTTTATGGCCTAGCTTGATCTACGTATGTTTGTGGTGTTGCATATATGTTTGTGTTTGTAGGTACCGGTATTTTAAATGCGATAGTTGCCAATATTTTGCCGGAATGTTGATTGATTTCCGTTTCGGCGAGAATTTGGCACTATGCATTCTTTTTGGTCCTATTTTTAGGCAAAGTCATGCCAAATTTTTTCTTGGTTCTAAAATATCATTTTGCTCTATCCCGCAGGCGACCATGGTCCGCACGATGACCGAAGGCATCGTGAATTAGTTTTTGAGCTCTGTGAAGGCCGAGATGCTTCAAAAGAACGAGACGGAGATAAGATGTCCGTGTCGAAGATGCAAGCTGAAGAGCCTTATTTCGGACCCGGATTCCGGACAGGTGCGGGACCACCTGCTCTTGCGTGGTTTCATGGATGGCTATCGGTGGCAAGGTGATGAAGATGACTATGAAGTCGTCCATGGGGGCCGGGCAAGAAATGAGGAAGGGCAGCAAGACAACCACCACGGCGAGGGTGGGCGAGAAGACGAAGAATCCCCAAGACATGATCACGACGGTGATGCTATACATAGTCATCATGTAGAAGATGTCGGACATGATGATGAGGAAGATCAAGACGAAGGGCATGATCATGAAGATGAAGATGCCAGAGCAGACGACGATGGACCATCGATGGGCTGGGTGCAGGACCCTCATATTCAAGAGCTGCTTCTCAAGAAGACGGATAACGCAAGAGCTGCCACCCAAGAGAAAGCCAAGCTGGATCAAATGGAGATAGACGCGATTACTCCATTGTATGAAGGATGCAGGCCCGAGGATACCCGCCTGAAAGTAACGCTCATGGCCATGGAGATGAAGGTAAAACACAAAATGACCGACGCATGCTTCGATGAGAACATGTCATTCTGGCACGAACGTCTTCCCAAGGGGAACAAGTGCCCGACCAGTTTCGAGGAGGCAAAGAAAATCGTGTGTCCTATGGATTTACCGCACATGAAATACCATGTGTGCATGAACAATTGCATCATTTATCGGGACGAACATGCGGAGTCTACCATATGTCCGGTGTGCGGCGTCACTCGATACAAGAAGAGGAAGAAAGCTCCTCGAAAAGTGGTGTGGTACTTTCCGATCACTCCTCGTCTGCAGCTGTATTTCGTGGACCCTAAGCTAGCAAAGCTCCTACGTTGGCACACATATAGGGAGGAGAAGAAGCGAGAAGATGACGGAAATGATCCGAAGATAAATAAAAAAGACAAGATGCTGAGTCACCCTAAGGATGCGAGTCAGTGGCAAGCGTTGAACTTCGAACACCCAGAATTTGGGGCCGATCCAAGGAACATCGTGCTGGGCGCGAGCACCGATGGAGTCAATCCGTTTGGTAGCCAGATAAGCACACTAGCACCTGGCATGTGTTTGTGTGGATGTACAACCTTCCCCCTGGTTGTGCATGAAGAGGAAGTACATTCACATGAGTATGGTAATTAAAGGGCCGAAACAACTAGGGAACAACATCAATCTGTATCTGGGGCTGCTAAAAGAGGAGCTAGACACACTGTGGAAAACGCCAGCCAATACATGGGATGCCGTAGAGAAAGAATATTTCCCTATGAGAGCCGCACTTCTCACGACGGTGCACGACTATCTTGGTTACGGATATCTCGCAGGGCAGGTGGTCCACGGATTTTCTGGATGCATCAGATGCATGGATGACACAACGTATCGCCAGCTAGATAGAGATCCTGGGTCTTCTAAAATGGTTTTCATGGGACATTGAAGGTGGCTTCGCGGTGATGACCCATGGAGAAAACGCAAGGATCGGTTTGATGGTGAAACTGAACCCCGAAAACGCCCGCGTACGAGGAGCGGTGATGAAATAGACGAGCTGTTGAAAAATTGGAAAGATTGCCCACTGCCGGGAAAGAAGCAAAAGGCGCCAGAGCCGAGAAAGAAGTGAAAGGCGCCAGAGCCGCTGCTGAAGGTATGGAAAACGAGGTCTGTTTTCTGGGACTTGCCGTACTGGAAGATCCGCCGTGTGCCTCACAGCCTTGATGTCATGCATATCATGAAGAACGGGTGCAAGAGTCTGCTTTGTACCCTGCTCAACATGCCAGAGAGGACCAAAGATGGGCCGAAAGCAAGGGCAGACTTGAAATCAATGGGCATCAGGGAGGAGCTTCACGCTAATGATGATGATGGTGAGGCGAAGCAGGACACGGGAAGTCGTCGCAAAGGCAAAAAGGCCAAGAAGACCGGAAATGACTACCCTCCCGCGTGCTTCACTCTAAGTCAGGAGGAGATCGAGCAGTTTTTCACCTGCCTCGTAGGAGTAAAACTTCCTTACGGTTACGCAGGGAAGATGAGCAGATACCTAGACTCAGCGAAGCAAAAGTTCAGCGGGATGAAGTCTCACGACTGTCACGTGCTGGTGACGTAGATACTTCCAGTTGCAATCCGTGGGATCATGGACGCGCACGTCCGTGAAACGCTATTTGGCCTATGCAACATTTTCAACGTCATCTCTCGGAAGTCGGTTGGCATGAGGCAACTCAGAAGGCTATAGGAAGAGATCGTGGTGATACTATGCGAGCTTGAGATGTACTTCCCGCCCGCATTCTTCGATGTTATGGTGCATCTGCTGGTCCATATCGTGGAGGATATCATCCAACTTGGGCTGATGTTCCTGCATAGCATGATGCCGTTCGAAAGGATGAATGGTGTCATCAAAGGATACGTTCGCAACATGTCACGTCCAGAGGGAAGAATAGCCAGGGGCTTTCTGACCGAAGAGTGCATCTCCTACTGCACGAATTATCTAGGCATCGAGAACCCCATTGGTCTGCCCATCAACAGGCACCTCGGCAGGCTCGCTGGATGGGGTCACCGCGATGGTCGCCGCGAAATGCATGTTAACTTTGAGGGTCGACTCACTGACTTTGAAAGAGCAAACCTAGTCGCGCTACAACACATAGACATGGTCGATCCTTGGGTGGTAGAGCACAAAACCTTTATTGAGAAGACGTACAATGACCGAGGCCAACAGAGGACGGACAGAGATATAATCAAAGAGCACAACTCATGTTTCACGCGTTGGTTCAAGGAGAAGCTTCTGTCGTACCCTTTACATGAGGATTCTTCGGCGGAAGAAAAACTCATATTCGCCTTGTCACAGGGCGCCGAGCACAACCTGATGACCTATGAGGCGTACGATATCAACGGCTACACATTCTACACCGAGGACAAGGACATGAAGAGCGATGGTTATCAGAACTCTGGGGTAACGATGGAATCCTACACCGGTAACGACAAGGACAAATACTACAGAAGGATCAAGGAGATCTGGGAGCTGAGCTATGCTGGAGAGAAGGTCCCGATGTTTCATGTCAGATGGGCCAAGAGCGTCATAAAAGAAGACCGGTATTTCACCACCATGGTTATACCCGAAGCCAAATCCAAGACCGCGGGCGCAAATATCACTGCGAAAAATGAGCCATGGGTACTGGCTTCCCAAGTGGACCAATGCTTCTTCATTACCGACTCGTCAAAGCCCAGTCGTGTTGTCGTGAGGAGAGGCAAAAGGAAGATCATCAGAATGGATGGAGTCGCCAATGAGCAAGACTTCGACAAGTACGGCGACCCGAAGATGGAACATGACAACGACGATGAAGTGCCATACACCACGAGAAGAAGCAGGACCACGCTACCTAAAGGACGTCCGTTCAACAGAAGAACTCCATTTGCGAAAAAGAAGGGCAAGAAGATTGTGAAAAGATAGCTAGCTAAGATTGATTGTATTTAAATCGTAGTCTTCATTTCTCGATTGTATTTCGACATTTTGAAATGATATTTCTTCTATTCTAGTCCTCATGAATATTTATTTATGTGTTTATTCTGGTATTGAATTTCTAACTCACAAAAGTATTGAATTTGTTAATATTTCTTCATGGGCACATTTTGAATTCATGAATATTTTTTCAAATTTGATGATATTTTTTCATATTCATAAATATTTCATGAGCATGTTTTGAATTCATGAATATTTTTTCAAATTTGATGATATTTTTTCATATTCATAAATGTTTTACCAATTCACAAATGAATGCAACTAAAAATAAAAAAACAAATTTGATGATATTTTCAAATAACAAATTTGATGATATTTTCAAATAACAAATTTGATGATATTTTTTCATATTCATAAATTTTTCAAATAACAAATTTGATGATATTTTTAAAATATTATTACTGTTTTTATAAAAAAATATTACTATTTCATATTCATATTTATTTTCTAAAAAATTATTAGATGCAACAAATAATAATAATAATAATAAATTACAATAAAAATAAAAATAATGAAAAGTTACTTATGGCGCACCGCTGGGTGGTGCGCCATTGCTATCCAAAAATAGTTACTTATGGCGCACCGCTGGGTGGTGCGCCATTGCTATCCAAAAAAAGTTACTTATGGCGCACCGCGAGGTGGTGCGCCATTGCTATCCCTCCCCCGACTAAAATCCCCAATCCCCGATCCCCATTGCTATCTCTCCCCAATCCTCCACCAGACCGCCGCCGCCCACCAATACAGCTCCTCCGCCGCCCAGCGCCCGCGGCCAGTTTAGACCACTTCCGGCGTAGCCCCCCACCACTTCAGCTCCTTCGCCGCCCACAAGTCGACACCCCATCCACCCTCCACCGGACAACAAGCCGCCGCGTCCCCCAACCATCCCGCCGCCGACCTGCAACCATCCCACCGCCGACGACCGCCCTTCAACCAAATCACTGACGTTGTCGCCCCCCATCACGGTAGCCCCTCCACCATCCTCTGCCGCCCCAACAACCACTCCACTACCCCCGGCCACCACCGTCGTTGCCCCACTCCAGAGCAGCGCCGTCGAGCACCCGTTTGACAAGGAGCACTACCTCGTCGCCGAGCCACTCCACCGGCAGCCACCGTCCTCGCGCGCTTCCTCCTCGAGCAGGCCTCCCCGCAAGCGTCACCGAGCACCAAGCCGCGGGTCTGCCCCCTCCACACGCCCCTGAAGCAGCAAACCCTCGGCCCTCCTCTCCAGCGAGCAGATCTGCATCCTCGAGCTTGGTATGAAGCAGCAAACCCTCATTTTCTATGACTGATGTATCCATGTTTTCATTTTGGAGCAATGGTGGTTCAGTATGGAGGGAACTTGAATAATTTGTCTTCCAAATTTGTACTGAACTTTCTGTCATCTGTACTAGTTTCTGGTTTCGGTAACTTGTATGTCCGTGCATTGGTTAATCTTGTGTAGTGTTTGTGTTAAGGTACTATGATCATTATGTAAAAGGCATGGGCAAAGATTATCATGAAGCCTAAAATTTTGTCCAACACCATCCCGCGGCTTAAACTTTTATTCTGAATGTGCAGCTACACAATGTGTAGAGGTGGTACATGCCTGTAGTTAGAACAAATCATCAATTTTTAAATACCTAAAGCAAGAAGTATATGTTTTGTGGTTACAATGAGACGGTTGATCCCCTATTCATATGTAGCTTGCTCGCGAAATACGCATGGGGGGGTTGATGAAATGCACATTTTGTATTAGCATGGAATTCGAATTTTGTGCATGAGATATGTAGCTGGGTAATGAATTTTATTGGCAAGTTAAGAAAATGTAGTAGTTGTAGGTGTTACTACGGTGATTTGGAGTTTGTATAAGCCAGGAACAATGTTTGTGTCGGTAACGTGTATATCCTTATTATTCAACCAATGTGATAGCTCAAGCGGTTCACTGGCTTAATTTTCAGTCAGGTATTTAAAGACATGTAATACACGAGCTGCATGCTAGAGGATCAAAGTTGCTATTGCAGGTTGCGCGTGATGTTTGGATGTTCAGTGTGCTGCTGGCCATGGCCACCTCTGTTTGTCTTGGCTGATTCTTGTTTGCTAGGCTAGACTGTTACTGTCAGTGCCAACAGGTTTTAGCTCCGTGGCCTTTTCATCCATATGAAAGTAGAGGCACATTGTGGTGCTAGTTTGCTGGGTTTTTTCTCCGACCATCGTGTCGTGATGATTTTGCAGGTACCCCGAGAGGCCCTTGAGTTTGCCGGAATGTCGATTAACTTCCGTTCCGGCAAATTCAGGTACTCCATATGTCCTATTTTCAGCAAAGGTCATGCTGAAATTTTCCGCGAATTTTAGCATGACTTTGCTAAAAATAGGACATATGGGGTACTTGCGTCTAATGCATGGGCCGGTGTATCTTAGTACTTAATTAAGTAGGATCAACTGCCTCTTGTGTTATCAATATAGAAGTGTGATATCAACTCATAGTTATTACTAATGTCGGTTGCTCGTCATCGATAAACCCTAATCTGGTAAGATGACCTACTAAAAAAGCCCATACCACCTATTCTATTTGGATGGCCTTGCTAACCCTTTACCATAAATACTTGAGATGGATGTAGCATGCTTAAAGAAAGAAATGTTTTAGGGTGCCTCGACAAACCCTAAATGATATAACCTTGGCTTTTAGGGTGCCTCGGCATCGACAAATCCTAAATGATAAAACCTTAGCTTTTAGGGTGCCTCTGCATCGATAAACCCTAAATGATGAAAACTTAACTTAGCATTTAGGGTGCCTCAGCGTCGACAAACCCTAAATGATAAAACCTTGGCTTTTAGGGTGCCTCGTTGTTGATAAAAACCTAAATGATGAAAGCTTAGGCTTTTAGGGTGCCTCGGCGTCGACAAACCCTAAATGATAAAAGCTTAGCTTTTAGGATGCCTTGGTGTCGACAAACCCTAAATGATGAGACCATGATAATTCCTCACAAACCCTAAATGATGAGATCTTGTTCCTTGACAATAACCAACTTTTTGACCAAACTTTTTTCCTATTTAGAGCGAAACATGGCCAACAACGATGATGCCGGCGGTTCGGGCAAGGCATTCTGGGAGCTGTCCCAGGAGATGGAGGAAGAACCTCACCGCTATGAGGACACCGCCCCCGACACCGATCCTGACTACACAACCCCTAGTGGCGTCGGGGATGACACCACTGATGGTGCCACCAAGGATGCCACCACTGATGATGGCAGCGAATGCATAGATGGCAGCCAACCGAAGAGGCAACGGAAGGACCGGCGCCCGAACGTGCTCGGCACCGTCAAGGAGGAATTTACTGAAGTGTCCTCCGAGGGGCATCCAACGGCGCCCCCAGAAATAGTCAAGGGGTACGCGGGACAGCTCGGGTGCATTCTCCGGAGCACCGTCTCGATCAACACTCAGAACCTAAGGCATCATGACCGAGGGAATTTGCGCAACCTCCTCTTCACAAAGCTGCACGAACGATACAAGTTCCCCGGTGACTTCGCAAACACACGCCTCTCAGGGAATAAAGTGAATAGTGCCGCCCTCACGAAGATGAGCATGGCCCTGGCTACTTGGAGAGCCTCGGTGAAGAGCATGCTTGAAAAAGGTGATAGTTATGAGAAGATCAAGGAGAAAAATCCTTCGACCAGCAAAGATGACTACCGGGAGTTCAAGATCAAGTGCGAGAGCAACGCATCTACGGAATCAAGTCAGTGGGGGAAAGAGATGCGGGACTTGAACTTAGGGGTCCACAAACTCGGTCCCGGCGGTTACAGAGTGGCGGAACCTATATGGGACAAGGAGGATGCGGAGCATGCTAGGCCTACCGCCCCTCTTCGAGAAATACCGTGACAAGCAGACCAGGAACTATGTCAGGGCCCGGTACAAGATTGACCCGGTAACCAAGGATCTTACCATGGATCCGAAGACCAAGGCGCTTGAGCGTGTTCTGGTAAGGAATACACCACCGCGTAATTAGCCCCATATGGTTGCGTTCTAATTAATGAAGCCAAATTTCTAAATGGTTCACGTTCTTCCGCAGGACACTGAAAGCAGTAGCGCGGGGTCGTCTCAGAGCTCCCCTTTTGACACCCCTTTAAAAAGGGCGTTGAACGTAATGAAAAACAAGGATAAGGTTAATAAGCCAACGTTAGCTGGTCGTGTGGCCAGCAAAGGCTTGTCCACGAAATGGTTAGAGTACTATACCGCTGGACGAAAGGAGACAAAGACCAACTCAGAAAGCCAGGAGCGCAAGGTTCAACAACTCAAGGCACAAGTGGCGTGGATTCCGGAGATCGTCGAAGATCAAGTGCGAGACCAACTGGGAGCGACGATCACCGCCATTATGCCTACCTTGGTTTCTGGGCTGTAGGCATGGATTGTGGGCGGCCAACAGGGGCCGCCCCCGATTCCGAGCTTCGCGGGCAGCAACTCGCGCAACGCGCCGTCGGCGCCATTGGTGTCTCCGGTGGAGGCGGCATTGGTGTCTCCCACGGCGGTGCCGGCATTGCAGCTTAATACACCCGGGTGTGGGAAGAATACGCCGGCCGGCACCTCGGCAACAAGCGGCCCCTCAGGCACTTGCACGCCCGTCTTTGGCAGTGCCTCGACATTAGCCGAGCTCGATGCCATCACGGTAACTAATTAAGCCTCTTGGTCGATGACTTCATCTCCTTGCGTTTGACTGGGCATCCCTGACGCCCTACATGTTTTCGCAGGGCGCCGCCGATGTTCCGTGCACTCTCCTGCACTTCGTGAACGATGAGTTGGTCGATGTCGCCATGGGAAGAATTGTTCAATCGGGCGGCCACGTGTTCCACGGTAATCAGATGCAACCCACTGTTTATAGGGTTCAACTGGTTCGGGTGCTGCCGGGCTTCGACGACATGTTATCTACGTATCAACCCCATGGGGCCGACGAAGATGATGTGATGACCCTTAGCGCCTGCATAAGCTGGCCCATGCTTTGGCCGAAGAGCCAGATTCATTTGGGGGTGGGGGACACCACCCCACAGACAACATCGCCAGTCGTGCCGGCGCCAAGACATGGCAAGACCCCCGCAACGCTACCGGACATGCCGGACATGGATATGGCACAGGATCCGGACATGCATATGGCACAGGATCCAGATGACGCCGACGACGACAACGGCAGTACATTTACCAATGCCGATAAGTACTTCAACGAACATGGGTACGGTGACGAATTCTTGGGGCCTCCTTCTCAAGAACCCAATCCTTTAAAAGACGATCTAGCTGGTACCGCGGAGAAACCTAGTTGCAACAAGCGTCGTCTGGCGTTCAGTTCTCAGGAGACGCCTCCAGCTGCTGCCTTCACCGAGCCTCAGATAGCCGAGGTGTGAAATATTATCAGCCCCAACACACTCAAGAAGGCTGTATGTGAGCAAAACTTGATCCCATTACAGCAGAAGAAGAAGGGACGAAAAAGAAAGAGTAACAAGGGTGCGAGCCAGCCAGCACCGAGTACGATCCATGATCAGGACGGGCCACCTTCACCTAAGGATATCTCGAGGAGGGTGCATGTGGCGGGTAGGCCGATGCTACCGACTAATCTGCTCAATGCTGCAACTGGTGCTATGCGGAGTCTGCATGACAGTGTTCTTTCTTTGGAGAAGCGGCGTCTCCGAGAGAATGATGTGGCATACCCGGTTTTCGTGGCCAAGGTGCCAGAGGGCAAGGACTTTGTGGATAGCGCCATCGGGGGTATGATCGTCCTGCGGTTTGATGACATCTTCGCTATGTTTAACCTTCATCCGCTGCACTACACCTTCGTTCGGCTATTTTCGTTGAGTATGGAGATGCGGATCATTAGAGACAAGATGCTGGACATCGTGATAGTCTACCCCTTCTACATGCGTGCCAAGATCTTGGGCAGCGCTGGGGACCGGCAAGTCGCGAGTTCATACCTCGAAGCCGTCATTCTGGCAAACCCAGATAAGGATAACTTCCTCGTGCCTTACTTTCCCGAGTAAGTCATCCCCTCACCGCCCCGTAACATATGATTTCTTAGATTTCGATCGTTCTTTTTTTAAACATTCCGTGTTTTGTGTAGTGACACACATTGCACACTCATCCTCTTAAGTCCGAAATATTCCATGGCCACGTATTTCGACTCGGACTGTCAGTCGAAGAAAGACTACACAAAGATCAAGAAAGTCCTTGATGATGTTCTCCCCGTCTACGCCAGATCTGGAGGCACCTTCAGCAGGCCAATTCGTAGGTACGGCAAGCACGTGTTCGCCCACAAAACTATGTTCCCCTGCGTCAAGCAGCCGCCTGGCGGTCAGAAGGATGCCTACTACGCCCTCCATCACATGCGGGCGATCGTACGGGACCATAATCACCTTCTGCTACCAAATAATCTCAAAGATTGGGCCGCAAGCTTGTCGGCAATCCAGGACGCGAACATGAGACAAGAATTCTTTCGCATCCAGTCGGAGTTTGCAGAAATCATCCATCAAGATGTCCTTCATACCTCGGGGCAGTTCTACCTCAAATATTAACCGTCCAATAGTGAGATAGACACAACGCTACAAATGCAGGCTTACAACGCCCGCGATTTCATGACCATCATGATAGACGGTGGCTTCATCCACGCTCCGGTCCCTAAGTCGAGTCGAAAGTAGTGATGCTATGTGTAGTTCTGAAATAACGATTAGCTCATGTTGTAATTAAACTTTAATGAACTTGTATGTCTCTTTGGTTTGGACAGTCGTTCAACTTATATGTAATCGATGCTATTTATTAGTAGGACCATGAATCGTGCTATTAATGTCTTGCTTTTCTCTTCCGATCCTTTTGTTGCATACTTATTTATTGCTTATGTATTGTTTGTGCATTGCTACTAACGTTTTGTTTGCCTAGTGCATAGAGATGCCGTCGTATGTCGCTGATAACCCACAAGTATAGGGGATCGCAACAGTTTTCGAGGGTAAAGTATTCAACCCAAATTTATTGATTTGACACAAGGGGAGCCAAAGAATACTCTCAAGTATTAGCAGCTGAGTTGTCAATTCAACCACACTTGGAAACTTAATATCTGCAGCAAAGTATTTAGTAGCAAAGTAATATGATAGTAGTGGTAACGGTAGCAAAAGGTAACAATAGTAAAAGTAATGTTTTTGGTATTTTGTAGTGATGATAGCAATAACAACGGGAAAGTAAATAAGCAAAGAACAATATATGGAAAGCTCATAGGCAATGGATCGGTGATAGAGAATTATGCCGGATGCGGTTCATCATGTAACAGTCATAACCTAGGGTGACACAGAACTAGCTCCAGTTCGTCAATGTAATGTAGGCATGTATTCCGAATATAGTCATACGTGCTTATGGGAAAGAACTTGCATGACATCTTTTGTCCTACCCTCCCGTGGCAGCGGGGTCCTTACGAAAACTAAGGGATATTAAGGCCTCCTTTTAATAGAGAACCTAAACAAAGCATTAACACATAGTGAATACATGAACTCCTCAAACTACGGTCATGACCGGTAAGTATCCCGATTATTGTCACTTCGGGGTTAACGGATCATAACACATAATAGGTGACTATAGACTTGCAAGATAGGATCAAGAAACCCTCATATATTGATGAAAACATAATAGGTTCAGATCTGAAATCATGGCACTCAGGCCCTAGTAACAAGCATTAAGCATAGCAAAGTCATAGCAACATCAATCTCAGAACATAGTGGATACTAGGGATCAAACCCTAACAAAACTAACTCAATTACATGATAGATTCCATCCAACCCATCACCGTCCAGCAAGCCTACGATGGAATTACTCACGCACGGCGGTGAGCATCATGAAATTGGTGATGGAGGATGGTTGATGATGACGATGGAGACGGATTCCCCTCTCTAGAGCCCCGAACGGACTCCAGATCAGCCCTCCCGAGAGGTTTTAGGGATTGGCGGCGGCTCCGTATCGTAAAACGCAATGATTTCTTCTCTCTGATTTTTTTCTCCCCGAAACACAATATATGGAGTTGGAGTCGGAGAGGCAACAGGGGGCCCACGAGGTAGGGGGGCGCGCCTTAGGGGGGCAGGCGTACCCCCCACCCTCATGGAGAGGTGGTGGGCCCCCTGGCTTTCATCTTTTGTAGGTATTTTTCATATTTTCTAAAAAGTTGCTCTGTGAAGTTTCAGGTCATTCCGAGAACGTTTGTTCCTGCACATAAATAACACCATGGTAATTCTGCTGAAAACAGCGTCAGTCCGGGTTAGTTCCATTGAAATCATGCAAGTTAGAGTCCAAAACAAGGGCAAAAGTGTTTGGAAAAGTTGATACGACGGAGATGTATCAACTCCCCCAAGCTTAAACCTTTGCTTGTCCTGAAGCAATTCAGTTGAAAAACTAAAAGAGATAAAGAAAAACTTTTACAAACTCTATTTGCTCTTGTTGTTCTAAATATGTAAAGCCAACATTGAAGTTTTCAGCAAAGATTATAACTAACCAAATTTGCAATAATGCATTGGTCTCAAGTTTACTCATATCAATAGAATAATCAACTAGCGAGCCATAATAATGAATCTCGGATGACAACACTTTCTCAAAACAATCATAATATGATATAACAAGATGGTATCTCGCTAGCCCTTTCTGAGACCGCAAAACATAAATGCAGAGCACCTTTAAAGACCAAGGACTGACTAGATATTTTAATTAATGGTAAAAGAGATCCAGTCAAGTCATACTCAATGTAAATTAACAGTAATAAATGCAAATGACAGCGGTGTTCTCCAAATGGTGCTTTTTAATAAGAGGATGATGACTCAGCATAAAAGTAAATAGATAGGCCCTTCGCAGAGGGAAGCAGGGATTTGTAGAGGTGCCAGAGCTCGGTTTTGAAGCAGAGGTGAATAATATTTTGAGCGGTATACTTTCATTGTCAACATATCAACCAAGAGATGGCGATATCTTCCATGCTACACACATTATAGGCGGTTCCCAAACAGAATGGTAAAGTTTATACTCCCCTTCCACCCAAGAATCAATCCATGGCTTGCTCGAAACAACGAGTGCCTCCAACTAACAAGAGTCCCAGGGGGAGTTTTGTTTGCAATTATTTTGATTTAGTTTGCATAAAGCATGGGACTGGGCATCCCGGTGACCAGTCATTTATCTCGTGAGTGAGGAGCGGAGTCCACTCCTCTTGAGAATAACCCGCCTAACATGGAAGATACAGACAACCCTAGTTGATGCATGAGCTATTCGAGCATACAAAATAGGATATTTATTTGAAGGTTTAGAGTTTGGCACATACAAATTTACTTGGAACGGCAGGTAGATACCGTATATAGGTAGGTATAGTGGACTCATGTGGAATAACTTTGGGGTTTAAGGGATTGGATGCACAAGCAGTATTCCCGCTTAGTATAGGTGAAGGCTAGCAAAAGACTGGGAAGCGACCAGCTAGAGAGTGACAACAGTCATGAACATGCATTAAAATTAATCAACACCGAATGCAAGCATGAGTAGGATATAATCCACCATGAACATAAATATCGTGAAGGCTATGTTGATTTTGTTTCAACTACATGCGTGAACATGCGCCAAGTCAAGTCACTTAAATCATTCAGAGGAGGATACCACCCTATCATACCACATCATAACTATCTCAATAGCATGTTGGCATGCAAGGTAAACCATTATAACTCATAGCTAATCAAGCATGGCACAAGAAACTATGATCTCTAATTGTCATTGCAAACATGTTTATTCATAATAGGCTGAATCAGGAACGATGAACTAATCATATTTACAAAAACAAAAGAGGTCGAGTTCATACCAGCTTTTCTCATCTCAATCAGTCCATCATATAACATCATAATTGCCTTTCACTTGCACGACTGAACAATGTGAATAATAATAATAGTGCATGTGCATTGGACTAAGCTGGAATCTGTATGCATTCAATAAACAGGAGAAGACAAGGCAATACGGGCTCTTTTGTCAGATAAACAATAATGCATATAAGAGTCACTTCAACAATTTAATCATGGTCTTCTCCTATCGACCCCCAAAGAAAAGAAAAGAAATAAAACTATTTACACGGGAAAGCTCCCAACAAGCAAAAGAAGAACAAGAAATCTTTTTGGGTTTTTTTAATTACTACTGCAAGCATGGAAATTAAACTGATTAAAAGCTACACCTAATTTTTTTTGGTTTTTCTTAAGGTTTATTAAACACACAAGAAGAAAGCATAAAAAGGGAAATAAACTAGCATGGATGATACAATGAAAAAGTATGAGCACCGACGTCTAGCAATGAGTGTGTGAGCATAAATGTAATGTCGGTGGGAAATACGTACTCCCCCAAGCTTAGGCTTTTGGCCTAAGTTGGTCTATGGCCACAGCTGGCCTGGCGGATATCCATAATAGTAGTTGGGGTCGTACTGAGAAGAAGAAGAGGAGGAAGACTCCGATTGCCACTGGCTGGCAATCATCTACGGATCCCACTGGTAGTTAGACTGTCGTGCAGGATCAACCTGTGGTTCCGGCTCTGGCTCCATGGCTGGTGTAGGGTTCCGGTAGGTGTGAATAGCCTTCAACGGAACAAGGTACTGGCCTACAGATAAATCAAACAAAGAAGGAGCAGGCAGGGTAATAGTCTCAGGATGATGTTTATTAAAGTACAATTGATATTTAAGCTCTCCTTCCCTATTCTTAACAATAAAATCATGCGCCACCATACTTTTATAATCTAGATAAACACGAGGTAGCACTTTTTCTTCCTTCTCATAATGCCTAATAGGTATGTTAAAATGTGCAGCTAGGCGTGAGGCATAGATGCCTCCAAAGATGGGCCCCTTTGTACGGTTCAAACTTAACCATTTGGCAATAATGCCGCCCATACTAACAGAGTTATCACCATATAAACCATGGAGCAGAATAATAATATCAGGGATACTAAGGTTTCCACAGTTTCCGCGACCAATTAAGCAACGACTAGCAAATAATGCAAAATAACATAAAACAGGAAAATGTATGCTAGTGATTCGTGCATCGGAAACCTTCCTTGTTTCCCCTACAATGATAGTATCAATAAACCCCTCCACATCATCGCGATGTGGTTCTTCTGTCTTTCCCTCAAAAGGGACTAAGCAAACTCGAATAAAATCATAAAGTGACATCTCCTTATGCTCATCATATAAATAAAACTCCACCGTAGGTGGTGAGCTCCTAGAATGGAAATGAAAGTTTTGCACAAAGATATTTATGAGTAAGAGATACTGATCGCATTGGTCGTGGAGTAAAGCGGTGAGTCCTGCATTCTTAGCCAATTCATGAAAATCTTCATAAATCTCGGCTGCTCTCAAGAAATCCTCGGAAGGCCATTCACACGCCTGGACCTCCGCGGTGCGCGGCAGATTATACTTAGGCTTCGGTGCCTTTTCCTTTGAGCTTTGGCTCGATGAGCCCCTCAAAAGTCTCCTCATCATTTTCTGAAAAAATCTGAAATTTTTAGTAACTTCAAAATAAAAGTGAAGCAAACTCAATAATATTGATAGCAACTACTCCTACAAGTGCCTAGGGCCTATATCATGCATCAAAACTACTTTTGACCATATAAATTTGACATGAAAGCTCAAGAACAGGGTCACCCAAGCAGCAAAATTTGCAATGAATAAAGCACTAGAACAAAAACTAATTGGACAATGGAGGAGTCGCATACCAAGGAACGATCTCCCCAAGCAGTTTTGTGAGAGGTGCTTTGAGCAAGGAGATCGAAAATGGCAGCAAGATGAGCTAGAACTCGTGCTTGAGCTGGATATTCGTGTTTGTGGGAGGAAGAAGAAGTGTGTGGGTGCGGGAATAAGTGGAGGAGGGCCATCGTGGGCCCACGAGGCAGGGGGGTGCGCCTAGGGGGTAGGGCGCGCCCTCCACCCTCGTGGGCAGGTGGTTGACCCCCCGGCTGTGTTCTCAGTGCCAAATATTCTAGAAAAAAATCATATTTAAATTTCAGGGCATTTGGAGAACTTTTATTTTCGAGGTATTTTTATATTGCACGGATAATCAGATAACAGACAGAAAAATATTTATTTTTATTTTATTTAATATAAATAACAGAAAGTAAAAGTGGGGTACAGAAGGTTGTGCCTTCTAGTTTCATCCATCTCCTGATCATCAAAAGGAATCCACTAACAAGGTTGATCAAGTCTTGTTAACGAACTCATTCCGAATAACATGGAACTGGAGAAATTTCGAATAACACTATGTTACCTCAACAGGGATATGCACACCCCCAACAATAAGAATATCATATTTCTTCTTGACAGTAGGAAGAGGAAATTCAAAACCTCCAAATATAATCGATGGAATTTTTCCAATAGAGTTGATACTATGAACTTGAGGTTGTTTCCTCGGAAAGTGTACCGTATGCTCATTACCATTAACATGAAAAGTGACATTGCCTTTATCGCAATCAATAACAGCCCCTGCAGTATTCAAAAAGGGTCTTCCAAGAATAATAGACATACTATTGTCCTTGGGAATATCAAGAATAACAAAGTCTGTTAAAATAGTAACGTTTGCAACTACAACAGGCACATCCTCACAAATACCGACAGGTATAGCAGTTGATTTATCATCCATTTGCAAAGATATTTCAGTAGGTGTCAACTTATTCAAATCAAGTCCATGATATAAAGAGAGAGGCATAACACTAACACCGGCTCCAAGATCACATAAAGGAGTTTTAACATAGTTTCACCGGCTCCAAGACCAGCCATTTAAAGCAGTTGATTTATTAGCCATTTGCAAAAATATAGGTCTAATCATTTCAGCAAAGCGCTCAAAATCCTCGTCATCCTTTTTCTTGGATGGTTTAGGAGGAAAAGGCATGGGTTTCTGAACCCAAGGCTCTCTTTCTTTACCATGTTTCCTAGCAACAAAGTCTTTCTTATAATAATGTTGATTCTTTGATTGTGGGTTATCAAGATCAACAGCAGGTTCAATTTCTATGTCATTATCATTACTAGGTTGAGCATCATTATGAACATTATCATTAACATTATCACTAGTTTTAGGTTCATTAACAGATTGAGTTTCAGCATCAGAAATAGAAATATCATTTGGATTCTCAGATGTTCAGTAATAGGTTCGCTAGAAGCATGCAAAGTCCTATCATTTTTATTTTTCTTCTTTTTAGACGAACTAGGTGCATCTATATTATTTCTCTGAGAATCTTGCTCAATTGTCTTAGGATGGCCTTCAGGATACAAAGGTTCCTGAGTCATTCTACCAGTTCTAGTAGCCACTCTAACAGCATTATCATTATCTTTACTATTCAATTCATTGAGCAAATCATTTTGAGCTTTAAGTACTTGTTCTACTTGAGTGGTAACCATAGAAGCATGTTTACTAATAAGTTTAAGTTCGCTTTTGACATTAGCCATATAATCACCCAAGTGTTCAAGCATATTTGAATTGTATTTCAATTGTCTACCAAAATAAGCATTAACGTCTTCTTGCTTAGCCATAAATTTACCAAACTCATCTAAGCACGGGCTAGCAAATTTAGTAAATGGGATTTCAGCTTTATCATATCTGTAGAGAGAATTTACCTTTGCCACCTGTGTCGGGTTATCAAGACCATGAGTTTCTTCAATAGGTAATGGATCAAGATTATATGTTTCTTCAATAGGCAGTAAATTAAGACCATGTATTTCTTCAATAGGAGGTAAATTCTTAACATCTTCAGCTTTAATACCTTTTTCTTTCATAGATTTCTTTGCCTCTTGCATATCTTCAGGACTGAGAAATAGAATACCCCTCTTCTTCAGAGTTGGTTTAGGAATAGACTGATGAATTGGCTCCGGAGGTGTCCAATTATTTTCATTTGTCAACATATTATTCAATAGAATTTCAGCTTCATCCGGTGTTCTTTCCCTGAAAACAGAACCAACACAACTATCCAGGTAATCTCTGGAGGCATCGGTTAGTCCATTATAAAAGATATCAAGTATTTCATTTTTCTTAAGAGGATGATCAGGCAAAGCATTAAGTAATTGGAGAAGCCTCCCCCAATTTTGTGGGAGACTCTCTTCTTCAATTTGCACAAAATTATATATATCCCTTAAAGTAGCTTGTTTCTTATGAGCAGGGAAATATTTAGTAGAGAAGTAATAAATCATATCCTGGGGACTATGCACACAACCAGGATCAAGAGAATTAAACCATATCTTAGCATCACCCTTTAATGAGAATGAAAATATTTTAAGGATGTAAAAGTAACGAGTTCTCTCATCTTTAGTGAACAGGGTGGCTATATCATTCAAATTAGTAAGATGTGCCACAATAGTTTCAGATTCATACCATGAAAAGGATCAGATTTAACCAAAGTAGTTATATCAGGATCAACAGAGAATTCATAATCCTTATCAGTAACAAAGATAGGTGAAGTAGCAAAAGCAGGGTCAGGTTTCATTCTAACATTTAGAGATTGCTTACTCCATTTAGCTAATAGCCTTTTGAGTTCATTTCTATTTTTTCAAGCTAAAATAGATAAAGAAGCTTCTTGATCAAAAACATAACCCTTAGGAATAACAAGTGATTCTTCATCATCACTTTCATCAGTATCATCAGATTCAATACTTTCAATCTCTCTAGCTCTAGCAAGTTGTTCATCAAGAAATTTACCAAGTGGCACAATAGTATCAAGCATAGAAGTAGTTTCTTCATAAGTATCATGCATAGCAGAAGTGGCATCATCAATAACATGCGACATATCAGAACGAATAGCAGAAGCAGGTGTAGGTGTCGCAAGCTTACTCAAAACAGAAGGTGAATCAAGTGCAGAGCTAGATGGCAGTTCCTTACCTCCCCTCGTAGTTGAGGGATAGATCTTGGTTTTTGGATCTCTCAAGTTCTTCATAATGATAAGCATATATAAATCCCAAGTGACTCAAAGAATAGAGCTATGCTCCCTGGCAACGGCGCTAGAAAATAGTCTTGATAACCCACAAATATAGGGGATCACAACTGTTTTTGAGGGTAAAGTATTCAACCCAAATTTATTGATTCGACACAAGGGGAGCCAAAGAATACTCTCAAGTATTAGCAGCTGAGTTGTCAATTCAACCACACCTGGAAACTTAATATCTGCAGCAAAGTATTTAGTAGCAAAGTAATATGATAGTAGTGGTAACGGTAGCAAAAGGTAAAAGTAGTAAAAGTAATGTTTTTCGTATTTTGTAGTGATGATAGCAATAACAACGGGAAAGTAAATAAGCAAAGAACAATATATGGAAAGCTCGTAGGCAATGGATCGGTGATAGAGAATTATGCCGGATGCGGTTCATCATGTAACAGTCATAACCTAGGGTTAACGGATCATAACACATAATAGGTGACTATAGACTTGCAAGATAGGATCAAGAACACTTATATATTGATGAAAACATAATAGGTTCAGATCTGAAATCATGGCACTCGGGCCCTAGTGACAAGCATTAAGCATAGAAAATTCATAGCAACATCAATCTCAGAACATAGTGGATACTAGGGATCAAACCCTAACAAAACTAACTCGATTACATGATAGATCCCATCCAACCCATCACCGTCCAGCAAGCCTATGATGGAATTACTTATGCAGGGCGGTGAGCATCATGAAATTGGTGGTGCAGGATGGTTGATGATGACGATGGTGATGGATTCCCCTCTCCGGAGCCCCGAACGGACTCCAGATCAGCCCTCCCGAGAGTTTTTAGGGTTTGGCGGCGGCTCTGTATCGTAAAACATGATGATTTCTTCTCTCTGATTTTTTCTCCCCGAAACACAATATATGGAGTTGGAGTTGGAGAGGCAACAGGGGGCCCACGAGGTAGGGGGCGCACCCTAGGGGGGCAGGCGTGCCCCCCCCACCCTCGTGGAGAAGTGGTGGCGCCTGGCCTTCATCTTTTGCAGGTATTTTTCATATTTTCTGAAAAGTTGCTCCGTGAAGTTTCAGGTCATTCCGAGAACGTTTGTTCCTGCACATAAATAACACCATGGTAATTCTGCTGAAAACAGCGTCAGTCCGGGTTAGTTCCATTCAAATCATGCAAGTTAGAGTCCAAAACAAGGGCAAAAGTGTTTGGAAAAGTAGAAACGATGGAGACATATCAGTCGTGTACAAGGGTAAGGTTCCCAGAGTCTACGACAACTGGGAGGAGTGTCGGAGATAGGTTCACCGTTTCAGCGGTAGCAGTTACAAAGGGTACACCACTAGGGCGGAGGTGGAAGCTAGATACGCGCGCTATCTAGCGGGAGAGAGGAGGGAGCGGAGGAGGAACCGGATGAAGACCAGTTTCATCGAGATGATGCTCATCGTGATGACCGCAGCTCTCTTCTATGTGATGGTAGTTTAGATGATCGATATCGACCTGTAATGTGAAGAGAAACTCGCTACTCGCGGTCTCAAGATTTGTAATGTTCTAGCTTTGTTCGGTCTTTTGAATTTGGAGACTAATATGATGAATTGTATTCGGAGACTAATCTTCTATTGTATTCGATAAATCTACTGTTGCTGTGTGGTGCTATCTATATTCTGTCCAGTAATATATTTTGTAACCTATGCAAATATCAGAAAAGGAAAAAAATAATTCCTAATATTCATACTAGTGGCGCACCATACAGCACATTAGTGGCGCACTACTATAAGAAATACTAGTGGCGCATTATCTGTTAGTGCGCCATTAGTAACCTAGAGCACAAGGTAAATATGGCCCCCTGGGAGGCATACTAATGGCGCACCGTGTGAGTTACAAATGGCGCACTGCCTGGTGCGCCACTACTGTCTGGTATACTAATGGCGTGATGATAGTGGCGCACCTGTAGTGCGCCATTAATGGCCAAAACAGGTGCGCCACTAATAGGCCTTTTCCTAGTAGTGATCTCAGTATGACCCCAACTACAACTTTGGCTATACACCAGGCCATCAGTTGCCATAGACCAACTTAGGCCAAAAGCCTAATCTTGGGGGAGTAGGTATTTCTCACCGACTTTACATTCATGTTCACACACTCATTCCAGTTGCCGGTGCTCATACTTTTCATTGTACTATCCATGCTAGTTTATTTTCTTTTCCAGCATTCTTCTTGTGTGTTTGAAAAACCTTAAGAAAACCCAAAAAATTAGTTGTAGCTTTTAGCTAGTTTACTTTCCATGCTTGTAGTAGTAGTAATTAAAAGAAAACCCAAAAAGATTTCTCGTTCTTCTTTTGCTTGCTGGGAGCTTTCCTGTGTAAATAGTTTTATTTCTTTTTCTTCGGGGGTCGAGAGGAGAAGAACATGATGAAAATGTTGAGTGGCTCTCATATATATGCATTATTGTTGATCTAACCAAGAGCCCATATTACCTTGTCTTCTCCCTTGTATTAAATGCCTGCAGATTCCAGCTTAGTCCAATGCACGTGCACTATTATTGTTATCCACATCGTTCGGTCGTGCAAGTGAAAGGCAATAATGACGATATATGATGGACTGATTGAGATGAGAGAAGCTGGTATGAACTCAACCTATCTTATTTTTCTAAATATGATTAGTTCATCGTTCCCGATTCAGCCTATTATGAATGAACATGTTTGCAATGACAATTAGAGATTATAGTTGCTCATGCCATGCTTAATTAGCTAGGAGTTTATAATGGATTACCTTGCGTGCCAACATGCTATTAAAATGGTTGTGATGTGGTATGATAGGGTGGTATCCTCCTTTGAACGATTCGAGTGGCTTGACTTGGCACATGTTCACACATGTAGTTGAAACAAAATCAACATAGCCTCCACGATATTTATGTTCATGGTGAATTATATCCTACTCATGCTTGCACTCAGTGTTGATTAATTTTAATGCATGTTCATGACTGTTGTCGCTCTCTAGTTGGTCGCTTCCCAGTCTTTTTCTAGCCTTCACTTTGTACTAAGTGGGAATATTACTTGTGCATCCACTCCCATAAACCCCAAAGTTATTCCATATGAGTCCACCATACCTTCCTATAAGTGGTATCTACTTGTCGTTCCAAGTAAATTTGTATGTGCCAAACTCTAAACCTTCAAATGAAATTCTGTTTTGTATGCTCGAATAGCTCATGTATCAACTAGGGCTGTCTATATCTTCCATGCTAGGTGGGTTATTCTCACGAGGAGTGGACTCCGCTCCTCATTCACGAGAAAATGGCTGGTAACCGGGATGCCCACTCCCATGCTTAAATTAAAATAATTGCAAACAAAACTCGCCCAGGATTGTTGTTAGTTGGAGGCACCCGTTGACAATGAAACGCCTATAATGTGTGTAGCATGGAAGATATCGAGATCTCTCGGTTGTTATGTTGACAATGAAAGTATACTACTCAAAATATTAATCGAGCTCTGGCATTGCTATCTCTTGAGCACTGTGTTGGTTTTCCCTTGAAGAGGAAAGGGTGATCAAGCAAAGTAGCGTAAGTATTTCCCTCAGTTTTTGAGAACCAAGGTATCAATCCAGTAGGAGGCCACACGCAAGTCCCTCGTACCTACACAAACAAATAAGAACCTTGCAACCAACGCGATAAAGGGGTTGTCAATCCCTTCACGGTCACTTACGAGAGTGACATCTGATAGAGATGATAAGATAATATTTTTGGTATTTTTATGATAAAGATTAAAAGTAAAGATTGCAAAATAAAAGGTAATAGAAATAGCTTGTTAACGGGAGATAAATATAATGGAGAATAGACCCCGGGGGCCATAGGTTTCACTAGTGGCTTCTCTCAAGATAGCATAAGTATTACGATGGGTGAACAAATTACTGTCGAGCAATTGATAGAAAAGTGAATAATTATGAGAATATCCAGGCATGATCATGTATATAGGCATCACGTCCGTGACAAGTAGACCGACTCCTGCCTACATCTACTACTATTACTCCACACATCGACCGCTATCCAGCATGCATCTAGAGTATTAAGTTCATAAGAACAGAGTAACGCATTAGGTAAGATGACATGATGTTGAGGGATAAACTCAAGCAATATGATATAAACCCCATGTTTTTATCCTCGATGGCAACAATACAATACGTGTTGTTTCCCTTTGTCACTGGGATCGAGCACCGCAAGATTGAACCCAAAGCTAAGCATTGTCGGCGTTCTGGGAACGGGGGTCCCCAGACTTGCTTGCGTGCGGCCTGCGGCGTGGCTCAAGTGGGGGCCCAACGCGGCCCATCTTTATCAGCTCAAGCTCAAGACCCTCACGAGGGGCCAAGCCTCGTGGGGCGGACGACAGAAAGCTTCCTCAGAGGCAGCCTCATCCGGCAGGCTCGCGAGGAGGCGGAGAGATCAAGGCAGGGATACCTCGCGAGGAACCAGTGACGCAAGCCATGACGATCGAGACCAGGCGGGCACCAGGCGGGCGCCGTCCTGCACAGTGTCCTTGTTTCCCCTTTGGTGCAAAGGGGGCAAGCATAGGCCGAGGCATCGGGCAAAGGTTACCATTCCGATGCAACAAGACCAAGACCAGCAGAGCAGGATGGAGGTCACCGTGGAGCCCAAGACGGCGTCATCACCAGTGCTTTTGGCAGCCGAAGACCACCTTTGGTCAGGATAACTTGTACTATATGTTCCCCTTCAAAATGGCCAAGTGTTGGCGCCCTTCCCGCTCATTATTTGGGGACAGGCCCAGGGCCTCTATAAATAGAGCTAGCCACCACAGAGTAGAGACACGGAGAAAACAGCCAGAGATCTGGTAGAACCCTAGTAGAGAGAGAGAGGCGACTGAACTCACCCTAGCAGTTCATCGCACCAGCTTAAGAACACCTCTCGTGAGGCTGTTCTTCCCTTGTACTGTTCATCATCAGCCCTTGAGGCAATCCACCACACAACACACTGGAGTAGGGTATTACACCACAACGGTGGCCCGAACCAGTATAAACCTCGTGTCCCTTGTGTTGTTCGTTGTTTCCAGCTTAGATCACGCGAGGAGATTGGACATAGATCGGTAGGGGAGAGATCTCCGCGTGCACCCCAGTGTTCGAACCTCAAGGGTCTGCCGGAACCCGAAATCCGACATTTGGCGCGCCAGGTAGGGGTGCGCCGGAATATTTCTTCCGCTGTTCACGTGTGATCATCTGTCGTGTCCATGGCTGACGCCCGTCGGGCTCGCGCTGTGCGCCGGGCTGCTCTCGCCACCCGCGTCACCCAGACGGTGCCCGTCGGCGGACGCCCTCGTCGTTCCCCGTCGCCTGCCGCCAACGCCACCACCGGCCCGACGGGGAATGAGCAGCAGGCCTCGTCCCAGCATCCTTCGGTACGGCGGGAAGGCCGCACCACCACACCGTCGCTGACTCCAGCCGCTTCGTCGTCCCACGCCTGTCGCGCCCCCATGGACGCGCACGCCGCGCTTCTCCTGGCAAGAGAGCTCTTGCACTACCGCCCCGTCGACGACCTCTACGAAGACTGGCTCGGCCGCATCACCGAGCTTGTCAGCGCCGCAGGGGGCTCCCCCTTGCCGTCCCTCTCGCTGCCTCACCCTCCATTCCACGCAGGAGGTGAGGATCAGGAGGTGCCTCCACCACCTCCTCCCCAAGGAGGCACCCTGGCTCCAAGGCGCGCAGCCCCAGGGCGAGACCCTCCGCGTCCGGCGCCTGCGCAGCAAGAAAGGAGCTTCCAAGAGATCCCTCGTCCCCAAGAAGGTGCTCGCGCGCTCCCAGTGCCTACGCGCCAAGATCGCGTCCCTGCACCTCCACGCCAGGACCCCGCTCTGCTCCAAGCGGTGGTGCGCGGTAATCCCTAGGAGCAAGCCCTGTACCAGCAAAAGGCACCGGTGGCCACAGCAGGCTGCCGTGCCCTCACCTCCAAGCTACGCGGCGTCGCATGGCCAGGCAAGTTCAAGCCTAACCTTCCCCCTCGCTATGATGGCAAGGTGGACCCTGCGGAGTTCCTGCAAGTCTACGAGCTATGCATCGAAGCCGCCAACGGAGACAAAAGGGTCATGGCGAACTGGTTTCCCATGGCGCTCAAGGACGAGGCTCGCACCTGGCTCCTGAACCTGGCTCCTGGCACAATCTCCTCCTAGGACGAGATGCGCACTCGCTTCATCGCCAACTTCCAGGGCACTCACGACCGACCCCCGGCCGTGAGCGATCTGTGCCGCATCAAGCAGTAGCAAGGGGAAACCCTGCAGAAATACATCCAGCGCTTCAACAACGCTCGCCTCAAGATCCCCAAGGTGACTGAAGAAGCCATCATCTCGGCCTTCTCATATGGCGTACACGACGTCAAGATGAAGGAGGAGCTAGCAATCCATGAAGACATGTGCACATCCCTGGAGCTGTTCAACTTGGCGACCAAGTGCACCAGGGCTGAGGAAGGGCGCCTTTCACTCCTCAAACTCCCGGCTACCGACCCAGAAGAGAAGAAGCCCAAGGCCAAGGACGTGAAGCACAAGGGGGCTGCCGTGCTTGCAGCGGAGCCAGACACCAAGCAAGGCAGGGATCAGCCCGAGTCATCCAAGGGCAGCCGGTACTGCGTGTACCACGACCTCCACACCCACAACACCAACGAATGTCAAGAGCTCACGGCCGTGAGAGATGGACGTGTCGGCTGACGCCCCGAGCGCAACTACAGGGGCTATGGCCGAGGAGGAGGAAGAGGTGGTGGATGATGGGAAGACCGTGGCCCTCGCCAAGGGTGGTGTGACCGACCTCGCGAGGATCACTGGCAGGACCAGCCTCGCGAGGGAGGCTGGAGAGATCAGCCTCGTGAGGATCGCCCGCGTGGCAACGCAGGCCTTCCTCCTCTGCCGCCACCGCCAAGGAGGAATGAAGACCAACGTCAAGACGAGGGGGCTGGGGGCTTCCAGGAGCCGCGCACAATCGCTAGCATCTTGGGTGGCGCGCATGCCCCAGCCTCACAACGTATCCTCAAGCAGTTTGGTCGCGAGGTGAATGTAGTCCTCCCCAAGCTTGAGGTCACGCACCCTCCCAGGTGGTCCGCGTGCGCTATCACGTTCAGCTCAGCGGATCAGCTCAAGTGCACGGCAACGGCCGGAGTCCTCCCGATGCTTTGCTCCCCAGTCATCAGCAACGTGCAGGTCACCAGGACCCTCATTGACGGCGGAGCAGGACTCAACGTCCTGTCTGTCAAGACGTTCGACAATCTCCAAGTGCCATACGATCAGCTTCAGCCAACCAAGCCCTTCTCAGGAGTCACTGATGGTTCTACTGTTCCGATAGGGCAGGTTCGCCTTTCAGTCTCCTTCGGGTAGCGCAACAACTACCGCACCGAGCTCATCAACTTCGACGTCGCCCACATTCGTCTGCCATACAACGCCATCCTTGGGTACCCGGCCCTGGTCAAGTTCATGGCAGTGACTCACCATGGATACAATGTCCTCAAGATGCCAGGAAGCGGTGGAGTCATCACCGTACCCTGTGAAGAAAGGGACGCAAAGTGTTCACTTGAGCATGCGTTCCAAGCCGCAGCAATCGAAGACCCGGACCGCGGAAACGGAAGACTTCCCGAGGCGACCCCCAAGAAGAAGAAGGCTTCGCCTGGCCCAAGCCATCAGGAGGTAGGCGCCTCCGGAGGTGTTGGGTTATGATCTGTGCCCAATCAGGGAGCGCCACCCTCTCTCGCATAGGAAGGCGCACCCAGCGCCCTCCTCAGGCAGGGCTCGGGGGCTCTTTCTTGGGGAGCCATCGACTTTGCCAAGGTCGCGAGGGAGGCACTCGGTCACCATTTGGAGGGGTGCTTCCAGGCACGTTTCCCTTAGGAAGGTACAAGGCAAGGGAGACCAAACCCTCAGGAGTTCATCACAAGCAACACTCAGGAGCTACAGGAGTCGAGAGTCATGTGCGGCAGCCGCCGCTTGCCTGCCATGGCCCCACATCCAGGCGAGGATGGTGGGCTGCGCGTCTGCGTCGACGTGCCAGGGCTCAACCAAGCCGCATCTCAGGAGCGCCTCTGGCCTTCGCGCGTGGGGCGCTATGAGGGTCCACCTCATAGCTACGTTCGCATGCCTTTCGGCCTGCCAAACGCGGTCGCCGCTCATTAGCGCTTGCTGAGCAGCATTCTGGAGGCTCAGGAGGTCAGGCATCGTGCGGTCCTGGCGGAGATGGAGATGGCTCTCGGAGACCCACCTGTGCCCTCAGAGCCTCCCGAGGTTACTGGGCCTGGGGGCTCGTGAGGGTCGGCGTCTTCATCGCGCATCGCCCGCTTCTTCAGCATCACTCCATCTTCGACGGCACCAAGTGACATCTTTCTAAGTTCCGTTTTTAACTGGGAGCGCCCACAGGGCCGCATTATTCCCAGGTCGCGTGGGTCCGTCCCTGCGGCATGTATCCGTTTTGCTTATGCTCTTTACTTACCTTGTTGGGGGCGCCCCTCGGGCTGCATCATCCCCGAGCTGCTCGGGCCTGGCCCTGTGGCGTTTGCTTTTCCCGCGTCTACTTAAAATGAATTTCCTCCTGCGTGCTTAACATACCCAACCTAATCGCCTGCTCGATTGACGCCTACCTATAGAGCCGCTCGCTCTGGCATGGCATCTGCGCACGGGTCCATCCCTGCAGTGCTGAAAAATCTGAGTGGTCGAGCTCTGGCCGCGGCAGCCCCGCAAGGCGCCACCTCACCAGGCCCTCAGTGCCCCAATCACTCCCCCGGAGCGACCAAAGGTTGGCTGGCAACCGTAACAACAGGTCTTGTTTCTCTTTATGACTGGTTGGCAGGACCTACCCCAGGAGCAATGCTAGGGACATCGCGAGCTGTCTCTCCCTCTCTCCGGCACGGACCACTTGCACGTTGAAAGGGGGGGTACCTGAGCATCGCGACTCATGGACTCCTACTGGCTATCCAGCCCTCACCCCTTGGCCTTGACCCACGGCATCGCGACCTGTCATACCAGCGGCGGCGGAGCTCGCTCGAGGGCCGGGACCTGAGGACACAGAGCATTAAGGAAAGTGCGGGGGAGTGGGAAGAAGCTCGCGAGGACCTAACCCAGCAGCGCCTCAGCTGCCACCACTCGGGCCAGGCGCTTCATCGAGGAAGTACACCTAACTCAAGAGATAAGTCACGCCCTTACAAGAGTTGGACCAACGCAGCGCAAAACCCTCGCCCAGTGCGGCTCTGTCACGGCGATGTTACCTTCCTTTCTCGCCCAGCGAGGGCTGCTTGAGCGCTAAAGGGTACCTCACGAGCATCGCGACTCAGGGGCTCTTACCGGACCTCGGGCCACTCACCTCCTAGCCTTGACCACGACATCGTGACCTGGCATACCAGCGACGGCTGAAGCCCGCCTGGGGATTGGGACCTGTCAGCGTAGAGAGCCAAGTCCTCGCGAGGATAGAAAGGGGGAGCCGAGCTGAGACAGGACAAGCACCTCACATTGATTCATATTAAGGATATAATATTCATAAAAGACATGGCAGACGCCTTACATACCCCCACGGGGTGTTGCTTCGACTCCTCGCAGGGAACAAGAGTTCTAATCCTAAGGAACGCTAATCGCCCGCACCGCCGCCAGGGATGCCATCATCAACAGTGGGCTGCCCAACGTTGACGCCAACCCCATCCAGATCAGTGGCGCCGGCGGCTGGACGCAGCTGCCCCGCTCCGAGCACCGCGCGAGCTCGGGGGATTGTAGCTATCGTCGCTCGTCTCTGGAGTCGCGAGAAGCTCGGGGGAGCCACTGAGTTCCCCAGCTCCTCCGCTGGTGCCTGAGGAGCTGCTGGAGGGCCGACGGGTAGGCCAGGTCCTCGCCGGGTCATCGCCCCTGCCGCTCTCCCTAGGGCATCACTCCAGCCGTCGTCCTTCAGCATCGAAGACCTTGAAGAGCATCAGGGAGGTGCCGTCATATTCAAGATGAATTACGAGGGCGCCTACCGTCCAGCAGACACGGGCGATTTCGCCCCAGCCCCGGGTCATGAAGACCTTGCCCGGAGCGACGACCGCGACCTCCGCTCTGGTCGCAAGGGTGCTGCAGTCAGCATGCTGCAGCCAGAGCTCCAGATCCCCGCTCGGCGGCATCTCGAAGGCGAAGGAAGGAGGGAGGCGAATCCAAGAGCTTGGAGACATGGCAGTGTGGAGCACGAGCTCGCGAGAGGAGCGTTCAGCATGGACTGCAGGAGGAACGACGAGCACCACCGTGACTCACCGGTGTCGACGGCGGCACCGTCGATGTTGCTCGACGCCTTCTCCCGCAGGACCTACGACGCGGGCGTACAAGGGTAGCGGATACCCAGGCGGCGGCCGCTCGTACCAGGGCCTCGGTGCCTCTTGCTGAGCACCCTCATCTCGGTGGCGGAGGACCAGCCGCTTCTTCGACGGAAGTGGGTCAGTACCCTCTCGGGGGGCCTTTCCTTTCTCCTCTGCAGAGAACCGGTGGATTGGTGCCATTAGCGTGAGGAGAAGCAAGAACAAGGAAGAAGAAGGGAAGGAGCAACAGGAAGGGATGGACTGAAGGGGCTCGCCTAGCCCCGTACTTATAGCCGGAGGAGGCCAACCGCCGAGCACCATGATCGCACGTAATCATGACCGTTTTCTCTGCATGCAGGGACATGTCAAGTCGTGCAGTTGCCAAGGCGTCATGGGGAGCGCATACGCACACATCCAATCAATCGCCACGCGGCGCCCAAGGCCGCATGATGTTAGGGCCTGCGGCGCTTCGCGCTTGCCCCTTCGCTTTCCTGCTAGGCCAAGCCCGGGCGCGCCTTGGGCCCGGGGGCTTTTGTCGGCGTTCCGGGAACGGGAGTCCCCAGACTTGCCTGCCTGCGGCCTGCGGCGTGGCTCAAGTGGGGGCCCAGCGCGGCCCATCTTCATCAGCTCAAGCTCAAGACCCTCGCGAGGGGCCAAGCCTCGCGGGCGGACGACAGAAAGCTTCCTCAGATGTAGCCTCATCTGGCAGGCTCGCGAGGAGGCGGAGAGATCAAGGCGGGGATACCTCGCGAGGAACCCGTGATGCAAGCCATGACGATCGAGACCAGGCGGGCGCCAGGCAGGCGCCGACCTATGCAGTGTCCTTGTTTCCCCTTTCGTGCAAAGGGGGCAAGCACAGGCCGAGGCATCGGGCAAAGGTTACCATTCCGGTGCAACAAGACCAAGACCAGTAGAGCGGAAGGAGGGAGGTCATCATGGATCCCAAGACGGCATCATCACTAGTGCTTTTGGCAGCCGAAGACCACCTTTGGTCAGGATAACTTGTACTATATGTTCCCCTTCAAAATGGCCAAGTGTTGATGCCCTTCCCGCTCATTATTTGGGGAGAGGCCCAGGGCCTCTATAAATAGTGCTAGCCATCATAGAGTAGAGACATGGAGAAAACGGCAAGAGATCTGCTAGAACCCTAGTAGAGAGAGAGAGGCGACTGAACTCACCCTAGCAGTTCATCGCACCAGCTCAAGAACACCTCTCACGAGGCTGTTCTTCCCTTGTATTGTTCATCATCAGCCCCTGAGGAAATCCACCACACCACACACTGGAGTAGGGTATTACACCACAATGGTGGCCTGAACCAGTATAAACCTCGTGTCCCTTGTGTTGTTTGTTGTTTCCAGCTTAGATCACACGAGGAGATTGTACGTAGATCGGTAGGGAGAGATCTCCGCGCGCACCCCAGTGTTAGAACCTCAAGGGTCTGCCGGAACCCGAAATCCGACATTTGGCTACTATCGGCTTTCTGGGAATGGGTGTCCCCACACTTGCCTGCTTGCGGCCTGCGGCGTGGCTCAAGTGGGGGACCAGCGCGGCCCATCTTCATCAACTCAAGCTCAAGACCCTCGCGTGGGGCCAAGCCTCGCGGGGCGGGCGACCGAAAGCTTCCTCAGAGGCAGCCTCATCCGGTAGGCTCGCGAGGAGGCAGAGAGATCAAGGCGGGGATACCTCGCGACGAACCCATGACGCAAGCCATGACGATCAAGACCAGGCAGGTGCCGGCCTGCGCAGTGTCCTTGTTTCCCCTTTGGTGCAAAGGGGGCAAGCACAGGCCGTGGCATCGGGCAAAGGTTACCATTCCGGTGCAACAAGACCAAGACAAGTAGAGCGGCAGGAGGGAGGTTATCATGGAGCCCAAGACGGCGTCATCACTAGTGCTTTTGGCAGCCGAAGACCACCTTTGGTCAGGATAACTTGTACTATATGTTCCCCTTCAAAATGGCCAAGTGTTGGCGCCCTTCCCGCTCATTATTTGGGGACAGGCCCAGGGCCTCTATAAATAGAGCTAGCCACCACAGAGTAGAGACACGAAGAAAACAGCCAGAGATCTGGTAGAACCCTAGTATAGAGAGAGAGAGAGGCGACTGAACTCACCCTAGCAGTTCATCGCACCAGCTCAAGAACACCTCTCGCGAGGCTGTTCTTCCCTTGTACTGTTCATCATCAGCCCTTGAGGCAATCCACCACACAACACACTGGAGTAGGGTATTACCACAACGGTGGCCCGAACCAGTATAAACCTCGTGTCCCTTGTGTTGTTCGTTGTTTCCATCTTAGATCAAGCGAGGAGATTGGATGTAGATCGGTAGGGGAGAGATCTCCACGCGCACCCCAGTGTTCGAACCTCAAGGGTCTACCGGAACCTGAAATCCGACAAGAACTTCTCCCATTGCAAGAAAGATCAATCTAGTAGGCCAAACCAAACTGATAAGTCGAAGAGACTTGCAAAGATAACCAATCATACATAAAATATTTCAGAGAAGAATCAAATATTGTTCATAGATAGAGTTGATCATAAACCCACAATTCGTCGGATCTCGACAAACACACCGCAAAAAGAGTTACATCGAATAGATCTCCAAGGAGATCAAGGAGAACTTTATATTGAGATTCAAAGAGAGAGAAGAAGCCATCTAGCTAATAACTATGGACCCGAAGTCTGAGGTAAACTACTCACACATCATCGGAGAGGCCATGGAGTTGATGTAGAGGCCCTCCGTGATTGATTCCCCCTTCGGCGGAGCTCCGGAAAAGGCCCCAAGATGGGATCTCTTGGGTACAGAAGGTTGCGGCAGTGGAAATAGGGTTTCGTGGTGCTCCTGGTTGTTTTCAGGAAGAAGTAGGTCGGTTGAGCCACGAGGGACCCACGAGGGGGAGGGCGCGCCCAGGGGGGTAGGCGCACCCCCTGCCTCATGGACTCCTCGTTGATTTCTTGACGTACTCCAAGTCCTCTGGATCACGTTTTTTCCAAAAATAACTCTCCCGAAGGTTTCATTCCGGTTGGATCCCGTTTGATATTCCTTTTCCGCGAAACACTGAAATAGGCAAAAAAACAGCAATCTGCACTGGGCCTTGGGTTAGTAGGTTAGTCCCAAAAATAATATAAAAGTGTAAAATAAAGCCCGTTAACATCCAAAACAGATAATATAATAGCATGGAACAATAAAAAATTATAGATACGTTGGAGACGTATCAAGCACCCCCAAGCTTAATTCCTACTCATCCTCGAGTAGGTAAGTGATAAAAACATAATTTTGATGTGGAATGCTACCTAGTATAATTCTCAATGGAATTCTCTTTATTGTGGCATGAATATTCAGATCCGAAAGATTCAAGACAAAAGTTTAATGTTGACATAAAAATAATAATACTCCAAGCATACTAACTAAGCAATTATGTCTTCTCAAAATAACATGGCCAAAGAAAGTTATCGCTACAAAATCATATAGTCTGGCTATGCTCTATCTTCACCACACAAAGTATTTAAATCATGCACAACCCCGATGACAAGCCAAGCAATTGTTTCATACTTTTGATGTTCTCAAACCTTTTCAATCTTTACGCAATACATGAGCGTGAGCCATGGACATATCACTATATGTGGAATAGAATGGTGGTTGTGGAGAAGACAAAAAAAGGAGAAGATAGTCTCACATCAACTAGGCGCATCAATGGGCTATGGAGATGCCCATCAATAGATATCAATGTGAGTGAGTAGGGATTGCCATGCAACGGATGCACTAGAGCTGTAAGTGTATGAAAGCTCAAAAAGAAACTAAGTGGGTGTGCATCCAACTTGCTCGCTCACGAAGACCTAGGGCATTTTGAGGAAGCCCATCATTGGAATATACAAGCCAAGTTCTATAATGAAAAATTCCCACTAGTATATGAAAGTGACAAAATAAGAGACTCTCTATCATGAAGATAATGGTGCTACTTTGAAGCACAAGTGTGGAAAAAGGATAGTAACATTGTCCCTTCTCTCTTTTCTCTCATTTTTTATTTGGGCCTTCCTTTTTTTATGTCCTCTTTTTTCGTCCAGAGTCTCATCCCGACTTGTGGGGGAATCATAGTCTCCATCATCCTTTCCTCACATGGGACAATGCTCTAATGATGATCATCACACTTTTATTTACTTACAACTCAAAGAATTACAACTCGATACTTGAACAAAATACGACTCTATGTGAATGCCTCCGGTGGTGTACCGGGATTGCGATGAATCAAGAGTGACATGTATGAAAATTTAAGCATGGCGGCTTTGCCAAAAATACGATGTCAACTACTGATCATGCAAAGCAATCTGACAATGATGATGCATGTCATAATAAATGGAACGATGGAAAGTTGCATGGCAATATATCTCGGAATGGCTATGGAAATGCCATAATAGGTAGGTATGGTGGCTGTTTTGAGGAAGGTATAAGGTGGGTTAATGGTACCGGCGAAAGTTGCACGGTACTAGAGAGGCTAGCAATGGTGGAAGGGTGAGAGTGTGTATAATCCATGGACTCAACATTTGTCATAAAGAACTCACATACTTATTGCAAAAATCTATTAGTTATCGAAACAAAGTACTACGCGCATGCTCCTAGGGGGATAGATTGGTAGGAAAACACCATCGCTCGTCCCCGACTGCCACTCATAAGGAAGACAGTTAATAAATAAATCATGCTCCGACTTCATCACATAACGGTTCACCATACGTGCATGCTATGGGAATCACAAACTTTAGAACAAGTATTTCTCAAATTCATAACTACTCAACTAGCATGACTCTAATATCACCATCTTCATATCTCAAAACAATCATCAAGTATCAAACTTCTCATAGTATTCAATGCACTTTTTATGATAGTTTTTATTACACCCATCTTGGATGCCTATCATATTAGGATTAAATTCATAACCAAAGCAAATTACCATGTTTTTCTAAAGGACTCTCAAAATAATATAAGTGAAGCATGAGAGATCAATAATTTCTATAAAATAAAACCACCACCGTGCTATAAAAGATAGAAGTGAAGTACTAGAGCAAAATTATCTAACTCAAAAGGTATAAGTGAAGCACATAGAGTATTCTAATAAATTCCGATTCATGTGTGTCTCTCTCAAAAGGTGTGTACAGCAAGGATTATTGTGGTAAATTAAATAGCAAAGACTCAAATCATACAAGGCGCTCCAAGCAAAACACGCATCATGTGGTGAATAAAAATATAGCTCCAAGTAAAGTTACCGATGGACGAAGATGAAAGAGGGGATGCCTTTCGGGGCATCCCCAAGCTTAGGATTTTGGTTGTCCTTGGATTTTACCTTGGGGTGCCTTGGGAATCCCCAAGCTTAGGCTCTTGACACTCCTTGTTCCATAATCCATCAAATCTTTACCCAAAACTTTAAAACTTCACAACACAAAACTTAAAAGAAAATCTCGTAAGCTCCGTTAGTAAAAGAAAACAAACCACAACTTCAAGGTACTGTAATGAACTCATTCTTTATTTATATTGGTGTTAAACTTACTGTATTCCAACTTTTCTATGGTTCATAAACTCTATTACTAACCATAGATTCATCAAAATAAGCAAACAACACACGAAAAACAGAATCTGTCAAAAACAGAACAGTCTGTAGTAATCTGTAGGTTTCGAATACTTATGGAACCCCAAAAATTCCAAAATAAATTTCTGGACGTGAGGCATTTATCTATTAATCATCTGACTTTTTTTAACTAAATAGCACTCTCTAGTAAAAAATGGCAGCAAAACTCGTGAGCGCTAAAGTTTCTGTTTTTTACAGCAAGATCGCAAAGACTTTCCACAAGTCTTCCCAAAGGTTCTACTTGGCACAAACACTAATTAAAAGCAGAAAACCACATCTAAACATAGTCTATATGAATTATTTATTACTAAATAGAATAAAAAAGCAAGAAACAAAAATAAAATTGGGTTGCCTCCCAACAAGCGCTATCGTTAAACGCCCCTAGCTAGGCATAAAAGCAAGGATAGATCTAGGTATTGTCATCTTTGGTATTGGGAAAGAAAAGAGAAAATTTCTTTTCTATAGAATTATATTTCTATTTTGAGAGAGCACGTGGCCATTAATGGTGGAAGAAAGATTAAGCACGTTATGGAAATTTGCATCTTAAGTAGCCCTCATTTCTTTGATAATTTCATTTTGGTAAAAGCACAAAAGAGAGGTGGATTCCACCTTCTCACTCTTGGGGTGCCCAAATATAGTTTTCATCTTTTCATAAGTATCTATGGGATCCCCCTCAAGAAAACCTTCTTCAAAAATAGAATCAAGAACTTGTTTGAATGAAGAGGGTAAACCAATATAAAAGCTTTTCAGGTATATCTCAATTTGATATTGGGGCATATAGCTAGCTCGGATTCTTAATATCCTATCCCAAGCATCTTTCAAAGATTCATCAAGTAAATAACGAAAAATTTCAGGATCATCCTCATCAAAATTATTCAAACTCTCATTGATAACCCCGGCAGGTCTTTCCATAGCATCATTATTTAGGAGCTTAGAGAGGACAAAGGGACTATCCGGAGTAAAACCCAGGAGAGGACCCTTAGCTCTTTTTGAATCGGCCATGGCACAAGAAAATAAACGGGAAAAGGCGAATAAAACGGCAAGGGTGAAGTGGGGGAGAGGAAAACGAGAGGCAAATGGAAAATAATGTAATGCGAGGGATAAGAGTTTGTGATGGGTACTTGGTATATCTTGACTTGTGCGTACACTCCCCGGCAACGTCGCCAGAAATCCTTCTCTTGTTACCTCTTGAGCACTGCATTGGTTTTCCCTTGAAGAGGAAAGGGTGATGCAGCAAAGTAGCGTAAGTATTTCCCTCAGTTTTTGAGAACCAAGGTATCAATCCAGTAGGAGGCCACACGCAAGTCCCTCGTACCTACACAAACAAATAAGAACCTCGCAATCAACGCGATAAAGGGGTTGTCAATCCCTTCACGGTCACTTACGAGAGTGAGATCTGATAGAGATGATAAGATAATATTTTTGGTATTTTTATGATAAATATTAAAAGTAAAGATTGCAAAATAAAAGGTAATAGAAATAGCTTGTTAACGGGAGATAAATATAATGGAGAATAGACCCGGGGCCCATAGGTTTCACTAGTGGCTTATCTCAAGATAGCAGAAGTATTATGGTGGGTGAACAAATTACTGTCGAGCAATTGATAGAAAAGCGAATAATTATGAGAATATCTAGGCATGATCATGTATATAGGCATCACGTCCATGACAAGTAGACTGACTCCTGCCTGCATCTACTACTATTACTCCACACATCGACCGCTATCCAGCATGCATATAGAGTATTAAGTTCATAAGAATAGAGTAACACATTAGGTAAGTTGACATGATGTAGAGGGATAAACTCAAGCAATATGATATAAACCCCATCTTTTTATCCTCAATGGAAACAATACAATACATGTCGTTCCCTTTCTGTCACTGGGATCGAGCACCGCAAGATTGAACCCAAAGCTAAGCACTTCTCCCATTGCAAGAAAGATCAATCTAGTAGGCCAAACCAAACTGATAATTTGAAGATACTTGCAAAGATGACCAATCATACATAAAATATTTCAGAGAAGAATCAAATATTGTTCATAGATAGAATTGATCATAAACCCACAATTCATCGGATCTCGACAAACACACCGCAAAAGGAGTTACATTGAATAGATCTACAAGGAGATCGAGGAGAACTTTGTATTGAGATTCAAAGAGGGAGAAGAATCCATCTAGCTAATAACTATGGACCCGAAGGTCTAAAGTAAACTACTCACACATCATCGGAGAGGCCATGGAGTTGATGTAGAGGCCCTCCGTGATCAATGCCCCCTCCGGTGGAGCTCCGGAAAAGGCCCCAAGATGGGATCTCTTGGGTACAGAAGGTTACGGTGGTGGAAATAGGGTTTCGTGGTGCTCATGGTTGTTTTCAGGGTATATGAGTATATATAGGAGGGAGAAGCAGGTCGGTTGAGCCATGAGGGGCCCACGAGGGGGAGGGCGCGCCCAGGGAGGTAGGCACGCCCCCTGCCTCGTGGACTCCTCGTTGATTTCTTGACGTCCACTCCAAGTCCTCTGGATCACATTTGTTCCAAAAATAACTCTCCCAAAGATTTCATTCGGTTTGGATTCCGTTTGATATTCTTTTCTGTGAAACACTGAAATAGGCAAGAAAACAGCAATTTGCACTAGGCCTTGTGTTAGTAGGTTAGTCCCAAAAATAATATAAAAGTGTAAAATAAAGCACGTTAACATCCAAAACAGATAATATAATAGCATGGAATAATCAAAAATTATAGATACGTTGGAGACGTATCAGGCACCTCTACAAATCCCTGCTTCCCTCTGAGAAGGGCCTATCTATTTACTTTTATGCTGAGTCATCATCCTCTTATTAAAAAACACCAGTTGGAGAGCACTGCTGTCATGTGCATGCATTTCTATTAGTTTACATTGAGTATGACTATGACTGGATCTCTTTTACCATGAATTACAATGTTTAGTCAGTCCTTGATCTTCAGAGGTGCTCTGCATTTATGTTTTGCGGTCTTAGAAAGGGCTAGCGAGATACCATCTTGATATATAATATTATGATTATTTTAAGAAAGTGTTGTCATCCGAGATTTGTTATTATTGCTCGCTAGTTGATTATGCCATTGATATGAGTAAACATGAGACCTAAGTGTTATTGTGAATATGGTTGGTTCATAATATTTGCTGAAAACTTGAATGCTGGCTTTACATATTTACAACAACAAGATCAAACAGAGTTTGTAAAAGTTTTTCTTTATCATTTTCAGTTTGTCAACTGAATTGCTTGGGGACAAGCAAATGTTTAAGCTTGGGGGAGTTGATATGTCTCCATCGTATCTACTTTTCCAAACACTTTTGCCCTTGTTTTGGACTCTAACTTGCATGATTTGAATGGAACTAACCCGGACTGACGTTGTTTTCAGCAGAATTGCCATGGTGTTATTTTTGTGCATAAAGAAAAGTTCTCGGAATGACCTAAAACTTCACGGAGAATATTTTTGGAATAAATAAAAAATACTAGCGAAAGAATCAACACCAGGGCCCACACCCTTTCCATGAGGGTGCAGGGCGCGCCCCCCCTGGGGTGCTCCCCCTGCCTCGTGGCCCCCTGAGGATCCACCGACGTCAACTCCAACTCTATATATTCAAGTTTAGGGAGAAAAAAATCAGAGAGAAGGATTCATCGCGTTTTATGATACAGAGCCGCTGCCAAGCCCTAATATCTCTCGAGAGGGCTGATCCGGAGTCCGTTCGGGGCTTCAAAGAGGGCTGATTCGGAGTCCGTTCGGGGCTTCGAAGAGGGGAATCTGTCGCCGTCGTCATCATCAACCATCCTCCATCACCCATTTCCTGATGCTCACCACCGTGCGTGAGTAATTTCATTGTAGGCTTGCTGGACGGTGATGGGTTGGATGAGATTTATCATGTAATCGAGTTAGTTTTGTTAGGGTTTGATCCCTAGTATCCATTATGTTCTAAGATTGATGTTGCTATGACTTTGCTATGCTTAATGCTAGTCACTAGGGCCTGAGTGCCATGATTTCACATCTGAACCTATTATGTTTTCATGAATATATGTGAGTTCTTGATCCTATTTTGCAAGTCAATAGTCACCTACTATGTGTTATGATCCGGTAACTCCGAAGTGACAATAATCGGGACCACTCCCAGTGATGATTATAGTTTGAGGAGTTCATGTATTCACTAAGTGTTAATGCTTTTGTTCCGGTACTCTATTAAAAGGAGGCCTTCACTACAAAAAAATACACTTCCGTGATGATACATGTTTGTCACAGTAGGTCGCTTTTTTTTGTCATGCATGTACATCCATGACATATTTATGACAGAATCAAGATAGTCAAACTTGTGCTATCGTAGAAGTGTTCCATGACATTACCAAAATTATCATCACGGAAGTGTCCACTTCCATGACAATAAAGCGCGTGTCACAGAAGTGCTTTCGTCAAGGGAGACCGACACGTGGCATCCACCGTAACGGAACGCCGTTAAGCTATAGGGCCGGGTTTTGGATCCGATAACCCGTTAACAGCCCCGACCAATGGGGATTTTCCACGTGTAAAATCATCATTGGCTAGAGGAAACACGTGTCGGCTCATCATTGGGACAGATGTCATCCACTCACTGGACAGAAGGCGCCTACGATACATCGACACTTGGCACGACCCAATAGTGGCCCATTCCTGTGAAAAGGCCGGCCAATTTGACTTGGTAAAAAGCTGGCGGGCCGGCCCATGGAAAGCCTGTTAATGGCCTGTTCGCATATAGCACATTTACAGCCCGCTAATCCAAGGCCCATTATGCCCTATCTGAATTAGGCCCAGTAGCGTCATCTGGGCCGTCCAATATGATTCCAGCCCGTTTTCACTTCTGGCCCATGTATAGCCCATGACGTCTTTCGGCCCATATGAGGCCCTTTGTAACTCTTGGCCCATTAGCGGCCCGTGCTGAAACTGGCCCATAATGAACAGTGTATTACTTTACACCCATTAACGGCCCGTGGTGAAACTGGCCTGTAATGAACAGTGTATCACTTTATACCCATTAACAACCCGTTATTCTGTTGGGCCATTTCCAGCCCAAGTTAGCTTTCGGCCTTCTGAGGGCCCATTTATTCTTGGGCTCATTTGCAGCATTCGGTTACTTACGGCCTGTTACTGTCATTTTCTGTTTGTGGGCCAAATTCAGCCCGTCGTTACAGTCGGCTCGTTTGTGGACCGTTAGTCTGTTGGGCCATTTTCATAGCATCACCAAATACGGCCTATTAACGGCCCGTTATGGTCAGCCCATAAAATGTACAGTTTCCATTAAAGGCCCATCCACAGCTCATTAAAGGCCCGTACAAGACCCATAAATGAGCCGGCGGCCCATGGATCTTACGAGATGTACAAGGCCCATGGATCCTACGAGACGTAGAAGGCCCATGGATCCTACGAGACGTAGAAGGCCCATGGGTCCTAGGAGACGTAGAGGGCCCATGGATCCTACGAGACGTAGAAGGCCCATGGATCCTACGAGACGTAGAAGGCCCATGGATCCGACGGCCCGTGAAGGGCCATGGTCGGGCGAATTGGCCCCCGTTTGAACGATATAGCATATTCAAAGAATTATCCTACTCAATACTATCACCTCTAAAAAGCCTACACTATTACAACAAAGAGATCAAGGCATAGAAAGGTAGAATAATCCTACACTATACAATAAAGAAATTACATCCGATTATACCCACTGGGCATTATGGTTCGGCACAAGTGATAATAAAGCATACACAAACAGCAAATTACATACACTGGGCAAATACAGCTCATACATCATGGACGCGCATCAACTTAACTCCATTTGAACTATAATCTCTTCAGAAAATAGGATTGGCCGGATTCAGATAGCACAAATTTCAGTCTGCAAAATCTCCAATTCCTTCATGGTTACCTCAGTGTCTTGTTTCATATTTTGACTCCTGCATCTAATACCTGCATGTCCAGTCTCAACTTGTTGATTATACGTTGACAATCATGTACACGTTGTCTTGCCACCTCTAGTTGATGCTCGAGAACATCAGCACATTCCAATTCCAATCCATAATCATTCGGTAACGGCCATGCCGCACTGCTCGCAGATCTTTGTGTTGATGTCACTTCATCCTGAAATGTTTCTGTAACTACACATGACTAGGGCAAAAATATAGTTACAACAGTGAAGCGAACAAGACACTATTTTGTACTACATGGCAAAATAGCACTAACAATAATGTTACACGTCACTTTCAAAAAAATGTTACACGTCATGAAGCATAAGCAGGTGATATTTTAAAATTATAAAAAAGATAGTCTGTGCAACCTGCATACAGAAATCCCTCTTAGCTCACCAGAGGAGCATGATGTTGGGGCCCAATCGAAAACACAGACAAGTTACAAATTTATACAGCACGTTGCATATAAGTAAGCAAGTAGTTGGCCATTCTGTGCCTCAATTAAAGTCTTAGGGAGCATAATGAACAGCAGAGGGTTTCATACAAACATACTACAGCAGGCAAAACTATGCAATCATTAGCGTAGTATAAACTAGATTGTGAGCCTCATGCAGTAATAGTTGGTTAATAGACTTCAAAGCTTCAGGCACACTTCGGCAGAGTAATTAAATGGTAAGGCCTTTAATTATGTCAACTAATAGTGATACAAGTACCGAACATCAGGCATGATTATTTGGGCATCTCATTAACTAAGGACAAATAAAGCAATTGAAAAGAGAAAATTAACTATGCCTGAAACAAACAAGGAATTGAACTGTTGAGTTGCATACAATGACTTACCTTAGCAGGTTGAAGAGGCTCGGCGCAGCTCCTACTTCTCTTGCAAGGCTCCTTCCTAACATCTTGTACTTGGAAATCCTCAATCTTATCTTCATTGCACCCCCTCTGCAAGGTGACACAAACTAGTTACTCGTCTCCTTGGAAGATAAATATGCATACTTTCCAGTCTGTGAACACAAAAGAATGAGATTATAACAAAACAACACCACATAATGAAACATGCCGCATCTCTTGCACTTGCACACAATGAAATGAGCATTTACTATGTCTGCACTATGTAAAAACTAGGCATACCTTCGAACTGGATCTCCAGGTACTCTTGGAGAGCCTACTGTAGTTTACAACCAAACCTTTATGTCACCTATGAGTTAGACAAGGCCCCACTACAGCAGCCCTTAGTGTTTAAATCGTTGACAAGCTCTGTTAGAGTGTTATGTCAAGAACAGCAAGTAATCAAAGCAAACAGTCCTAGTATGGTTGGCTGATGCAAACAAGCAATTGAACAGATGTGTGAGCAAATCTTACATATCAAGAAAAGAAGCAAAGAAGGAGGCTTAAAGACCATCACTTGACTGACCAGATTTAAGGGGCATTTAAACATCATGTGCAACGTATGAACTAACATAAACATTGCATATTTCCAGATTCTACAATGGAATGCACATGTATTAGGTTATGCCATCTATGATGATGCCTAAATGTACAGATAGCAGGCAGGAGAGATTCATCATTGCACGCACAATTGAATTGCAGGTTAAGGGCCAGTTCGATTCCTCCTTTTCAGGGCATATTGTCAAAATAAGCCATAAAAGTTGTAAAGAAGTCATTTTTGAGTTATGGGCTTGGGCTTAACTAATTTCACTTTGGAGGGAGGTGTTTCGGGTAGAACCTCACTAAAAATTGAAGGGAAGGGGACTAGTGAAATGACTCTGTTGTCTGCCTATATTACACTCAAAATGCAACTGCTGACGCCCGTGTCACACCTGACCCTCAAGTAAAACAAACACGCAAGCATTCATTGCCCTGCCCGCTTGCATCTCCTCTCCCCTTTCCACTATACGATGAATTGCTATGAGCTGCTTCTGCTGCTGCTATATGATGCATTGCTATGAGCTGCTCCTGCTGCTGCTATATGATGAATTGCTATGAACTGCTGCTGCTGTATGATGAGTTGCTATGAGCTGCTGCTGCTATATGATGAATTGCTATGAGCTGCTGCTGCTGCTATATGATGAGTTGCTACAAGCTGCTCCTGCTGCTGCTATATGATGAGTTGCTACAAGCTGCTCCTGCTGCTGCTATATGATGAATTGCTATGAGCTGCTGCTGCTGCTATATGATGAATTGATATGAGCTGCTCCTGCTGCTGCTATATGATGAATTGCTATGAGCTGCTGCTGGTATATGATGAATTGCAGACTGCTGTTGCTCCTGCTGTATGATGAGTTGCTATGAGCTGCTGCTGCTGCTATATGATGCTTTTAGGTAGTGCTGCTATACGATAATAACCAGCCACTTGGACCATCGAATTTCAATAAATAATTGTTCTTCATTTAAATGTGGGTCATGCGTTCTTCGTTTAAATTAGGCAATGAGATCTCTATGGAAAATATTGACCAAAGTAGATTGTGCCAAGTAGATGGTATCTTTGTATTTGCATTTTGAGCAAATAGTGATGGTCTGTTTTCCTATCATATTAATTACTGCACAGGGTTCAATTTGTGATGTTTGCAAGTCAAATTAATTTCTATATGGGTAGCAAAATGAAAAAAATATAATGCAATCTAGACTTTCCACTGATCATACCAAAGATAAGCTGAAAACGCAATGAAAATAACTGGTTGGCTTATTACATGGAGCTTATATTCACAAGTGCTTATTTTCTTAGGATAACTCGTAATAACTGTCCCTAAGAAACTTGGCTAATAGAACTGGCATACAAATAACATGTCACGATGATTGCAATGGAGGAGTGACGTACCATGGCACACTATATAGGCTCACCACTGCCTCTCCTTTTTTGCGATGTTCCATGAAATTGCCACATACATCTTGTACTTTTTCATTGTGTAACCCTATATGCAAGTTGACACGGCTAATTTCAGACATCTCTACATGATACTACATTGCATATCCCTTGCGCATATTTAAACCACCAATTAATGATTGTGTGCGTACCATAAACTAGCCATGACTCTGTATGCTAGACTAGCAGGCACTCTAAGGGAGCCTAATGTAGTGCACTGGAATTCCTACATGCCACCTACGATTTTGTGTAATGTACTTCCCCTGTTCCTAAATATACGTCTTTGTAGAAATTCCAGTATGGACCACATACAGATGTATATAGATGCATTTTCGAGTGTAGAGTCACTCATTTTGCTCCGTATGTAGCCTATAGTGGAATCTCTAGAAAGACTTATATTTAGGAACGGAGGTACGAGGTAGTATCATGTATGACATCTACATATCTAATTTAGCAGCCATTAGTAGAAATCATTGTCTGCACAAAGGGATTACAGGTCGAAAATCCTAGCAAAGCACGCTGGCTGGCACAGAACAATACAAGAGAGAGAGAGAGACGCACTTACAAGATCATAGCAATGCCTCAGTCCAGGATCTTGGTTGGACAAGCTGTTAGATCCAGAAGAAACATCGTCCTTGTAGTTTTTGCCACCTGCATAACAGGTAACAGTGACCGGTTAGTATATTTGAAGTACATCGGGCAGGTGATGTTGTACGGGTTTAAAGGTGACAAGTACTTAGGCCGTGGCGGGTGCTTGGCATCTCTCCAGACTGTGGGAATCAGGTTAGAAACATCGAGGGTGATGACGCTGCGCTGGCTGTCGGGGTCCGTTAAGGAGATCTAGAACCGTCGAGTAGGGTGTTTGTGGAGCGGCTCCGGTTGGGTGGACTATGGTGTGGGCGAAGCGGATCTATTGCTGTGGACGAGGGCGTAGGTGAAGCTGCTCCAGTGGTTGAGTTAAGGATGGTGTTGACGATGCGGATCTGCGGCCGTGGACGGGGCGTCAGAAGCTACTCCAGTGGTTGGGTTAAGGGTGGTGTCGACGATGCGGATCTGTGACCATGGATGGGGCGTCAGAAGCTGCTCCGGTAGGTTGGATGAGGGTGCGAGGAAGCGGATCTGAGGCCGTGGACTTGTGAGTTGGCAAAGCGGCCCCAGTAGGGTTGAGAATGATATAGGCGAAGCTACTCTGGTAGGGTTGAGGAAGGTGGCGGCGAAGCGGCTCTGGTAGGGTTGAGGAAGGTGTCGGCGAAGAGGATCAGAGGCCGTCAATGGGGGGTCGGTGGGGCGGCTCCGGGGGGTGTGGACGAAGCGTCTCCGGTGGGGAGTATGAATGAGCCGCTGCAGATGCGCGACGGTTGACGGGAGTACCGGCAAAGCAGATCCGGCGCCGTGGACAAGGCCGACACTGAATGGCCTGTGGTATAGTGGTGGATGAGCAGTCTACTTGTTTCTAGGGGAGGTGGGAGGGGTAGATGCGGCCGCAGAAGCAGATCCGGCAAGGTGGACGCTGCTGACAGTGAATGGGCTATGGTACACCGGTGGATGAGCAGTCTAGGGTTTCGAGAGGGGAGGGGAGAAAGGGTGATGAAGTACGAACGACGCGATGTAAGATGCTCTGGTGTTGTGGAGTTAGTTGTTTTTGCGGGAGGGGGAGAGGAAATGGGGGTGCCGTGTAGTGGGGGAACCGGAAGTTACCAAAGCAGCCCTGACCTATCATGTAGATGAAGGCGGTATTATAACTGTTGGTCTCCATGCACCAAGGACAAAAGGGGGATTTCGCATGCTAAAGACTAAGGTGGCGGAAATTTTAGAAGGAGGCGGGAGATTTTGCCGCCCGCGGGATCGTTCGTATCTAGTTTCAACTAATTTTGGACCGTGCTAGCGGGAAGGTCATGCTAGACTGTGTACACGTGGGACGCGTCAGCAGTTAATAACTGGTGTGAAGTCCACCCCAGAAAAAAGACAATAACTCGGGATGATGCGCCGATAACTTGGACGTTCACACGGGCGCGACCAATCGTACGGGTGTAGTGGTGCGTTCACAAAAAAAGGGATCAAACACTCAGCCTATGTATTTCTCGTGTAAATAGATAATTTAGTGCCATTGGTTATTTACTTTAAACATAATGCATTGACATGTTAGTGTAGAGGCACACAAAAAGAAATGGATATTGTAGTCAGATACTTAAAAGTATTACCTCATATGATTACATAGCCTCCATTTCATAAATTGCAGACCCGTTGAATTCATATATGAATATTACATATATTAATTCAAAATAGAAACTTAAATCATCCAAGACTAATGAATTTGAATGCAAGAGTAACAATGGTGCATGTTCATGATAGCTACATTGGTTGTTTGAAGAAACATTACTGTAACTTTGGCATGCACAACTAAAAAGGCTTATTTAAATAGAAAAAATGTGATATGTGTGTGTCCAATCTTTATAGCGTTGAATCGATATTGTACCTTTGGCCACAATATAAAGCAGATATTGACTTATGTTCAAGCGATACACGTCCACGATCGCTAGATAGTGATACGTGAATGAATTGTGCAATCTCTCTCACACGCATACATATCTCATTTCCCCGTGGGCATCGGAATCACACACGTGCACTTCGTGTATTTCTCTCCCTCCGTAAGGGTTAAAGTCGTCTTTCTACCCCGTCCTACAAGTCTCTCACACAGAAATACACACGCTCTCTATCTCTAACATGCCCACCCCTTTAATTCCGCCCACCCACAGCCACTAATGTCTCTCACACATATGCTATCTACCTATCCCTTAATATAGCTAGATATGTGTCACACAAACTTCTTCTCCCTACTAGCAAGATGCCCATGCGTTGCACGGAACATCAAGATGCATTTGTATGTGAAGTTTATCTTGTGGGAGAAAAGAATGAACGAGGGAATGCCTTATTTGCAAATGCGGAGAGGGGTGTGGGAATCTTTTTGCAAAATTGCCATAGTTTCCTTCCTGTCCGTCGGATATAAATTGGATGGCCTATATTGCAGGATGGCAGGAACACCATCATCACCAACTCTGTTTTTTATAAGAGTATAGATATGTGAGTGTCACTACCCCCCCCCCCCACACCCACACTTCCCAACACCGAAGGAGTAGGGTGACACCTCGATCTTGATACTAATCTATCGACTGGCTTCTCTCTCAAACATACACACACACACACACTACCCGGCACCGAAGGAGCTAGTAGGGTGGCACATCGATCTTGATAATAATCTATCTACTCCTCTTTCAAACACACACACACACACTCGCTAGTTGTGCCTCTGTGCCTACCACGCACACTCTCGATACGTCTTTCTCTCCCTCCCCCCAACAATGACAGCAGAAGGGTGGCAACACGATCTGATCATAATATGTCAGTTGGTTTCTCTCTCAAACATTGTGTCTCGGTGCCTCGCTTGGTAGCCCCTCGATATGTAGACTTCTCGCGCGCGCATAGCTATAGTGACAATGATGCTGAACCCAGTGTGCCTTGTTTTTACTGGCCTCATGTGATAGGTTTCACCCTGTTTTTTGTTAATTAACAAGGCAACCTTTTCTTTGTTACTACTAGTGAATCTGAAATCATTCGGGGTAGACATAAAATATATCACTTCAACCCAATTATCGCAGCAACCATTTTAAAAGAAATAAGCTAGCTGCCCGTGCGTTGCACGGAACATCAAGATGCATTTGTATGAGTAGTTTATCTTGTGAGAGAAAAGGTTGAATGAGGGAAGGCCTTATTTGCGAACGTGGAGAGACGTGTGGGTATATTTTTGCAAAATTGCCATAGTTTCTTTCCTATCCGTTAGATATAAATTCGACGGCCTATATTGCAGGATGGCACGCGCACAATCATCACCAACTCTGTTTTCTACTCCCTCCGTGCGAAAATACTTGTCATCAAAATGGATGAAAAGAGATGTATCTAAAACTAAAATACGTCTAGATACATTTCCTTTTATCCATTTTGATGACATGTATTTCCGGACGGAGGGAGTATTTGTCTTTTTAGAGATTTCAACAAGTGACTATGACCGGACCTTACCAACATATTCAAAAAAGTAGTCCATCATTTTGATGTTACCCTCTTTTCTTGGCGGTGCAGTGCCATCTGGATACCTCATAAATAAATAAAGTACTACATGATACTAATATATGATACATGGCGCAGGAGTACTAAGTATTATTAATACAGTTTTGCTAGAACTCATCTAGATGAGATATAATTTGGTCTCATTCATCTTTTATAGCCATTGGATGTGATGCTATATAAGATGCGTGTGTGCTGACGTGGTTTGTATTTGTTCTTGTGCAACGAACTGACCACTGCATGTCATGTTTGATAGTCTCAAGTCATTAAAAGCATACAAGCCCCACATCTCTTCTTGGTTGATTCCTCTATTTATGTCAAAAAATAAGAAACAACGTGAGATTTAATGCACTACGCCTATGTGTTTACTATTTGGTTTTCATAAGATGACTTAATACTCACCTAGACGGAGGGAGTATTCGATTTGACAGCGGGCGGTGCAGTTCCCGATATGGCTTTAATGCAGACGAGGGAGGGAGTAGCGGTTCCCGATATGTTGAACGGCCAATGAATCCTTCTTCCATTAATGCATGAGGGAAGTAATGGGAGGTGGTCCGGGAAAAGAGGCTGCACGATGTGAATGCAACGCAGTTTGCCCTCATTGCCCTCATATAAAGGCGCCCCTCCATTCCAATGCATCTACCACATCGTACGCACCTAAGCATTTGCCTAAGCACCTACACTAAGCGCAAAAGAGCTCACTACAGACCCATGGCGGTGATGCTCATGAGTGGCCAGCGGCTGCGCCAGATGGTCGACGACGCCGGCCTGCGGCATGGTGCCGAGGATCTTCTCCAGACGGTGTTGGAGAACGGCTGGTGGATGGCCGCCTTCGACACCAACTACGACTCTCAGTTGGACCAGATGATTGTTGCCACCAGCAACAAGTTCACCGTCCTCAAGAAGCTCGCGGACGACATCGCCATACTCCTCCATCTCGCGTGCCTGGGATCCTCATTGCTTGCCACCCTAATCGGCCTCCATGGCCGGAACCTCTTTCAAGCACTGGTGGCCCTGCGACTGCCTGCCGACGCCATGAAGAATGTCCACCTGGAGGTCGCACTCGCCGCGAGGCGCCTCGCCCTGCAAGAATTCGTCGACCTACACATCCACACGTATGAGGAAATCGTGTACATAGGTATCTACAAGGCCAGTGAGGACGCTACGACGTTGGCCTTCCTCAATCGGCTGGAAGCCTTGGATGCCTTTGCTGAGAAGCACCTCGACCTCGCCACAAAAGTCGCCGCTACTTAGCCGCCGGTCGGTGGCCCGGCGCACTAAGTTGAGGAGGAGGAGGTCGTACGTTCATGGATCCATCTTTCTTCTTGCCTTCTGTAACCAGCACTGCGATCGCATCATCATGGCCTTAATTCTTATTGTGTTATTGCATTCTTATTGCAGTCAACACCGACATGTGCGATCCCTTTGCTTAATTATATGCATCACTGTAACTAGTACTCCATCCGTCAATTTATAAGTTGTGCTTACCTTTTCCATCAACTTCGTGCAACACGCGGGCATCTTGCTAGAAACACTAGAATATGTCTATATAATCCGTATGTGATAGTCCATTTGAAATCTCAAAAAAGACAAATATTTAGGTACGGAGGGAGTAATATATTAGGAGTATATCAAAACAATAGTGATTTCTTTCAAGTTTGTGAACAAATACTACTAGTCTACTACTTTGGATCCGTCGCAACGCACGAGCACATTGCTGGTAAAAGGAAAAGGCCCGCCGCGTTCGCGTCGCACCCCCACATGCCCGGGAATCGGGAGTACAACACAGCCCGTCCGGCACGACACATGGCTTAGGGATGACGTGTTGCCTAGCATTTTCACTTTCATGTGGGACCGCCGTTGAGCAAACCGACACCCCGCCCACCGCCGGGTTGGAAAAAAGGAACGAGGGGAAGATCTAGCTGTAGCATGGAAGCCAAGAAATTTGGTGTCAGACGGGGCTCGTTGATAGAGTAGGAGGATTCCGTACTAGTACTACTCCTACTAGTACCAAGTTTGTACTCCTAATACTATATTACTAGTACTACCACTACTCAACTAGTAGGTATGTGCACGACACAACATCGTAGGTACAAAAAACAGGAAGATCTTGTTTTGGGTGATTTATCTTTTTTTCAATCAACGTAGTATGAATAATATGATGTGGGGGCACCATGAAGCTTATGTGGCTTCATTGCATGGCTATGGAAGGTTAGAGAAAAATTAATAGATAATGTGTTTAGAGTGCACTCCACTAAATAAATATATATATATACTTTGGATCCATTGCAACGGACCGGTACATCTATATCTATACCCCCTATATAGTGTGTGAAAAACTTTGAAAGTTGGTCGTTGGATGAAGCCAATCCGACGGTACAAAGATGGCAAATCCGAGCACTACTGGCCGTTGGATATCATCCACCAGATTCTGCCACATGTATAATCTAGAAGACTCCATGGTTGAACTTAATTCATGACTAAGGGCCTCTTTGATTCATAGGATTGCAGAAACACAGGAATAGGAAAAAAGTAGGATTGGAATGGCATGTTCATTGGATCCCTATAGGATTTGAGTTTGTTTGATTGTGTCACATGAAAAACAAAGGATTTCTTTCAAGAGGTTGGAGTGCATGTTAGAATTCCTGTGAAACGTAGTACAAATGAATCCTTAGGAAAATATTCTACATGATTCAATCCTACGAATCAAATGACCAACGTAGGAAAAATTCCTAAGGATTCTAATCCTTCAAAGATCCTATGAAAATCCTTTGAATCAAATAGACCCTAACTTTGCCACAACTAAGCTTAGGCAAAGTTATTAGTTCTTCAAGACGAGAGAAACAAGTTGGAAAGCCTAAGGGAATCTTGCCCCATTTTTTGTGTGTATGTCAGGTGGGGCCTTAGTGTGGCTTGCCTAAGGTGTGGCTTGAATCAAACACCCGCCTAAGTTAATCAAACTTGCCTAACCTTACATTCCACCAGATTTTGCCACATGTTAGAATCCAGAAAGCTCCACATGTAGAAGCATAATGCACAAACCACCAGAATCTCATGCGTGCAATGCACATGTACCTTACTAGTACTAGTTGGTAGTAGTAAGAAACAAATTCCAGTTTTGGCACGAGCTTGTACTGCGGGAGCACCATAAGGCCTGCCGCAGGAGTTACATTTCCCTCTCGGGGCCCACGGGACCTAATTTCAGTGGCTTAGTGGTAGAAACAAGAAATGTGATGGTCGCCATGGTTCAACTTCCATGGACAAGCTGTCATGTCTGCTGACACATGTATATCAAAACTAGAGTGTTTATATTTCAAGCACGTGAACAAGTATTATTCTACTACTTTGGATCCATTGCAACGCACGGGCCAGCACATTGGTAGTAGTAGTGTCCATCTCTATCTCTAGAGGCCTTCCCTCGTTCATCCTTTTCTCTCACAAGATAAACTACTCATACAAATGCATCTTGATGTTCCATGGAACACACAAGGATGTTTCCTTGGGGGTCTCTCCAGCATGGCATGGCCGTAGTTGCAAGTTGACGCCCCTTGAGATGCCGACGTTGAGGGGCACTCGGATTTCCTCCGATGAGCAGGTAAGATGAGTTTGATCACGTAGTAAATGCATTCTAAAGACTACTTCCGTGTCCATTTCCTAATTCTCCCCCTGCCCACTGTTTCACAGGTTAGGCTCGGTGCGAGTGGAGATTGGCTTGCATATGTACGCGAGGGTACCAACATCAATTTGCACAACATTTACAACAGTGAAACCGTTCCCGTAGAACCTTTGTCCAACATTGGGATCAACCATGCAATGGGCCACCACATGAATTGGTACGATGGAACCACTGTGAGATTGAATAAGATAGCACGAACCTTGCACATGGCGGTCAAAGGAGGACCATGCTGTCTGCGGCCGATTTCTTGCCGTACGAGTAGGAAGACGCTGTGCTCCTTTCTAACCGCATCTTCGCGGTGACAAACCAAGGGACTTATTTTGTATGGGACACATCCTACGATATACTCCCTCTCTCCCAATTTATTTGTTTTGAATCTTTTCGTTCTATAAGTTTAAAATTAAATTTAGAGCTCCCCATCACATGTTGAGATTACAATGTCCATTAAATCGTTGCGTGCATGTATAGTAAAGAAACAAATCTCGAGTTTGGCACGAGTTCGTGCTGCGGGAGCACCACAAGCCCTGGCGCAGGAGTTACATTTCCCTCTCAGGGCCGTCGGGACTGAGCTTCAGCGCCTTACTACACCTACCTTTGAGTCAATAACATGTGGACCCGATAGGTGACTGGTCCACATGTAATGCTCCCGTAGGCAGAGGGGCAGTGGGGCCAAGAGGGGTGAGCCGCAGGTCGGGGGACATGTGGTTTCATGGGTTCGAGCGGCATCGTGGGAATCGCGGGTGGCTGTGGTAGAAACTTGATGCTCGCCGCATTTTAGGTGGCCCACATGTCATGCACACAAAGGCAGAGGGGCGGTGCGGCCGAGAGGGGTGAGGCGCACGTCGGGGGGCGTGGTGCCGTGGGTTGGAGAGGCGTCGTGGGAATCGCGAGATGAAACGTGATGGTCGTCGTAGTTGAACTTCCATGGACAAGCTGTCATGTCTACGGACACATGCACTGCATACCGATCACTGGAAGGAGTAGCAGAGAAAGCTATATATGCAGATAAATAGTTCCTTATAGTCAAGCAGACCCACGCTACTACTCTGTTCCAAAGACATGCACACCATCGAAATAGTCCATCTATATCAATATACACCGAGAGGGAATAATTTTTTTACAAGAGAGGAAATAGTTCATCCATCCATAATGCCCTCCTGCTGGTGCAGCCTTTTCTTCTTCTTTTCTTCTTCTTCTTCTTCTTCTTGTTCTTCTTCTTCTTCTTCTTCTTGTTCTCATTCTCTGTGGGATACGGCTTCGCAACAAGCTCTTTGGACCTTGCAGCTATCTCGAAACTCACACGGGCATCAAGGGCAGCATATTTTATCCGCTCGTACGTCAAGGGATAATTCTCCCATCTAGACGACCTTAATGCCACCGTCTCGTCACCCTTCTAAAGATTTGTACCGAGCACAAAATTTGCTACGTCGAATAGGGATGGTGTCTATTTATCACAAACTTCTACATGAATTTTGATTCTGGTTTGTAGGTCAGCAATGCTATTCAAATCAAGGTTGTACTGCTCCAGCTTCTGTTTGTCCCCTTCGATGGCTGCCCCACAAAAGTATATGTCCTCCCGAGACAAGAAATCGTGAAGCTCACTTGGTATGGAGGGCGAGTGTATGATGTGGTACACCAAAACATCATCTTCGAAGCACAGCTGAAGGACGGCGGCGCGCTGGATCTTCCCAGGGGCACGCTCCGTGTACTCTGCGTCGAGACCGATGACCCTCGTCTCTACCTTTTCAAGGGAGTTGGATACATTGTTGATCCACTGCCGAACAACCCTTGGGTGGACGGTGACAGTGGCAACTATGCGCATCGAGCCTTCGACGAGGACATGTTGGACACTAAAAACCCGCATCTCAATCTCTATCACCATTTGGAACCGCTGGAACGGAGGGCTATGGTTTGGAGAATTAGGATTAGATGGCTAGTCTAACTGAAGTAGTAGATGATTATTTAAAGAGGTTAAAACAATGTGAACGCAGTGGGGTTTGGATGCAAATGTAGACGAAGGGGTGGTGAAGAAGCCGAGGAGAATCGGTTCCCGATGGAGAAGTAAATGGGAGAAGTTGTGTGCAGGCAGTTGATTAGACGGCTAGGTAGACTAAACGAAAAGGCTATGCAGGTAGACTGATGAGTCGTACCTGTTCGTGTACGTGCCCATCCTTCCTGATTGGTGGGACCTATGCAAGCAGATAAAACATGTGTCGTAGTTTTTTTTGAGCGCGTGAGTGGGAGACACAACATTCTCTGGTTAAGGAATACTCCCTCCGTTTAGGTGAGTATAAGTCACCTTATGAAAATCAGGTTTTCCCAAAACCTTTTGGCATGGAGCATTAACTTCCTGCTCGATCCCCTCCCAGCCTCGTTAGCCAGCGTTCTCTTCCTCTGCTGCCGTGTTCTACCTTTCCATTTTTCCTCTTCTCAAGTGTGGAACGATCTGCATGCCGTCCTTGATGCACCAGAATGACCACTACATGCATCACGGCAGAGCGTTGATTGGGAATGCACGAGAATTTGGTTCTGCTTGCAATATGGATGATACCTGAACGATGAAGTGAATAGGCATGCTAGCACGGGAGACCTATTTACGTTATACAATACTGGAGTACTCATGTACCTACTACTACTAGTAGTAGTACAACTGTGGTACACTTGATGGTCAAAATACTATTCATCCGGTCCTCACAGTGAAGTGACAACACCTTGCGCCCGACACTAGTCCAGGCGGCATGTTCGGGTTAGCAAAGTCAGCCTCACCCTGTGCACAGTGCAGTCTGTCACCGCCGCTGTACAACACATTGGCGCCTCGCCTCGTCTCCCTCTCCGCTCCCATAGCACCATTCCATCTTCATCTCCTTCTCCATCTCCATCTCATTGTGCCCCCGTGTACCGTCGCCTCACTCGCCTCCCCCAGTACCACTATTCCCTCGCTAGCCGCTCCAACACCGACATCCTTCTCCCCGTAAATCAAGCCCCCTTCCAAACTCCACCATGGCCGAACGCGAACCGCGCAGCATCCATATGAGCCGCGATTGGAGCAATCTCCCCAGTGACATCCTCGACCTGTATTGTTCGTGTATGGATATGTTGAGCGCCCTGCGGCTGGCTGCATGCTCGAGGGACATGCACACGGCCATCGTCGGAGCGAGGCCTAAGCTTTTCAAGACACCCTGCTTGCTGCTATCTGGTCTTGCGAGATTGGCTCACCATGATACGGAGGCGTGCATGATGCCCCTCGACTTCAATCCAATCTCCATTAGCCGAAACTTCTTTGCAGGTATGTAGTGGGTCGCCGTACATCATTTCCCTCGACATCGATCCGATCACCATCGCCCGAAACTTCTTGGCAGGTATGTACTGGGTCGGCATGAACTCCCACTGGATGGCTGCCTTCAGAGAAGACGGTAAAAAGTTGGTGCTCGTGAACTCCCAGACCTACCATGAGATTATCCTTCCTCCGTTGGATTATATAGAGTATTACCATCGCGGTCCAAGCCATCTAGATTACTACGTCAGTTGGACGGACCTTTTTTTGCAGAAGATTGTAATCTGCCAAGTGCCCACATGACATGCGAATTACACAGACTTCAAGCTAATTGCCTTGTTCGACAGCGGACTCGCCTATCTTTACGCCGGTGCCTTCTTTAGCTGGAGACAACTCGGCTCGCAGTGGATCATCATCAAAGCTGATACACACTTCTGTGATGCTATTGAACACAATGGCATCATCTACGCGATCGACAAAGCAGATGGCACCATGTATTGCTGGGACGGCGCATGTAAGTTGTTTCCTCTCATGTTAATGATGACGCCATGACACTGTTTGAACTTTTTGTGATGATTGGCATATCTCTGTTTGAGCAGAATTTGAGTAGAACTATGGCAATGTATTAGAGACGCCGTAAATCAGCTATATTTGGAATGAGTTAATTCATGCGATTGTGGCCATGTCATTACAGCCAATTTGTACCCTGAATAATCAAACGGTTAGGAATATATGGATATTATCCTTATTTTACAGTAATCTATATACTACTACTAAATATGAGTGTGTATCAATGTCCATGTTAGTTTCCTCATTTTTATGATGTAGAAACATGCACCACACTGTTGGTTTCATCTAACCATACATTAGGGAAGTAAATGTGCATATGGAGAACTCTATATTTGGAAGTAGTGAAATCCTGCAATGCTTACCATGTGTACATACCTATATTCGCCCTTCAGCAATCAATGGCTAGAATAATATCCTCACAAAAATTTTGCCCACAGAACACGAGTATATAACAATGCATGGTCTGTTAGTTACCTTGAAGAATTTGTTTGTGAGGATAGAACATGATTACATAACATGCATGACATGGTAGTTTCCTGTGAAGAATCGATTGCGGGATAACATGAGTATAACCATGCATGGCACTTCTATATTATCGAACCCAGTATACATTTCCTTGTATTTTCCTCCCAGTTCCAACAGGGACATATCAATGCTGTTTCTTGCATTATCCTACTCATACTCTGAACAATGCTGATCTTACATTGACAATGCCTGTCCTTTTTGATATGATGCAGTGTCCCTACAGTTACTTCCCTTTGTAATCACACCACCTTTACCAAAAACAGGGAAGCACAACTGGTTCCTCGCTCAATCAGACGACGGCAAAAGACTGATGATCATTCGGACACATGAGCCGGAAAAGTTATATTGCAAAAACCCCACTGTATACAAGCACCATAAAATATGTGAGTATCCGGACAATGGCTGTACGTCTATGAGCAGGATACCAGCTTGTTGGGACCTTTAGGATTTTTTAGTTGGAGGCCGGTAAATAGCCTTGGCTCACACTCTCTGTTTCTCGGACTCAATTATCCGATTAACTAGGAGATCACCGTTGGAAAGGACCTTGATGGCAGAGAGGCTCTCTTTGCTATGGAAAACTGTGTCTACATGGCGAGCCCTAGGAGTTCAGGAGCAAACTCCCCTGATTGTCAACGATACAGCTTGCAGCCATAAGAAGGTGAGAATGAAAAAGGCATCCGGATTAACTTTGATCCTTGGATGTCTCAATTACGACATGCAGTGATGTGGTTCGAGCCTTCAGGTTGATAGGTAATTGGGTTGTTGCATCGAAAGGGTGGAGTACAAGTGTCTCCGGATCACTGGTCGCTGAAGCGGGGCTGCAAATTATGATGGTGTTGGATCATCTCTTCGAATGACTTTGTTGTCTTTGCTGCTGGTTCTGGATGGGTAGTTCTTTCTTTTGTTATGCATATTCCTTGTCATTTGGTCATCCTCGTCTATGTCACTCTTACTATGTAATAGTTGCTTCTGTCTAGAATGTCATTCTTGTCTGGATCACGAGAGTCTGAGCACTACAGATGGGTGCGTTTTTGTGGTGTAGCAAGACTTCTTATGAACTATCATGTCTTGCTGTTTATGTCAGTAGTAGTCACTAGTCAGTGTTTGAATGTTGTATATATCGTTGTTTCGAACTGTTTATTGTCTCGAACTACTGGTGGGATAAATGAGGGCATCACTATTCTCCAGTGTTCAGAGTATATCTCCTTTTTTCAAGTTATATAATTTGAGCTTAGTGTCTTTTCGATGATGTACACTTGTTTGGGCCAGTGAAGTGTCGTTGAATATGGGCCGAGTAGTAACGTAATGTCAAACAGGTCAATTATGACTCTCAGGCCGGGCTCTCAAAAGATCCTGAAAAAATAGGCCAGGCTCTCCAAAAAAGAATGAATAAGGACTCTTAGGCCGACATGTGGGCGCCACCGGTGTTTTCGTGCACTCGCGTGCCGAGAGCGTATTGGCGCGTGCTTGAAATTCATGCTACCTTTTCATCTGCAGTCTCCCGCCCCTCCCCCACCTCTGGAATCTCGATTCCTACTCCTGTTCCCCCAAATCCCCCTCCTATACTCCCTGTACTCAAGCGCACTATCATGTCGCCGGTCAACGCGGATCTCCGAGCCAAAGATCCTGAGGTCCGTCCTGCCTTCTGTCGCTGCGTGCTGTCGCTCAACAGTGGCATGGCAGCGCTTGACGACCAGTTTGCCGGCAAAGTGTTGATGGTAACCATCAACGACGACTGGCCTCCCGTCTCGCCGGATGACCTTGTCAAAGCTCTTGGCATTGCGCACGACATCCAAATAAGTGACTTGCTCGTCGAAGTCTATCCGCCACTGGCTGATTTCTTCATCAGGTTCCAGACAACTTTCGACTGTAGTCGTGTGTTCGAATCTTCCCGGCATTTGTTCTGCGATGGCGCGTTGGTGAGCTTTGATCGGTGGCACCCAGGATGGGGCTCGGTGCCCTCTGAGCTTGAGTTTTTAACAAAGCTTACCTTCCACGGCATGCCTCGACGTGCTTGGAACAGCGAGTCCATGAACGAGCTTATCAATGACCTTGGAGGTGAGCTCGTAAATATGTTTGTTCCTCCAGACAGCTGGGCTCTGACGGTTATGGCATGGATGAAGAAGCCGTCCACCATACCGAAGGTGATTGGTGTTGAGATACCGGTGCAGGAACTGGGTTGTACTATTCATCGCAACCAAGGCTGCCGCGGACCACGTTAGGGATGTACCGATATCGAGTGTTCGTGCATGTCGAAGAAGTGGTCAATCCATCAATCGAAGTCCTGCCGCCACCGCTGGTGCCAGGGTCCGTCGACAACGTCCATTACAGGAGTCAACGTCAGACTTTCCCCGTGTTGCTCGGAACGATGGATGGCACAGGGCCTACTCCATCGCGCGGCGGAGGCCACTGCTTCTTTGGGAGAAGAGGCAGGGCTGGCTGCCTGGATGTGCTCTAATTTGAGGTAACAACTGAATCTTGTCAGATACTAGTTAAATCCGAGCTATGGGTGTGAAGCACTGATATGCCAGTACATTCGATTGTGACCTGTTCTAATTTTGTACCTGAACTTTTTTTAGAAAGGGTTGTACGTCAACTTAATGTGCTAGGAGAACTTATTGTCTTGTCTGCATGTTTTCTTTGCACAACATTCAAGATATTTCCCCGTCATTGATGAAGACGATGAACCGTTATGTACGACTTCGTTGGTTTCAACATAGCCCTTCCCGTAGCGATCCACTGCTTCCATCTTGATTGTGCCGCCTGCATGAAATTTTTGTATGCAAGTTCAGTGTGCTATGATGTTCTATATGATTGTGTCAACTATATAAGTTTTTACTGAGCATCAGCAATGCATATGGCTGAAAGATGTATTCACGAGCATCGGCCGATGGGTCTCTCTCTCTCTCTCTCTCTCTCTCTCTCTCACACACACACACACTCAAACACGCGCGCGCACGCGCGCACGCACGCACAAGTGGGACCCGTTGAATTATTTATTTGCTTGTGACAGCTTTTAATTAGGTTCCACTGTAATCTAACTTTTTTCTTAAGTTATTAATTGAGCTCAGTGACTTCAAAAGGTTGTACAGAAGCCTTGTTTGGGCCTTTCCGGCGTCGCTGAATGTGGGCTAAGTAACCATGTTAGGTTGTACTGTACTACACAGGCCTTTTTCGCTATTTTTTCTTAAATAATACATTTTTTTATTAATTTTCATAAATATTACGCTGGGTAAATTTTTTTCAAAAATAACACACCGTCCGCCCGCTGCAGGCCGACCGGGCCTATTCGGCCCACAGCAGGCCGATTGGATTCCAGTCGGCCTACAGTTGGCCGACTGGCCCCTGTCGGCCCACTGTGGGCCGACTGGAGCTAATTGGCTCGCTGTGGGCTAATTGTTTTTTCAAAAGTGCTAATCATGTATTTAAAAAATATGTGTATTGTGACCTCCTCCGCTCGCTGTGGGCCCACTGTTGACTAAAAAATATGTTTTAAAAAGTGTTAATCATGTATTTAAAAATTGTTAAATGTGTGTATAAAAATGTTGCTTATCTATACAAATTTTTTTAATGTGTGTATAAAAAATAGCTTTTTTTTCAACATCAGCAATGCAACTGGGCCGACAGTTGTATAAAATATTCGGGTCAACTTGTTATTCTCCGCCCGACTGGGCTGCAAACTTTCCTAGGAGGTATGCATTAGGCTTAACAAGAAAATGGACTTTAAAAATAATAAATGGGATGTAATTATAATAAATGGACAGTTACTATGCACCAAACACGTAATTAGTTTGAAAAATATATTATTTTTGGAATTTAATTTTTTTAATTTCATTACTTGTTGCGCGCGCAATATTTCATTGGATTTTAACGTAATACAAATTTATTTTGAAATTATATTTAACCTGACTAGAAATTTCGGATACAAATATTTCGGATCCCATCAAAATGTGGGATTTTTTTTGAATTCTGTTTTGAGCGGTTGTTTGAAATTATTAATCGTTGTCCTAGCTAGAAGTTGGGTTGTACTCTTAACAAACTGTAAATGGCTTGTAGTAAATTCCATTAGAATTAAAAAATGGGCTGTATATTCTTACAAATCGCAAACGGGCTATATGTTCTCTGCCAAATCCGAGCTGTGGGCCTATTAAGTTAACACGTACCAAGGGCTTTGTCAACTTAGTCAATTAAACGATTCTAGCTGAAGTGATCGTACGATGTCCATCCAATGGCCGTAGTGCTTCTTCAACCTCTGGTCTTCTTGCTCCAGCCGCCCAAAGCAGCGCCGGTCGTTTCACGTGCTCCTGTCTCCCGTGGCTGGCTGTGATGCCGCGGAGGCCTCACCACCCCGTACTACTCCCACCGCTGGCCAGGCCATCCCTCTACTCACCCACACCCTCTGTTATTCTGCGGCGACGGCGGACTCACACCGTGTTGGGGATCGTAGCAGAAATTTTAAAAAAATTCGTACGTGTCACCAAGATCAATCTAGGAGATACTAGCAACGAGAGAGAGGGAGTGCATCTTCATACCCTTGAAGATTGCTAAGAGGAAGCGTTACTAGAATGCAAATGAGGTAGTCGTACTCGTAGCGATTCAGATCGCGGTCGATTCCGATCTAAGCGCCGAACAACGGCGCCTCCGCGTTAAACACACGTGCATCCCGGTGACGTCTCCCATGCCTTGATCTGGTAAGGAGAGAGGGAGAGGTTGGGGAAGACTCCGTCCAATAGCAGCACGACGGCGTGGTGGTGGTGGAGGAGCGCAGTACTCCAGCAGGGCTTCGCCAAGCACTACGAGAGACGAGGAGGGAGAGAGGAAGGGCTGCGATTTGGGAGAGAGAGACTCGTGTGTTGTGCAGCCCCAAAACCTCCACTATATATAGGGGCAAGGGCAAGGGGAGGTGCCCTAAGGTTTCCCCTAGGGGGGGCGGCGGCCAGGGCAGATGGGATCTCCCCCTTGGGTGACTTGGCCCCCAAGCCAGGAGGTGGGAACCCTAGATGGGGCACCCCAAACCCCCTGGTCACGTGGGAATAGGTGAGGGGGGCGCACAACCCCTTAGTGGGCTGGTTTGCCCCCTTCCCTTGGCCCATGAAGCCCCCAACACTTGCCGGGGCTCCCGAAACACCTTTTGGTCATGCTGGTCATCACCCGGTACCTCCGGAACACTTCCGGACTCCAAAACCCTTCGTCCAATATATCAATCTTCACCTCCGGACCATTTCGGAACTCCTCGTGACGTCCGGGATCTCATCCGGGACTCCAAGCAACATTCGGTAACTACGTACATACTTTCTCTATAACCCTAGCGTCATCGAACCTTAAGTGTGTAGACCCTACGGGCTTGGGAATAATGCAGACATGACCGAGACATCTCTCTGGTCAATAACCAACAGCGGGATCTGGATACCCATGTTGGCTCCCACATGTTCCACGATGATCTCATCGGATGAACCACGATGTCAAGGATTCAGTCAATCCCGTATACAATTCCCTTTGTCTACCGATATAGTACTTGCCCGAGATTCGATCGTCGGTATCCCAATACCTTGTTCAATATCGTTACCGGCAAGTCTCTTTACTCGTTCTGTAACACATCATCCCGTGATCAACTCTTTGGTCACATGGTGCACATTATGATCATGTCCTACTGAGTGGGCCCAGAGATACCTCTCCGTTTACACGGAGTGAAAAATCCTAGTCTTGATTCGTGCCAACCCAACAGACACTTTCGGAGATACCCGTAGTGCACCTTTATAGCCACCCAGTTACATTGTGGCGTTTGGTACACCGAAAGCATTCCTACGGTATCTGGGAGTTGCACAATCTCATGGTCTAAGGAAATGATACTTGACATTAGAAAAGCCTTAGCTGACGAACTATACGATCTTGTGCTAGGCTTAGGATTGGGTCTTGTCCATCACATCATTCTCCTAATGATGTGATCCCATTACTAATGACATCCAATGTCCATGGTCAGGAAACCATGACCATCTATTGATCAACTAGCTAGTTAACTAGAGGCTTACTAGGGACATGTTGTGGTCTATGTATTCAAACATGTATTACGGTTTCCGGTTAATACAATTATAGCATGAACAATAAACAATTATCATGAACAAGGAATACAATAATAACCATTTTATTATTGCCTCTAGGGCATATTTCCAACAGTCTCCCACTTGCACTAGAGTCAATAATCTAGTTCACATCACTATGTGATTGCAATGAATCCAACACCCATGGGGTTTGTTCATATCTTGCTTGTGAGAGAGGTTTATTAGTCAATGAGTCTGAACCTTTCAGATCCATGTGTGCTTTACAAATATCTATGTCATCTTGTAGATGCAGCTACCATGCGCTACTTGGAGCTATTCCAAATAACTGTTCTACTATACGAATCCGGTTTACTACTCAGAGTCATCCGGATTAGTGTCAAATTTTGCATCGATGTAACCCTTTACGACGTACTCTTTTACCACCTCCATAATCAAGAAAATTCCTTAGTCCACTAGTTACTAAGAATAAGTTCGACCGCTATCGTGTGATCCATTCCTGGATCACTCTTGTACCCCTTGACTGACTCACGGCAAGGCACACTTCAGGTGCGGTACACAGCATAGCATACTGTAGAGCCTATGTCTAAAGCATAGGGGACGACCTTCGTCCTTTATCTCTCTTCTGCTGTGGTCAGGTCTTGAGTCTTACTCAATATTCACACCTTGTAACACAGCTAAGAACTTCTTTGCTGATCTATTTTGAACTCCTTCAAAATCTTGTCACGGTATGTATTCATTGAAAGTACTATTAAGCGTTTTTGATCTATCCTTATAGATCTTGATGCTCAATGTTCAAGTAGCTTAATCCAGATTTTCCATTGAAAAACACTTTTCAAATAACCCTGCATGCTTTCTAGAAATTCTACATAATTTTTGATCAACAATATGTTAACAACATATACTCATCAAAAATTCTATAGTGCTCCCACTCACTTCTTTGGAAATACAAGTTTCTCATAAAGTTCGTATAAACCCAAAATCTTTGATCATCTCATCAAAGCATACATTCCAATTCCGAGATGCTTACTCCAGTCATTAGAAGGATTGCTGGAGCTTTGCATACTTGTCAGCATCTTTCATGATTGACAAAACCTTCTGGTTGTATCACATACAACCTTTCCTCAAGAAAAATGTCAAGGAAACAATGTTTTTTACATCCTATCTGCAAGATTTCATAAATAATGCAGTAACTGCTAACATAATTCCAACAGACTCTTAGCATCGCTACGAGTGAGAAAGTCTCATCGTAGTCCACTCCTTGAACTTGTCGGGAAACATCTTAACGACAAGTCGAGCTTTCTTAATGGTGACACTTACCATCATTGTCTGTCTTCCTTTTAAAATCCATCTGCGCCCAATAGCCTACGACCATCAAGTGGTTCTTTCAAAGTCTATACTTTCTTTTATACATGGATCCTCTCTCGGATTTTATGGCCTCGAGCCATTCTTTGGAATCTAGGCCCACCATCACTTATCCATAGCTCGTAGGTTCATTGTTGTCTAGCAACATGACTTCCAAGACATGATTACGTACCACTCTGAAGTAGTATGCATCCTTGTCGACCTATGAGGTTTGGTAGTGACTTGATCCGAAGTTTCATGATCACTATCATAAGCTTCCACTTCAATTGGTGTAGGTGCCATAGGAACAACTTCCTGTGCCCTGCTTCACACTAGTTAAAGTGACGGTTCAGTAACCTCATCAAGTCTCCACCATCCTCCCACTCAATTCTTTCAAGAGAAACTTTTCCTCGAGAAAGGACCCGTTTCTAGAAACAATCACTTTTGCTTCGGGATCTGAAATAGGAGGTATACCCAACTATTTTTCGGTATTCTACGAAGTTGCATTTATCCGCTTTGGGCTCGAGCTTATCAGCCTGAAACTTTTTCACATAAGCATCGTAGCCCCAAACTTTTAAGAAACGACAGCTTAGGTTTCTCTAAACCATAGTTCATATGGTGTCGTCTCAACGGAATTGTGTGGTGCCCTATTTAAAGTGAGTGCGGTTGTCTCTAATGCCTAACCCATAAACGATAGTGGTAATTCGATAAGAGACATCATGGTATGCACCATATCCAATAGGGTGCAGTTGTGATGTTCGGACACACCATCACACTATGGTGGTCCAGGCGGTATTAGTTGTGAAACAATTTCCACAATGTCTTAATTGTGTGCCAAACTCGTAACTCAGATATTCATCTCTATGATCATATCATAGACATTTTATCATCTTGTCACGATGATCTTGAACTTCACTCTGAAATTACTTAAACCTTTCAATAATTCAGACTTGTGTTTCATCAATTAAATATACTCAGCATCTACTCAAATCATCTGTGAAGTAAGAACATAACGATATCCACTGCGTGCCTCAGCACTCCTTGGACTGCACACATCAAAATGTATTACTTCCAACAAGTTGCTTTGTTGTTCCATCTTACTGAAAACGAGGCCTTTCAGTCATCTTGCCCATGTGGTATGATTTGCATGTCTCAAGTGATTCAAAATCAAGTGAGTCCAAACGATCCATCTGCATGGAGTTTCTTCATGCATATCTACCAATAGACATGGTCTGCATGTCTCAATCTTTTCAAAAACGAGTGAGTCCAAAGATCCATCAACATGGAGCTTCTTCATGCGTTTTATACCAACATGACTCAAATGGCAGTGCCACAAGTACGTGGTACTATCATTACTATCTTATATCTTTTGGCATGAATATGTGTATCACTACGATCGAGATTCAATAAACCATTCATTTTAGGTGCAAGACCATTGAAGGTATTATTCAAATAAACAGAGTAACCATTATTCTCCTTAAATGAATAACCATGTGGCGATAAACATAATCCAATCATGTCTATGCTCAACGCAAACACCAAATAACAATTATTTTGGTTTAACACCAATCCCGATGGTAGAGGGAGCATGCGATGTTTGATCACATCAACCTTGGAAACACTTTCAACACATATCGTCATCTCACCTTTAGCTAGTCTCCGCAGCCTTTTATTTCGAGTTACTAACGCTTAGCAACCGAACCGGTATTTATTACCCTGGTGCTACTAGGAGTACTATTAAATTACACAATAATATGATGTATATCCAAAATACTTCGGTCGACCTTGCCAGCCTTCTCATCTACCAAGTATCTAGGGTAGTTATGCTTCAGTGACCGTTCCCCTCATTATAGAAGCACTTAGTCTCGGGTTTGGTTCAACCTTGGGTTTCTTCACTAGAGCAGCAGCTAATTTGCCATCTCATGAAGTATCCCTTCTTTCCCTTGCCCTTGTTGAAACTAGTGGTTTAACCATCAACAATTGATGCTCCTACTTGATTTCTACTTTCGTGGTGTCAAACATTGCGAGTTGCTCAAGGATCATCATGTCTATCCCTGATATGTTATAGTTCATCATGAAGCTCCAATAGCTTGGTGGTAGTGACTATGGAGAACCATCACTATCTCATCTGGAAGATTAACTCCCACTCAATTCAAGCGATTGCAGTACTCAGACAATCTGAGCACATGCTCAACGATTGAGTTTTTCTCCCTTAGTTTGCAGGCTTAAGAAACTTGTCAGAGGTCTCATACCTCTTGACGTGGGCACTAGTCTGAAATTCCAATTTCAGTCTTTGGAACATCTCATATGTTCTGCGACGTTCAAAAATGTCTTTGGTGCCACAATTCTAAACCATTAGTATTACGTACTGAACTATCATGTAGTCATCAAAACGTGTATGTCAGATGTTTCCCAACATCTACAGACGATGCTCGAGGTTCAACACACTGAGCGGTGCATTAAGGACATAACCCTTCTGTGCAGCAATGAGAACAATCCTTAGTTCACGGACCCAGTCCGCATAATTGCTACTGTCAACTCTCAAATAAATTTTCTCTAGGAACATATCTAAAACAGTAGAACCAAAGCGTGAGCTACGACATAATTTGCAAAGACCTTTTGACTATGTTCATGATAATTAAGTTCATCTAATCAAATTATTCAATGAACACCCACTTAGATAGACATCCCTCTAGTCATCTAAGTGAAACATGATCCAAGTCAACTAGGCCGTGTCCGATCATCACGTGAGACGGACTAGTCATCATCGATGAACATTTTCATGTTGATCGTATCCACTATACGACTCATGTTCGACCTTTCGGTCTTCCGTGTTCCGAGGCCATGTCTGTACATGCTAGGCTCGTCAAGTTAACCTAAGTGTATTGCGTGTGTAAATCTGGCTTACACCCATTGTATGCGAACGTTAGAACCTATCACACCCGACCATCACGTGGTGCTTCGGAACAACGGACCTTAGCAACGGTGCATAGTTAGGGGGGAACACAATTCTTGATATTTTAATGAGGAATCATCTTATTTTTGCTACCGTCGTTCTAAGCAAATAAGATGTAAAAACATGACAAACATCACATGCAAATCATCAAGTGTCATGATATGGCCAATATCATCTTGCGCCTTTGATCTCCATCTTCGAGGCGCGGCATGAACACCATCGTCACCGGCATGACACCATGATCTCCATCATCATGTCTTCATGAAGTTGCCTCGCCAACTATTACTTCTACTACTATGGCTAACGGTTAGCAATAAAGTAAAGTAATTACATGGCGTTTTCATTGACACACAGGTCATAAATAAATTAAGACAACTCCTATGGCTCCTGCCGGTTGTCATACTCATTGACATGCAAGTCGTGATTCCTATTACAAAAACATGATCAATCTCATACATCACATATATCATTCATCACATCCTTTTGGCCATATCACATCACATAGCATATCCTGCAAAAACAAGTTAGACGTCCTCTAATTGTTGTTGCATGCTTTACGTGGCTGCTATGGATTTCTAGCAAGAACGTTTCTTACCTACGCCAAAACCACAATGTGATAAGCCAATTTCTATTTACCCCTCATAAGGACCCTTTTCACCGAATCCGATCCGACTAAAGTTGTAGCGACCCGACCTCAGACGGTCAAGTCTCTATGCTTAAGTGTCATCCCTGGATCGGTATGCTGACACACACAGTACTCGAGGATCTATAACAGAGGTAAATCACATGTAAAAAGTAACATAAATACTATTACCTCAATCCAAAATAGCGGAAGTAACAAGGTTGTGGATTCCCATCAACACCAACGGCAAAGTTGAGTGTAGAAATCGTAACCCTAACGTATCACTTACTCGTCATAAGAAATCCTGCAACATGAGACATTGCAGCCACAAAGGTCAGTACATTGAATGTACTAGCAAATTCACACCATAGAGAATGATGAACAATGGCTATCACTACATGCATATATGGCTGGTGGAAAAGCTCTATGGTTATATGTTTTTGCGAAAAGCCAATTTTTCCCTACTGCAAAGGAATAAATTTTTATTTAATATCATGGTGGTTGTTGAACATTGAGAATGTTGACAGCATTCTCAATCCCAATTAAGTAACATCATTAAACCCAACAAAATTAATTTAAAGTAACATGATGAGATTCACATGATAATCCAAGTACTAGATACTCAAGTTGTCCATAACCGGGGACACAGCTAACCATGATTAGTTTATACACTCTACAGAGGTTTGCGCACTTTTCCCCACAAGACTCGATCTCCTCTGTTGGATTTCTCGCACTACAAGGTGTTTGAGAAGGGATGACCGAGACATAGTCTTTCAGAAGCGTTTGCACCTTACGATGGGTAGACCGTACCACCTACATCCCCTACATCTTCTAGTCTACCACTTTAAGAGTTCGCACAACTTAGTCAACTATGCTAGAGCCCATAATAGCTTGTGGCTGCACACGGAAGTTTCTAGTATGAATAGTCTCATGATCCCTTTGAGCCTGGGTGGCGGTCCAAAAGAAAACAGGCAAGTCCTGGAATACCCAGGTGCCTCAGTCCACCCAGATGTGTGTTTAAGTTGCCACCTTAGATAAACCATTAATTAACAATCTCACATCTGTCAATGGATTTCACTCACCCAATCCACGTCTACTAGCATAGCATGGCATGATAAGCAAACGTAGAAGTAACTCCCAAAGGTTTGAAAATAAGCTGGTAATAGGTACTACCTTATCTACTTCCCATCCCACAATTTAATTAGATCCTAATCATGCAATGTGTGAGGATTGATCTAATGCAATAAAACTGGGTAGTAGAAAAAGTATGATCGAAGTGTGAACTTGCCTGCAATGTCGATGAGGATGATTCGCACTCAAAACTCTTGATAGTTCTACTCGTCACACTCCGGTCAATCTATCGTAAGCAAGCAGTAGTAACCACACATAAGCAATCACTCAAAAGATCAAAAAGAATGGAGAAGATGATTCGGAAAACTTCAAAACCAAGCAAATAACTCTTGCAACATAAAACAATTTCTAACAGTACCAAAATTATGTGAATTTGGCCTTATTAGAATGTTTAGGTCAAGAGCTTCGATTTGCAAAAAGAATCAACTCAAACGGAGCTACGAAACTCAAGTTATGCTCAAACGAAGTTTGAATTCAAATCTGATCTAATTCAAATTTTAAACTTTTCAAAAAATATTTTTGAGTTGGATTAATGGTTAGAGGAGATCATAACAAAGACGTGGGCGTTGGTTTCGTTGATTTTGGAGAAACGGGCGAAAAGTTATAGTCGTTTGAAGTACAGGGACTAATCTGTGAAGAAATTTATCACAATTAGGTCCCTGGCCGAAATTAAAGAAAAAGAAAAAGACTATCTAACGAACGTTCGCTACAGAAGCAAACGCGATGAAAACCGTTCACTACAGGGGCCTAACTGGTGAACGCTCGCAAAAAAATCTAACCAAAAACAAAGCCGGTTTATAAAAAAACCAAAAAGAAACCGCAAACTAAACTAAAAGAAAAACCCGATGAACCAGGCGGTTTGTACCGGTTCGGTCAACTCCGGCGACGGGGCGGGCGTCTCCGGCGAGTCCGGCCACGGGCGTCGGCGGCAGACGGCGAGGTGCGGCACGGTGACGGGAGGGCGGCGCGGCGCGGCAGGCGGCGGCACTAGCGAGCGGCGGCGCGGCAAGGGCGGCTGTGGCGGCGGCGGGGCGCGAGATGCGACAGCGGCGCGAGCAGAGAGGGGAGAAGGGGATCCGGGGCGGCGCTTATATAGGTGGCGGCGGAGGCGCGAGGCGTGGAGGAGGGGGCAGGCACAGGTGGCGGCGGGAGTGGTCGTCGGCGACGAGAGAGGCGGCTTCGGGCAGAGCTCGGTGGATCTCGCCGGCGGCGAGAGATGCGGCGGGAGGCGCGGCTGTGAGCAGCGGGGAGGAGAGGAACGGGGCCCGGGGCCTCGTTATTTAAGGGGGGGAGGAGCTGGCGTGGAGGAGGGGTCAGGCGAGGAGGACGCGGAGTCCGGCCGGACTCCGGCGGCGGCGCTCCCGTGCGGGAGTCGGAGACGAGCGGGGCGCGCTGGTACGCTGGGCCGCGGCTGCGATTGGCCTTGGGCCGGCCCAGTCGGCGGCGGGGAGAGTTAAAAAAAAACATTTTCCAGACAAATAAAAAATAATAAAAGCAAATAAATAAAAAATTATATAGGCATATAATATATCAAAATTTTCAGAAAAAGAATATCTACAACATGAACATTTTTATAACCTCAAATAAAATCCACACAAATTCAGATAAATCAAAGAGTGCTACTGGTCTATTAAAATCCTACAAAAATCATTTTAAAAAAATCAAAATGATTTCAAATTTATTTCTCTCCAATTTTCTGTTGTAGGGAATCATGTTACCCTAATTTCCATATATTTTGTTTTTGGAGAAAAATAATTTGAAAAAAACTCAAATAACTCTAAATTGAAAATAAATTCAAAAGAACTTTGAATGTAATTGTTTGAAACTCCCAACTCATATTTCATAAAATTTGAAGAAGTCATTTTATCTTCTCTCATGAAAATCATTGAGTTGCATGAAGTTTATGAATTGAAATATTTCCAGATGAAATTCAATTATTTTCAAATACCCTTTCATTTAATTTAAATGGAAGAAGTCATATCATCTTCGCTCAAGGGTTTTGTATTTGAAAAGAATTTGAATTCATGGAGATCAGAAAGCAAATATGAAAGTTTGGGAATGTCCTTTTATTCCCTCTCATTTAACTTTCAAAAAGTTTCGAATTTCACTCAGTTTCACACAATCAATCAAATAATCAATCAAATCTATCTATTTATTATAACATTCCAAAATTTAGAAATTTGGGATGTTACAAACCTACCACCCTTAAAAGGAATATCGTCCTCGAGATTTGGAGAGGCTAGCAAGAAAAGGTTAGGGTTTGGGATCTCTTCAAAATCCATTGATCATCACAGGGGGTCTGGGGTGCTACCACCCTTAAAAACATTATTACGGTTCCATCAAAACTCATATACTCCATCCTTATTCTTGACAGTGCCTGTCTTTTCAGACCGTAAGGACAATTCCTTCTCTAGGCTCTTCGGGTAGTGGCATAACCTTTTACTCAATTCTTTTGTCCTTTCATCTTGGTAAGGTTATTCCGTGACTGGGTCTTCTTAGCTGACGGGTCTGGCGCTAGTACTAAACAACTATCGATATCTCATGGTGGTCAACAACTTATGGTTCCTTCTTCAGGAAACGGGTCTGGTTGATCCTCACCGTATAACCTACGGTTGACAAAAGATGCCTTGTACAAGGGAAAAATTGCTATACCATTCTAAGGTTTAAACCGGGTTGTGATCGTCGTCTCTCTACTATAGGTAAGTCACTCAGATTTACCATCCCATATAGCAAGGCGAATAATAAGAGTAAGTCGGTATGGTGATCAATCCATCCCGCTCCCAAATCATTACCCTATATATGCTTTAGTGAATCTCGCATTCTAACACTCGGTCATCTCACAAGCATTGCAGAATTTCTCTTGTCGACGAACCAAGTTTGGATAAATCCATAGATTTTGCAAGCCAACAACCATCTATCGTTCCTTCACAACTCTCAGGTTTTGCGTAACTCCTATAAGATCGTCTGTCAATAAAATCGTAACTTCTTTCAGGGGTTTTCTTTCTTCAAGAATGTGCTTGCTTCTTGGCAGGTCCTGGGGCCTGTGGGTTATGGCCCATCTCATCACTTGTAGTCCTTGAACTTATCATCGGGCAACTGATCATTATTCCAACTTCCAACTTCCTAGTATTCTTAAATCCATCCAATTGTATTGTCTTCCTTCCTTATATTGGCACCAAACTAGGACATGATTATTCAGACTCATCATGGAGTTTCCATTGATCCATACTTCCGACATCATACCTCCTTTATATCCAATAGTAATTTATCTCCTCATCCTCATGGGATATCTCTCATACCGAGATAAAATGTTATACTTATGAAGTCCATATTCCACTTCGTGGAACTTCATTATCCTTTCTAGGGTCAAGCGTCCTTATAGGGGAATATTGGCCATCTCTGCATGGCACTTCTTCAACTGGAAAACGTGAAACACATCATGAACTCCTGACAGTCCTTCGGGTGACTCCAACTTGTTGGCCACTTCTCCCATATGCTCCAAAACTCGGTATGGTCCTACAAATCTCGGGGCTAACTTTCCTTTAACTCCAATTTTTTTAACTCCTCACAAAGGGGACAAAGAAATGCTCTGTCTCCAATCTCATAGATTATCTCCTTGAGTTTTTGAGTCTACATAACTCTTCTGCCTGGACTGAGCTACCTTCAGTCTATCTCGAATAAACTTAACATTCTCTTCTAACTCCTTGATCATATTTGGTCCAAACAACTGACGGTCTCCAACTTCATCCCACATACTCTTGGGGTATCACACATATCGAGACAAAACTCGTATTCATTTTGTCTGAAATCCACTCAGTGGAGTATCCTTATCTTTTCAAGGGGTCAACGGTTCTTACAGGGTACTACCACCCTTAAAATGCACAAATCTTCCATAGACCATATTTCTCATATCCTCAGAATGGCCAAAATTCTTCTTCATAGAGTAACAACTCATAAAATCCATATCAGCACCAATGATGCTAACTTTATTCATTCTCAAGTGATTACAATCTCTCGCTTTTCCATTACATGTCTCAACTCAACACCTCAATATAAAAGAAAATGTTCTCACTTCTACTACTCCGTTTCTTTTGTTGCAAACTCAACTATGTAGCACAAGTTTCCTTCTCCTGCGGGCATTCTCTGGCAAAGTGCCCTGCTCCATTACAACGAAAACATATCACTTCTGACAAGTCTCGAGGTTTACTTTTTGGGCAACTGTTGAGGTAGTGCCCTGACTCCTTGCACCTGTAACAGGTGATATGACTCAGGTCCTTCCTGGGCTCCAATCGGTTTCTCTTCCTGGACTTTTCTAGTTCAATCAGGGCTTCTATTTCCTGTGGGTCATACTCTACTTCCTCCATCGGGAATTCTACTAGATCCCCATTGAAACAATTTTGGGAGATGTGTCCTTCTTCTCCACATGAATAGCAAGACTTAGTGCAGGGTTTACTTGGGTCCTCTTTAGGTGTGTCCTCCACATTTTCCTTCATCATGGGTTCTTCTAAAATTTCCATAAGGGCTCCTTTCTTTAATTCTTTCTTCTGTTGTACGGTTCTTTGTACCATGGGGTAAATGTGACACTGAGCAGGATAGTGGGTAGTCCCTTCACACAAGAAACAAGTAATCTGCCTAATTGGGCATTCTTCAACTAGGTGACTTCCTTCACAATTAGGGCACTCATCCTTGCGTTCTTTATGGGTGTGTCCGATTTCTCCACAAATCTTGTATGCACAAGGTTTCTTCATATCCTTTCCATAAGGCTTCAACTTTTGGGACACAAACTGAGGCTTTGGCTTAGTCAGCTTAAATTCTCTCCAAGTGGTTACTCCTTGCCATCCATTCATGGTTTGGTATATCCTCCACCAAGTAGCAGCACCTCTTTCAAAGCACTGAAGAGCATGCTGGGTCATATCCCTTCCGACTACAGGGTTATTCTTCATATAATCCTCCATGTTCTGAATCCATCGGTCCGTCTCCAACTGACTCATCGGTCCAGAAAATACAAGCTCATCTTCATTCATCCTCTATTGGGTCCATGGGTTTGGGGTGAGATAAGAGAGATAGAGAGGGATACACACAATACAAACAAAAGTTTTGAAAAGACAGATTTTATTTGTTGCTGTCAGGAAAACATCAAACCAATGACAGCTCACAAACATCACATCTAACGTAGGTATATAACAGGGGTTTGGTATTCTAAAGGTCAATAAATCTTCAACGTCGCCACACTCTTCCATTTTTGTTCATGCACCCAATGGCTTCTTCTGATCATGCTTGTCTTTCTCAAGTTCTTTTACCAGATCAACTCTGTTGACGCGAAGTCTCTCGTGACGTCCTTTAATATTCTGGAGTTGCGTTCCAAACTTCTGGTTTCGACATCCTTCACATGAACCATGGTCTAGTTCCTGACGAATCTCCGGTTTTCTCGAGGTTTTGCTCCTCCAGCTTGGCTACTTTCAGCTTATGGGTCCCGTGTTCTTCACGAACTGCTTTCTTGTCAAATACGACTTCTTGTAGGTCCATCTTAACTTCTTGATGTACTACTCTAGATCCTGGTGATACTCCGGCTAAGGTTAAAACTTCACCTCTTGCTGATAGATGCTCCATCAGCCTTCTACCATCCAATCCATTCTGAAGAAATGCATCCTTAACTCAGCATGGTGACAATAGCATAAGCGGGCGATGACATCACGGATAACCATGTTTCTGCTCTTGTCATTCCCATGAGCTATCATTCCATAGTTGATATCTCCTGCCTTAGGGTTTTCTTTGACAAAACTTCGAGTTCGCATGCTCCTTGTTTCAGTCTTTCTCCGATACACCTTGATCTCGGTTATTTGACAACTTCCATAGTCTGCCAAGTTCCATAAGGGTAGCCTCCCTAGGTCATACAAATCTGGGAATTCTTCAGAGCCTTCAAATTCTACTTGTCTTCGGTCTTCAACCATTGTAGTTTCCATTATTCAGATGCACGGAAAATACTCTTCATTCCGAAGTGGTCTTAGTTGTCCGATATCTTGTACTTCTTGGAGTGGTCTCATCAGTCGAATCTTCATGTGATCAAAAGGGGAAAGGGGTATGGTCTCACTAAAGGGAATTTTTGAATAAGCTCAGAAGAGAAGAGAGGTAAAAGATCTTTTTGAAAGGGAAAGTTGTAGAGAAAAATCTTTGCTATGGGCTTGCCAGTTTCTAGGGTCACGTCCTATAGTCAACATGTGCTCTGATACCATCTTTTAGCGACCCGACCTCAGACGGTCAAGTCTCTGTGCTTAAGTGTCATCCCTGGATCGGTATGCTGACACACACAGTACTCGAGGATTTATAACAGAGGTAAATCACATGTAAAAAGTAACGTAAATACTATTACCTCAATCCAAAATAGAGGAAGTAACAAGGTTGTGGATTCCCATCAACACCAACGGCAAAGTTGAGTGTAGAAATCGTAACCCTAACGTATCACTTACTCGTCGTAAGAAATCCTGCAACATGAGACGTTGCAGCCACAAAGGTCAGTACATTGAATGTACTGGCAAATTCACACCATAGAGAATGATGAACAATGGCTATCACTACATGCATATATGGCTGGTGGAAAAGCTCTATGGTTATATGTTTTTGCGAAAAGCCAATTTTTCCCTACTACAAAGGATTAAATTTTTGTTTAACTATCATGGTGGTTGTTGAACATTGAGAATGGTTGACAGCATTCTCAATCCCAATTAAGTAACATCATTAAACCCAACAAAATTAATTTAAAGTAACATGATGAGATTCACATGATAATCCAAGTACTAGATACTCAAGTTGTCCATAACCGGGGACACGGCTAACCATAATTAGTTTATACACTCTGCAAAGGTTTGCGCAGTTTTCCCCACAAGACTTGATCTCCTCCGTTGGATTTCTCGCACTACAAGGTGTTTGAGAAACGGATGACCGAGACATAGTCTTTCAGAAGCGTTTGCACCTTACGATGGGTAGATCGTACCACCTACATCCCCTACATCTGCTAGTCTACCACTGTAAGAGTTCGCACAACTTAGTCAACTATGCTAGAGCCCATAATAGCTTGTGGCTGCACACGGAAGTTTCTAGTATGAATAGTCTCATGATCCCTTTGAGCCTGGGTGGCGGTCCAAAAGAAAACATGCAAGTCCTGGAATACCCAGGTGCCTCAATCCACCCAGATGTGTGTTTTAAGTTGCCACCTTAGATAAACCATTAATTAACAATCTCACATCTGTCAATGGATTTCACTCACCCAATCCACGTCTACTAGCATAGCATGGCATGATAAGCAAACGTAGAAGTAACTCCCAAAGGTTTGAAAATAAGCTGGTAATAGGTACTACCTCATCTACTTCCCATCCCACAATTTAATTAGATCCTAATCATGCAATGTGTGAGGATTGATCTAATGCAATAAAACTGGGTAGTAGAAAAAGTATGATCAAAGTGTGAACTTGCCTGCAATGCCGATGAGGATGATTTGCACTCAAAACTCTTGATAGTTCTACTCGTCACACTCCGGTTAATCTATCGTAAGCAAGCAGTAGTAACCACACATAAGCAATCACTCAAAAGATCAAAAAGAATGGAGAAGATGATTCGGAAAACTTCAAAACCAAGCAAATAACTCTTGCAACATAAAACAATTTCTAACAGTACCAAAATTATGTGAATTTGGCCTTATTAGAATGTTTAGGTCAAGAGCTTCGATTTGCAAAAAGAATCAACTCAAATGGAGCTACGAAACTCAAGTTGTGCTCAAACGAAGTTTGAATTCAAATCTGATCTAATTCAAATTTTAAACTTTTCAAAAAATATTTTTGAGTTGGATTAATGGTTAGAGGAGATCATAACGAAGACGTGGGCATTGGTTTCGTTGAATTTGGACAAATGGGCGAAAAGTTATAGTCGTTTGAAGTACAGGGACTAATCTATGAAGAAATTTATCACGAATAGGTCCCTGGCTGAAATTAAAGAAAAAGAAAAAGACTATCTAACGAACGTTCGCTACAGAAGCAAATGCGACGAAAACCGTTCACTACAGGGGCCTAACTGGTGAACGCTCGCAAAAAAAATCTAAGCAAAAACAAAGCCGGTTTATAAAAAAACCAAAAAGAAACCGTAAACTAAACTAAAAGAAATACCCGATGAACCGGGTGGTTTATACCGGTTCGGTCAACTCCGGCGACGGGGCGGGCGTCTCCGGCGAGTCCGGCCACAGGCGTCGGCGGCTCCGGCGAGTAGCAGGCGGCGGCAGACGGCGAGGTGCGGCGCGGTGACGGGAGGCCGGCGCGGCGCGGCAGGCGGCGGCACTATCGAGCGGCGGCGCAGCAAGGGCGGCTGTGGCGGCGGCGGGGCGCGAGATGCGGCGGCGGGGCGAGCAAAGAGGGGAGAAGGGGATCCGGGGCGGCGCTTATATAGGTGGCGGCGGAGGCGCGAGGCGTGGAGGAGGGGGCAGGCACAGGTGGCAACGGGAGTGGTCGTCGGCGGCGAGAGAGGCGGCTTCGGGTGGAGCTCGGCGGATCTCGCCGGCGGCGAGAGATGCGGCGCGAGGCGCAGCTGCGAGCAGCGGGGAGGAGAGGAACGGGGCCCGGGGCCTCGTTATTTAAAGGGGGGGAGGAGCTGGCGTGGAGGAGGGGTCAGGCGAGGAGGACGCGGAGTCCGGCCGGACTCCGGCGGCGGCGCTCCCGTGCGGGAGTCGGAGACGAGCGGGGCGCGCTGGGCCGCGGCTGCGGTTGGCCTTGGGCCGCCCAGTCGGCGGCGGGGAGAGTTAAAAAAAAACATTTTCCAGACAAATAAAAAATAATAAAAGCAAAGAAATAAAAAAATTATATAGGCATATAATATATCAAAATTTTCAGAAAAAGAATATCTACAACATGAAATTTTTTATAACCTCAAATAAAATCCACACAAATTCAGATAAATCAAAGAGTGCTACTGGTCTATTAAAATCCAACAAAAATCATTTAAAAAAATCAAAATGATTTCAAATTTATTTCTCTCCAATTTTCTGTTGTAGGGAATCATGTTACCCTAATTTCCATATATTTTGTTTTTGGAGAAAAATAATTTGAAAAAAACTCAAATAACTCTAAATTGAATATAAATTCAAAAGAACTTTGAATGTATTTCTTTGAAACTCCCAACTCATATTTCATAAAATTTGAAGAAGTCATTTTATCTTCTCTCATGAAAATCATTGAGTTGCATGAAGTTTATGAATTGAAATATTTCCAAATGAAATTCAATTATTTTCAAATACCCTTTCATTTAATTTAGATGGAAGAAGTCATATCATCTTCGCTCAAGGGTTTTGTATTTGAAAAGAATTTGAATTCATGGAGATCAGAAAGCAAATATGAAAGTTTGGGAAAGTCCTTTTATTCCCTCTCATTTAACTTTCAAAAAGTTTCGAATTTCACTCAATTTCACACAATCTATCAAACAATCAATCAAATCTATCTATTTATTATAACATTCCAAAATTTAGAATTTTCGGATGTTACAAAAGTGGGAGAGACAGACACCCGCTAACCACCTTATGCAGCTAGTGTATGTCAGTCGATGGAACCTGTCTCACGTAAGAGTACGTGTAAGGTCGGTCCGGGCCGCTTCATCCTACGATGTCGCCGAATCAAGATAAGACTACTAACGGCAAGTAAATTGACAAAATCGACGCCCACAACAACTTGTGTTCTACTCGTGCATAGAAACTACGCATAGACCTAGCTCTGATACCACTGTTGGGGATCGTAGCAGAAATTTTAAAAAAATTCCTACATGTCACCAAGATCAATCTAGGAGATACTAGCAATGAGAGAGAGGGAGTGCATCTTCATACCCTTGAAGATCACTAAGCGAAGCGTTACTAGAACGCGGATGAGGTAGTCGTACTTGTAGCGATTCAGATCGTGGTCGATTCCGATCTAAGCGCTGAACAACGAAGCCTCCGTGTTCAACACACGTGCAGCCCGGTGACGTCTCCCATGTCTTGATCCAGCAAGGAGAGAGGGAGAGGATGGGGAAGACTCCGTCCAGCAGCAGCACGACGGCATGGTGGTGGTGGAGGAGCGCGGTACTCCAGCAGGGCTTCGCCAAGCACTACGAGAGACGAGGAGGGAGAGAGGAAGGGCTGCGATTTGGGAGAGAGAGACTCGTGTGTTGTGCAGCCCCAAAACCTCCACTATATATAGGGGCAAGGGCAAGGGGAGGCGCCCTAGGGTTTCCCCTAGGGGGCGGTGGCCAGGGCAGATGGGATCTCCCCCTTGGGTGACTTTGCCCCCAAGCCAGGAGGTGGGAACCCTAGATGGGGCGCCCCAAACCCCCTGGTCACATGGGAATAGGTGAGGGGGGCGCACAACCCCTTAGTCGGCTGGTTTTCCCCCTTCCCATGGCCCATGAAGCCCCCCAACACTTGCCGGGGCTCCCGAAACACCTTTCGGTCATGCTGGTCATCACCCGGTACCTCCGGAACACTTCCGGACTCCAAAACCCTTCGTCCAATATATCAATCTTCACCTCCGGACCATTACGGAACTCCTCGTGATGTCTAGGATCTCATCTGGGACTCCGAACAACATTCGGTAACCGCGTACATACTTTCCCTATAACCCTAGCTTCATCGAACCTTAAGTGTGTAGACCCTACGGGCTCGGGAATAATGCAGACACGACTGAGACATCTCTCTGGTCAATAACCAACAGCGGGATCTGGATACCCATGTTGGCTCCCACATGTTCCACGATGATCTCATTGGATGAACCACGATGTCAAGGATTTATTCAATCCCATATACAATTCCCTTTATCTACCGGTATAGTACTTGCCCGAGATTCGATCGTCAGTATCCCGATACCTTGTTCAATCTCGTTACTGGCAAGTCTCTTTACTTGTTCCGTAACACATCATCCCGTGATCAACTCTTTGGTCACATGGTGCACATTATGATGATGTCCTACCGAGTGGGCCCAGAGATACCTCTCCGTTTACATGGAGTGACAAATCCTAGTCTCGATTCGTGCCAACCCAACGGACACTTTCGGAGATACCCGTAGTGCACCTTTATAGCCACCCAGTTACGTTGTGGCATTTGGTACACCCAAAGCATTCCTACGGTATCCGGGAGTTGCACAATGTCATGGTCTAAGGAAACGATACTTGACATTAGAAAAGCTTTAGCAGACGAACTATACGATCTTGTGCTAGGCTTAGGATTGGGTCTTGTCCATCAAATCATTCTCCTAATGATTTGATCTCGTTATCAATGACATCCAATGTCCATGGTCAGGAAACCATGACCATCTATTGATCAACGAGCTAGTCAACTAGAGGCTTACTAGGGGCATGTTGTGGTCTATGTATTCACCCATGTATTACGGTTTCCGGTTAATACAATTATAGCATGAACAATAAACAATTATCATGAACAAGGAAATACAATAATAACCATTTTATTATTGCCTCTAGGGCATATTTCCAACACACCGCAGCCGAACCAGTGAACCGTCGTACTCCTCTCCACGCGGGCTTCCACTGCTGCGTCTTCCCTGGCTCCGCGTCGTCCTCTTCCTAGGCCTCGCTGTCGTCCAGACCACCGCCCTGGTACTCTCGGTGCAGCTGGTCAACGTGGTCAACGGCCGACTTCCATCGGAAGAGTACTGTATGTGGAGAGGCTGACAGCTGGGTCCACGACAGCCGCAAGGAAGTGCCTCCTTATTACGCGCAAAATAATTATTCCTCCACCTGACAGCGGGGACCCACCGGTCGGGCCACCATATTTCACGAAAAAATGGTTCGCCCCCTGACTACTGGGACCCATGAGCTACATCTTCGCACGCAAGGAAGTGCGTCTGAAAAAAAACGATTCGCCCCCCTGACTCCTGGGACCCACTAGGCCCCCGACTGCTGGGACCCACCAGCTACATCTTCGCACGCAAGGAAGTTCGTCCGGGCAAAAACAAAAACAAAACGATTCGTCCCCTGACTGCTGGGACCCACCAGCTACATCTTCGCAGGCAAGGAAGTGCCTGACCGTCGGGACCCACCTGGTCGAAGCGTACGTAGCGTTGTCATTCTGGTCGCGAATGTGTACGTGTACGTACATACTTTTCGATGTAGAGGCGCGCACGTGTCGTAGTAGAGGCGCGCACGTGTCGTAGTAGAGGCACGCACGTAGCATGTACACATACGTACAGCGGCCAGGGTGCAAGAAAGAAAATACGGCCATGTATGTGTACATACGGGCGGGGTCTCGAATGCCTACTCGCGCATATGTACGACGAGGGCTCGTGTACATGGCTGGGTCAGAACGGAGAAACAACATCGTCGTCGTGTTCATGGGGAGGCAACGGAATGCGTCGTGTTCATGGGGAGGCAACGGAATGCGTCATTTTCATCGGGAGGGCTTGGACGGAACAGGCGATGGAAACAAGGCCTGGCGTACCGCAGAACGGAGGAAACGGCCTTGTGTTCGACCGGCCATATTCGAAACGGGATCCTGTTCATCGAGAGGGGTCTGGCATACCGCAAAACGGAGGAAACGGACCTCCTACGGTCGAAACGGGGGTCCTGTTGATCGGGAGGGGTGTGGCGTACCGCAAAACGAAGGAAACGGACTTGTGTTGGAGCGCTACGGTCGAAACGGGGGTCCTGTTCATCGGGAGGGGTGTGGCGTACCGCAAAACGGGACTCCACGGGATACTGTTCATCTCCACCGTCAACCTCCTCCAGCCTCCAGGGCTCCTGTTCATCCAGCCTCCATGGGCTCCTGTTCATCCAGCCTCCACCGCGCGCTACTCCACCGGCTACTGTTCAACCACTCCTCCACTGTCTACTGTTCATCCAGCCCTCCACACCACGGGGTCCTGTTCAACCACCCCTCCACGGGCACCCCTCCACCGTCTACTGTTCATCCAGCCCTCCACACCATGGGGTCCTGTTCAACCACCGCTCCACCGTCTACTATTCATCTAGCCCTCCACACCACGGGGTCCTGTTCATCCACCCCTCCACGGGCACCCCTCCACCATCTAATGTTCATCCAGCCTTCCACCACACCACGGGGTCATGTTCATCCAGAGGCAACGCCACCGCTCACCGTTCATCCAAACCCCCCACAACGCTCACTGTTCATCCCATCGATCGGTTTCAGTTAGCAGCAGTAGCGAAGGAATCGCTCGATCGGGTTCAGTTAACAGCCATCGATCGATCGCTCGGGTTCAGTAACGCGTAGCCTGCAGTGCAATCGCTCGGGCTCAGTTAGAGCCCAACGCCTCGCTCGGGTTCAGTTAGAGCCAACGTCCCGCACACATGCGCGTACGTGTACGAGAGAAACGCGCATCGCTCGGCCCCCGACCTCCCACCGTAACTGGGAACTCCCTGACATTTTCCTCCCCCTCGCTTCTACCATGGTTTTTTTGTCATGGACGGCCCAAAGAATGTCATGCAGCTGCGTCTCCGGCCTGCCCAGGACGAAAAGCCCATTTTCTGTCATGATTTTTTGTCATAGAAGTAGGAGCCCACCACATCTATGATGATATCGGGTTTTGTCACAATTATCGTCATAGAAGTGTCATATGTATGACAGAATTTTTTTCCGTTCGGCCCAAAATGTCACAGATGTGTCTTTTTTGTAGTGCTTAATATCCCTTAGTTTCCAATAGGACCCCGCTGCCATGGGAGGGTTGGACAAAATATGTCATGCAAGTTATTTTCCATAAGCACGTATGACTATATTCAGAATACATGCCTACATTACATTGATGAACTGGAGCTAGTTTTGTGCCATCCTATGTTATAACTGTTGCATGAGGAATTGCATCCGACATAATTATCCCTCACTGATCCATTGCCTACTAGCTTTTCACATATTGATCTTTGCTTAGTTACTTTACATTGCCACTGCTACAATCACTACAAAACTATTACTGTTACTTTTGCCATCGTTACCGTTACTTCCATATTACTTTGCTACTAAATACTTTGTTGCAGATATTAAGTCTTTCAGGTGTGGTTGAATTGACAACTCAACTATTAATAATTGAGAATATTCTTTGGCTCCCCTGCATCGAATCAATAAATTTCGGTTGAATACTCTACCCTTGAAAACTGTTGTGATCCCCTATACTTGTGGGTTATCAGGGATCTCACTGGCCGCCATGTCGACTGATACGTCCATTTTGCATCATGCTTTTATATCGATATTTATTGCATTGTGGGCTTTCATACACATTATGTCACAATACTTATGCCTATTCTCTCTTATTTTACAAGGTTTACACGAAGAGGGAGAATGCCGGCAGATGGAATTCTGGGCTGGAAAAGGAGCAAATATTAGAGACCTATTATGCACAATTCCAAAAGTCTTGAAACTCCACGAAAGTCTGTTTTAGAATATATAAAAAATATTGGGCGAAGAAAGCACCAGAGGGGGGCCACCCACCATCCACGAGGGTGGGGGCGCGCCGTACCCCCTGGGTGCGCCCCCTTGTCTCGTGGGCCCCCTGGCAGTCCTCCGGTGCCCATCTTCGGCTATATGAAGTGTTTCGCCCTCAAAAAAATAATAAGCAAGCTTTCTGGACGAAACACCACCGCCACGAGGCGGAACCTTGGCGGAACCAATCTAGGGCTCGGTGGAGCTGTTCTGCCAGGGAAGCATCCCTCTGGGAGGGGGAAATCATCACCATCGTCATCACCATCGATCCTATTGTCGGGAGGGGTCAATCCCCATCAACATCTTCACCAGCACCATCTCATCTCAAACCCTAGTTCATCTCTTGTATCCAAGCTTTGTCTCAAAACCTCAGATTGGTACCCGTGGGTTGCTAGTAGTGTTGATTACTCCTTGTAGTTAATGCTAGTTGGTTTAATTGGTGGAAGATCATATGTTCAGATCCTTTATGCATATTAATACCCCTCTGATTATGAACATGAATATGATTTGTGAGTATTTACATTTGTTCCCGAGGACATGAGAAGTCTTGCTATAAGTAGTCATGTGAATTTGGTATTCGCTCGATATTTTGATGAGATGTATGTTGTCTCTCCTCTAGTGGTGTCATGTGAACGTCTACTACATGACACTTCACCATTGTTTGGGCCTAGGGGAAGGCATTGAGAAGTAATAAGTAGATGATGGGTTGCTAGAGTGACAGAAGCTTAAACCCTAGTTTATGCGTTGCTTCGTAAGGGGCTGATATGGATCCATATGTTTCATGCTATGGTTAGGTTTACCTTAATACTTCTTTTGTAGTTGCGGATGTTTGCAAGAGGGGTTAATAATAAGTGGGATGCTTGTCCAAGTAAGTGAAGTACCCAATCACCGGTCCACCCACATATCAAATTATCAAAGTACCGAATGTGAATCATTTGAGCGTGATGAAAACTAGCTTGACGATAATTCCCATGTGTCCTCGGGAGCGTTTTCCTTTATATAAGAGTTTGTCCAGGCTTGTCCTTTGCTACAAAAAGGATTGGGCCATCTTGCTGCACCTTATTTACTTTGTTACTTGTTACCTGTTACAAATTACCTTATCACAAAACTATCTGTTACCGATAATTTCAGTGCTTGCAGAGAATACCTTACTGAAAACTGCTTATCATTTCCTTCTGCTCCTCGTTGGGTTCGACACTCTTACTTATCGAAAGGACTACGATAGATCCCCTATACTTGTGGGTCATCAAGACTCTTTTCTGGCGCCGTTGACGGGGAGTGAAGGGCCTTTGGTAAGGAAAAATTTATATAGTGTGCTGAAATTTACTATAACTTGTTACTATGGAAAGTAATCCTTTGAGGGGCTTGTTCGGGGTATCTTCACCCCGACCACTAGAGCAAAGAGTTGCTCCTCAACCTACTGAACTTACTGAAAATGTTTATTTTGAAATTCCTTCAGGTATGATAGAAACTACTAGCTAATCCTTTTACAAGAGATGGAACATTGCATCCTGATTTGCACCTAATCTATGTGGATGAAGTTTGTGGATTATTTAGGCTTGCAGGTATGCCCGAGGATGTTATCAAGAAGAAGGTCTTCCCTTTATCTTTGAATGGAAAGGCATTGACATGGTTTAGGCTATGTGATGATATCAGATCATGGAACTACAACAGATTGAAGTTTAATAGGTTCAACCGAGTGAAATTGGAATTTCATCAGAAGTTTTATCCTATGCATCGAGTTCATCGTGATCGTAATTATATATATAATTTTTGGCCTCGCGAAGGAGAAATCATCACTCAAGCTTGGGGGAGGCTTAAGTCAATGTTATACTCATGCCCCAATCATGATCTCTCAAGAGAAATTATTATTCAAAAAATTTATGCTCGACTTTCTCTTAATAATCGCTCCATGCTCGATACTTCTTATACCGGTTCTTTTCTGATGAAGACTATTGAATTCAGATGGGATTTATTGGAAAGAATTAAACGCAACTCTAAAGATTGGGAACTTGACAAAGGTAAGGAGTCAGGTATGATAACCCACAAGTATAGGGGATCGCAACAGTTTTCGAGGGTAAAGTATTCAAACCAAATTTATTGATTCGACACAAGGGGAGCCAAAGAATACTCTCAAGTATTAGCAGCTGAGTTGTCAATTCAACCACACCTGGAAACTTAGTATCTGTAGCAAAGTATTTAGTAGAAAAGTAATATGATAGTAGTGGTAACGGAAGCAAAAGGTAACAGTAGTAAAAGTGATGTTTTTGGTATTTTTTAGTGATGATAGCAATAGCAACGGAAAAGTAAATAAGCGAAGAACAATATATGGAAAGCTCGTAGGCAATGGATCGGTGATGGAGAATTATGCCGGAGGCCCTAGTAACAAGCATTAAGCATAGCAAAGTCATAGCAACATCAATCTCAGAACATAGTGGATACTAGGGATCAAACCCTAACAAAAGTAACTCGATTACATGATAGATCCCATCCAACCCATCACCGTCCAGCAAGCCTACGATGGAATTACTCACGCACAGCGGTGAGAATCATGAAATTGGTGATGGAGGATGGTTGATGATGACGATGGCAATGGATTCCCCTCTCTGGAGCCCCGAACAGACTCCAGATCAGCCCTCCCGAGAGGTTTTAGGGCTTGGCGGCGGCTCCGTATCATAAAACGCGATGAATTCTTCTCCTTGATTTTTTTCTCCCCGAAACACAATATATAGAGTTGGAGTTGGAGTCGGAGAGGCACCAGGGGGCCCACGAGGTAGGGGGGCGCGCCCTAGGGGGCAGGCGCGCCCCCACCCTCGTGGACAGGTGGTGGGCCCCTGGCCTTCATCTTTTGTAGGTATTTTTTATATTTTCCAAAAAGTTGCTCCGTGAAGTTTCAAGTCATTCCGAGAATGTTAGTTTCTGCACATAAATAACACCATGGTAATTCTGCTGAAAACAACGCCAGTCCAGGTTAGTTCCATTCAAATCATGCAAGTTAGAGTCCAAAGCAAGGGCAAAAGTGTTTGGAAAAGTAGATACGACGGAGACGTGTCAACTCCCCCAAGCTTAAACCTTTGCTTGTCCTCAAGCAATTCAGTTGACAAACTGAAAGTGATAAAGAAAAAATTTTACAAACTCTGTTTGCTCTTGTTGTTGTAAATATGTAAAGGCAGCATTCAAGTTTTCAGCAAAGATTATAACTAACCACATTCACAATAACGCTTAGGTCTCAAGTTTACTCATATCAATGGCATAATCAACTAGCGATCAATAATAATAAATCTTGGATGACAACACTTCCTCAGAACAATCATAATATGATATAACAAGGTGGTATCTCGCTAGCCCTTTTTGAGACCGCAAAACATAAATGCAAAGCACCTTTAAAGACCAAGCACTGACTAGACATTGTAATTCATGGTAAAAGAGATCCAGTCACGCCATACTCAATGTAAACTAACAGTAATGAATGCAAATGACAGTGGTGCTCTCCAACTGGTGCTTTTTAATAAGAGGATGATGACTTAGCATGAAAGTAAATAGATAGGCCCTTCATAGAGGGAAGCAGGGATTTGTAGAGGTGCCAAAGCTCAGTTTTGAAACAGAGGTGAATAATATTTTGAGCGGTATACTTTCATTGTCAACATAACAACTAAGAGATGGCGATATCTTCCATGCTACACACATTATAGGCGGTTCCCAAACAGAATGGTAAAGTTTATACTCCCCTTCCACCAACAAGCATCAATCCATGGCTTCCTCGAAACAATGAGTGCCTCCAACTAACAAGAGTCCCAGGGGGAGTTTTGTTTGCAATTATTTTGATTTAGTTTGCATAAAGCATGGGACTGGGCATCCCGGTGACCAGCCATTTATCTCGTGAGTGAGGAGCGGAGTCCACTCCTCTTGAGAATAACCCGCCTAACATGGAAGATACAGAAAACCCTAGTTGATACATGAGCTATGTGAGCATACAAAACAGGATATTTATTTGAAGGTTTAGAGTTTGGCACATACAAATTTACTTGGAATGGCAGGTAGATACCGTATATAGGTAGGTATAGTGGACTCATGTGAAATAACTTTGGGGTTTAAGGGATTGGATGCACAAGCAGTATTCCCGCTTAGTACAGGTGAAGGCTAGCAAAAGACTGGGAAGCGACCAGCTAGAGAGCGACAACAGTCATGAACATGCATTAAAATTAATCAACACCGAATGCAAGCATGAGTTGAATATAATCCACCATGAACATAAATATCGTGAAGGCTATGTTGATTTTTGTTTCAACTACATGCATGAACATGTGCCAAGTCAAGTCACTTAAATCATTCAGAGGAGGATACCACCCTATCATACCACATCATAACCATTTCAATAGCATGTTGGCACGCAAGGTAAACCATTATAACTCATAGCTAATCAAGCATGGCACAAGAACTATGATCTCTAGTTATCATTGCAAACATGTTTATTCATAATAGGCCGAATCAGGAACGATGAACTAATCATATTTACAAAAACAAAAGAGGTCGAGTTCATACCAGCTTTTCTCATCTCAGTCAGTCCATCATATATCGTCATAATTGCCTTTCACTTGCACGACCGAATAGTGTGAATAATAATAATAGTGCACGTGCATTGGACTAAACTGGAATCTGCAAGAATTCAATAAACAGGAGAAGACAAGGCAATATGGGCTCTTTTATCAGATCAACAATAATGCATATAAGAGCCACTTCAACAATTTAATCATGGTCTTCTCCTATCAACCCCCAAAGAAAAGAAAAGAAATAAAACTATTTACACGGGAGAGCTCCCAACAAGTAAAAGAAGAACAAGAAATATTTTTGGGTTTTCTTTTGAATTACTACTACAAGCATGGAAATTAAAACTAGCTAAAAGCTACAACTAATTTTTTTGGTTTTTCTTAAGATTTATTAAACACACAAGAAGAAAGCATAAAAAGGAAAATAGACTAGCATGGATGATATAATGAAAAACTATGAGCACCGACATCTAGCAATGAGTGTGTGAACATAAATATAATGTCGGTGAGAAATACGTACTCCCCCAAGCTTAGGCTTTTGTCCTAAGTTGGTCTATGGCCACGGCTGGCCTGGTGGATATCCATAATAGTAGTTGGAGTCGTACTGAGATGTAGCGGCTATCGCCTGCTGAGCTCCAGCATCGCGATGAGCGGCCTCCGCTCTCCTCTCATACTTATCTACCTCCTCTCTAGTGATAGTATATCTTCCTTTTGCCTGATGATCAAAGAAGGCAGGAGCAGGGAGAGTAATATGGATAGCACGGCATCTGTCAAAGATTAGTCGATACTGGAGAGGTGATTCATTCCTCTTGACAAACTGGTGGTGAACCATAGCATTAAAGTCTAGGTAAGCAGGAGGTAATTCAATATCATCTTTGCGTATGGCTATACCAAGAAAATTAGCTATGCGGGTTGCATAAATTTCTCCAAAGAAATCTCCATTAAATCTATTAAGATGCAACCTATGTGCAACAATGGCTCCCAAATTATAAGATTTATCTCCTAACACAGCACTCCTAAGAATACTGAGGTCATGGACACACATGTGACATGCTTCATCTTTACCATTAATGCATCTACCTATGAAGAGAGCAAAATAATGTATAGCAGGAAAGTGAATGCTCCCTATGGTAGCTTGTGTTATATCTCTAGATTCTCCCACAGTTATGCTAGCAAGAAAATATCTAAATTCAGATTTGCGAGGATCCCTTATACTACCCCATTGTGGAAGTTTGCAAGCAGTGGTAAAATCCTGTAAGTCCATAGTATAAGAATTTTCATAGAGATCAAACAGGACAGTTGGAGAATTACGTGAAGATGAAAATTCAAACCTCCTCACAAAGGTACTAGTGAGATTGTGATACTGGCTGCACTTCTCTTCCTCGAAGCTCACAAGATCGGCGTTACGCAAATATGCGTTGAATTCTTCCTTAATTCCTGCTCCATCCATAAAATTTTCAGAAGGCCACTCACAAGGACACATTGGAGCGTCTCTTGGTGGCTCATCATCAGCATCACGCATTGAAAGCCTGGGTCCTTGCTTCCTTGAGGAACCACCTTGGAGCATTTTCCTAAGCGTTTTTCTTCCTCTGAAAAATTCTGAAATTTTTTAGTAACTTCAAAATAAAAGTAAACCAAACTCAATAATATTGATAGCAACTACTCCTACAAGTGCCTAGCACTACAAAAAATACACTTCCGTGATGATACGTGTTTGTCACAGTAGGTCGTTTTTTTTGTCATGCATGTACATCCATGACAAATTTATGACAGAATCAAGATAGTCATACCTGTGCTGTCGTAGAAGTGTTCCATGACATTACCAAAATTATCATCACGGAAGTGTCCACTTCCATGACGATAAATCACGCGTCACAGAAGTGCTTTCGTCAAGGGTGACCGACACGTGGCATCCACCGTAACGGAACGCCGTTAAGCTATCGGGTCGGGTTTTGGATCCGATAACCCATTAACAGCCCCGACCAATGGGGATTTTCCCCGTGTAAAATCATCATTGGCTGGAGGAAAAACGTGTCGGCTCATCGTTGGGATAGATGTCGACCACTCATTGGATGGAAGGCGCCTATGATACGTCGACACGTGGCACGGCCCAACAGAGGCCCATTCCTGTGAAAAGGCTGGCCCGTTTGACTTGGTCAAAAGCTGGCGGGCCGGCCCATGGAAAGCCTGTTAACGTCCTGTTTGAATATAGCCCATTTACAGCCCGCTAACCCAAGGCCCGTTACACCCTATCCGAATTAGGCCTAGTAGCGTCATCTGGGCCATCCAATATGATTCCAGCCCGTTTTCACTTCTGGCCCATGTATGGCCCATGACGTCTTTCGGCCCATATGAGGCCCTATGTAACTCTTGGCCTACTAACGGCCCGTGGAGAAACTGGGCCATAATGAACAGTGTATCACTTTACACCCATTAACGGCCCGTGGTGAAACTGGCCCATAAGGAATAGTGTATCACTTTATACCCATTAACGGCCCGTTATTCCGTTCGGCCATTTCCAGCCCATGTTATCTTTCGGCCTTCTCAGAGACCATTTATTCTTGGGCTCATTTCCAGCATTCGTTTACTTACGGCCCGTTACAGTCATTTTCTGCTTGTGGGCCAAATTCAGCCCGTGGTTACAGTCGGCCCATTTGTGGTCCGTTAATACATTGGGCCGATTTCATAGCGTCATCAAATACGGCCTATTAATGATGGCCCGTTATGGTCGGCCCATGAACGGACGATTCCAACTCTAGTCCGTTTACGGCCATAATGCGGTCTGTTTGGCCAATTGATTATACAGCCCGTATAAGGCCCATTGATAATATGGCCCACAGAAGGCCCATTGTTTCTACGGCCCGTAGAAGGCCCATTGTTTCTACAGCCCGTAGAAGGCTCACTATTTCTGCGGCCAGTAGGAGGCCCAGTGTCACTACAGGAAATATTAGCCCATGGTTATTGTGGCCTAGTTTTAAAAAACAGGTTATTGCAGCCACTAGCTAACCGCGGAAAAAGAACTGCAATGACTACAAGCAAACAAATAAATAAGACAACAAGGAAATAAGTAAGCAAGCAACTAATGCTAGGCTATCACGGCTATTACACATATTATATCCACTGGGCATCAAAGTTCGCCACCAGTGCAAATATAGGGAACAAAGCAGCATATCATATACACTGGTTGTCAAAGTTGGCGACCAGCGCAAATAAACGTCGCCGCAAAACAAATCCAAAACTGAAACCACTTCAGAAGATCTCGAGAAACAATATCCTGGGTACCCATAATGCTGGCAAGATGCTTAGCAAGCTTATTAACTTTCTCTTGTTTGGCGCTTAAATCCTCCAGCGCTTGCTGTTGCACCAGAAAATATGCATCTGAATTCTGCAGGGACTTCCTTAGTCCTTCAGCTTCCTGTCGCAGCACATCCGATCGATGTCTTTCAACTTGAAGTTGAGACTCAAGAAGACGAACTGATTTAGGCAGCGAGTTCGAAGAGCTTGTGCCAGTAGTAGTGGCCAGTAACTAGAACACTACATCAAGACAGGACTTTGGGGTTCCCTCACTGTCATCAAGATAGTTTTTATCAGCTTTCTTGGAGACCAACAGGGATGTCTCACTATCTTGAACCTTATCTGCATTACTTCCTTTACCATTGGATAACGCGGTACTGTTCTCCAATATTTTGTCCGCATTCTAAAAGAGAAACAAGCAGACACATCACATGTTTACCATGTTGTATATGAAACTCATTTTGGTAAATGAGTTCAGTATTAAAGTGGACAGGATAACAGCATGAAAAAAACATATATCTATGTACCATGGTCACTTTATGGTCTATACCATTCTAGTTTTTGTTACCAAATCAAGATAGAGACACAGTTCAAATAATATTTGTTCAAGACAAAGCAGAATAGACAGAATATAAGTGTGGGTAACTATAGAGCAATAACAACACTTGTAATGTGCATGACATGAGAACATAACTGTTTATTCAATTGAAACTGAAATCAACATAGAGCAGGTTACAACAGCAAACCAGTTAAAGAAACAGGTTTAAAACATACCTGTTGCGCCATTGGAGTTTCAATTCCATCCTTCAAATTTGAAAATAGTTGGTTTGAGTAAATACAGTCATGCAAGAGCAAAGGAGTATGAACCATAGCTACAAAACCTGACCTGAGAACAAATCTTCTTCTCCTTTAAGCGTTGAGTTGGGATTCGAAGTGGTGGTCCTCGTGCTTTGGGCACTGCAGTTCCCTTACTAACTGCTCGTGTTTGGGTGCTCTGTGGTGGAGACGGTGTTGTGTCAACCGGAACTGGGTTACTATCTGCCAGGGTTGGGGTTAGAAGGGGTGTAGCTGGTTCTCTGTCCAACTGGGTAGGGGTACAATCTGTGAGAGTCTGGGTTATGTGTGGTGGATCTGGTCCTTGGGCAAGTACAACCGTGGTTCTATCTGCATCAACTGGTAGCACTATCTTTTCTGAAGATCGTGTTGTTACTCCCTTAGATACTACCATCACGCTCTCCAATTCAAATGCTTGATAAACAAGAAAAGTAATTGAAAGTATAGACATTGTATGATAGACAGGTGCAATGGATAGTGGGGAATAAAAGAGGGCATGCAATAATTCATATTTATGTTGTCTAACCAAACAGTATAGCATGACACAATTTCACATATATGATGGCTAACTAAACAGGATGGCATGACACAATTTCACATTATGATGGCTAACTAAAAAAGATGGAAAGACATAGTTCAAAATATGAACTATGTAAACAGGATGACATGACATAACTATATAATGTGTTTATTAAATAGGTTAGCATGCCATAATTCACATACATTCACAAATAGAATGCCATAATTCAAAATATGATGACTATAAACACTAAACAGGATGAGATGATATAACTATATGATGTCTTTATTAAATGGGTTGCCATGCCATAACTCAGATAGATGATTGTATGTACTATGTAAACATGATGGCATGATATAATTCAAATATATGATTTATATAGTAAGCAAGCAAGCAGATGGCAATCCATATATGATGTAAAAACTAAGCAATGCAAGACAACATGCATGACATGGGTAATATAACCCTGCCAAGTTTGAGCATAGACCTCAGGCGGAAAATAGGACTGGTCATCAGTCTCTGAATCCTCCTCTGAGGAGCTCTCTGTAACCAGCAAGATGTCTGCTTCAGCAGGTAGCATTGTCTGCTCTGAATACCTTGTTTTCACTCCAGATACTTTCATCACCGCTTCAAATGGCTGATGCACAGGAAGAGTAGTTGAATATACAAATGTTGTCGCCAAATGGAACACGTAATACAAAAAAATGATAGCATGATATAATTCACATACATGATGATTGGCTAAACAGCATGGCATTTCATAATTCACATATATAATGCCTTTGCAACAAGATAGTATTGTATAATTCACATATATAATGTCTTGCAACAAGATGGCAATGCATAATTCACATATATGGTAATTAGACACTGAACAGGTGGCATTCACACAAAGCATGTCGAAACTAATCAAATGACATAGCAATGCGAGACACCATACACACGATATGAGCAACATAACCCTGCCAAGTTAGAGCATACACCTCGGGGGGGGGGGAATAGGACTGGTCATCTGTCTCTGAATCCTCCTCTGAGGAGCTATCCATAACCAGCGAGATATGCGCTTCGTCAGATAGCATAGTCTGCTCTGAAGACATTGTTTTCACTCTAGAATTTTCCATCACCATGTCAAATGGATGATGCACACGAAGAGCAGTTGAATGTAATAACATTGTTGACAAATGTAATATGTAACGAAAAAAGGATGGCCTGATATAATTTACATATAAGATGACTGGCTAAGAAGGATGGCATTGCAAAATTCACATATATGATGCTTGGCTAAACAAGATGGCGTTGCATAATTCACATAAACAATGAATAAACTAGACAGATGGCATTCACATAAAGGATGTCTAAACTAAGCAGACGACATATTTGACGTATAAAGTAAGCAATGCAAGACACCATATGCATGATATAACCAACATCAGCATGCCAAGTTAGAGCGAAGACCTCAGGGGGTAAATAGTAGTTGTCTTCTCCTTCTGAATCCCCCTCAGAACAGATATCTTCCTCTCGATTACAATCCAAAATGCATGGAGGGGGGGGCTGCCTTTGCGCCTACCATGGAGCGACGTCTGCATGAAATTTTATTGCCACACAAGGCTCGTCTCTTTTGCTCTACATGTTCAGTTCCATTGTTTACAATAACTATCATGCATAGGAATGAAATATAGTGAGATTATGTAAGGAGTGCATGCAGAAATCCAGAGTGATGGTAACAACCTGTGGATAGACCCAAAACCAATAATAGTAGGCAGATAATGGCTTCAGTTAAAAAATACAGATAATGGCTTCTTTACTGTTTGTTTCCCACCCAACATGAAACTCATAGTAGACACCGGAGATTAACCAGATAGTAGATAGATACTATTGATAGCGGCCCGAATATGTACCCGACAACCATTTAAAAACTCAAGTTTGACCATTAGTTTGGAGCTGACTCAGAGTCTAATCGATGAACAGGACAATAAAGTAGCATGTAATATTAAGCGATGCATAACGTAAGCAGACACGAAAGAGTGCGACACCCGTGTAGTCCTCGAGGTCATCTGCTCGGTTGATGATGGTAGTGCAGTTTTCATGGCTGCCAGCGGCGGGGAAGAAGATCTGAGGCGGCGAAAGACAGTCTGGAGGCCGGATCCCTGCTGTGCTGGACCCTTTTGTCGTTGGAGCAGCTAGCTGGGGTGGACGACGACACAGCAGGAGCGGGACAAACCACGCAAGGTTTTTTTGACAACTATCTGTAAGAGAAGTAATTCTGTAAGGGCTCGTTTGAATTGGACGATTACAACAATGCAGGGATAGAAAGTAGACAGGAATAGGATAGGAATGCACGTGCAAAACAGAGAATTTAAAAACACAGGATTTCTGCCAATCTGGGTGTTTGATTCACAACAATTGGAATATCATAGGATACAAAGAAGCATGGTGAGATTAAGTCAAACCACAAGAAAATGTACGGTTATAATGCTATTATGCTACTATCTCTTAGTCTTGTGCTTCATGGATAGGAATTTGAAAAGGAGGACAAGTGAAAATTAAAATTCCTTGTAATCTGGTTACTCCTTGTAATCAACTTGTTGTATCTGTTATTTTTCAATAAAGTTTTGATCTTCTGTGGGGGTTTTGACCCACAGTTCCCAGTCAATTTTTTTTTAAAATTCCTACGTTTTTTCTTTCAAGGAGAAACTAAAGGAACAAATCCGTGTGCTCAGTGGACAATATATATAACATGTAGAGTAAAAAAGAGATGCAACAAGTGTACAACCTCTTTGGCGAAGCCATGTCGATCTCAGCATGATTGGGTTCGCCAGTGAGGATGCTCCGGCTGACCTGGCTGTCGAAGGAGGGGAAGAAGATCTTAGGCGTCTAGAGATGGAGCCCGAGGTACTGCTCCGCTGTGATGGAGGGTTTCGTCGTTGGAGCAGCTCCGGTGAGTTGTACGACGCCGAGGCTGAAGCAGGACAAAAGAGACAACGAGCAACGTTAACCTGAGTGGAATTCTAATAGCATCTCCAATACATGACGTAAAATACATAACCACAAAGTGCTAGATGTAAAATACATCAGCCACTCATCTCTGAACTTAACTGTCGAAACTGAATTTAACTATCGAAACTGAACTTAACTGTCGAAACTGAACGTAACTGTCGAAACTGAATTTTGCTGTCGAAACTGGACGCACTAGCAAGGTGAGGCTACATGTCAGTCGACTGACTTTTTCATCTCTGGTCAGTCAATTTTGGAGCCGTTGGATACGAAATCAAGGGCCTGCGGTTCATCTTCAACCTCCACCCCCCTGAACCGGCCAAACAGCAGCCCCCCGCCGCTCGTGGTGCGCCGCCCCACCCGCCCCGAAAACACTCCCCACCGCCGGTCCGCCGCCGCCCCGGCCATCCCTCTAGGCCCCCCATGCCGAGCTTTTTCTCCGGCGATCCCCACGCCACCGCCCCGCCAATGCCCCGCCACCGCCAGCGACCACCGCTCCCATCCTGAACCCTAAGATAGATAGTGGGGTACCTCGCCGGCGAGCCCCCCTCCCCGCTGCGGCTGGTTCTTCCTTCACCCCGGCGGCATCAGAGTGAAGTGTAGCTAAATCGAAGCAGCATCGCAAGCAAGAGAAAGAGCGAGAGCAGCAGCGCGAGCAAGAGCAATAGCAAGAGCAGACCAGGCAGGGGACCGAGAGCAAGAGCAGAGCAGCAGCGCGAGCGAGAGCTAAAGCAGCAGCAGGTTCTACTGATGTGAACGTCGCCGCCGAGGGAGCGACGTCGTGGAGGAAGTGGCCGGCGACGCCGCCATGGATGGAGCCGCGCTGTGTCGGCTCGGGACGAGCACCGGCAGCACCGTGAGATCGAATCAAGAAGAAAATGCGGCGATTAGTGTACAACCTCTTTGGTGGCGCCGATTAGGCCATAGCTTCATCCGAGGAAACGGTGATGATGATGCTCTTCCAGTGGTACATGTGAAGACGACGGTGTGGGAATGGAGGTGGCATGAAAGACAAGGGGAACGTTGGGGCAGCTCCTTGGAGGTGGAGGACGGGGTGGCTGAACCGGCGGGACGATGAGATCGATGACCGATCCTCATCCGGTACGGTGGATGAGGGAGGTCGAGGTGTTGCTGTGGACGACGTCGTCAGGGAAGAGGCTCCGGTTGGGTGGCGGACGGAGCAGGGTGTGGGGTTTCGTCGCAGGTTTTCGCGGCCTCGGTGTACGAATGGGTGGGCGGATGGGATGGCAGTGGGGAACCCTGGCTTAGAGACGCACTTGTCCGAAATGTGGGGTAAGTTATGAAAGTACCCCCACCGATTTGAGTCGGTTCTTTCGGTTCAGGGGTACCACGGGCATTTTGCGTGTCAGGATTTCACAGGAGGTGGGAGTTTTCGCGCGCGTTGTAATTTCGAAATAGCAAGGCGCGGGTTGAGATGGAGGGAGTTGTCGGAGCACAACGAGACAAAGATATATCTTAAATATTTCGAGCTAACAAGGCGCGGGTCGAAATTTCCGGACAAGCCTAATGTGTACTGTACCAAATCAATGCGCCCTACAAATGTCATTCAAAACTTTGAATTCATGTTATGTTCAATTAAAATATTTCGCAACCTACTACTCAAATGAACGTTTTAGTGGATTCCAAACGTATATACTACCGCTTCAATATGAACTAAATTTGAATTCGTTTCTCTATTTGAATAAGATCTACAGTAATGATTGTTGTGAAGTCAAAGCATTTGAATTCATTTCTCTGTTTTAATAAGATCTACAATCATCATTATTGTCAAGATAAACCATCGTTTGTGTATTATCTTCACAGCACACCACATGATTAGTCTCAAGTTACATATGAACTATGTGTACTATATGAACTCGAACTAGATTTTTTTAATCCACTTTATTTTGATTTCAAATCACATTACATTTCTAGCTTTAGATAGATCTTCATAATCTAAACCATGTCTCATATGTATAATGTGTTTATCACATTATGTATGGTGCCCTACCCCCTACGCCTACAAGTATTTAGATGTGAGTTGCAAACACCACACATTACCACAAATTCAAATAAAATGTGAGAATGTTCGATATATAGTATTGTTTAGATTGTTCGATATTTAGTTGTAAGCTACAAATGCCACACATTATCATAAATTCAAATAAAATGTGAGATTGTTTGATGTATAGTATGGTTTAGATTGTTCGGCATTTAGCTGTGAGTTGCAAACACCATGCATTATCACATTATGGTATAACATGTGCACATCACGTGTATCACCGCTATAATCATGCATGTAATGTTTAAAACACTATGATCTCCTATTCAAATATATGAATCCGCTTTCATATCAAATTATGATCTTTGTTAGTCTCTTACACCCACACAATCCTCTAACCTTTGTAGCTACCACTAACTTTCTCTCGTGCATGCACACGCCCTCCTCGCCCTCCCCCTCCCTCGGCATTCTATCCACCGGGCACATTCATTTTTTTCTTTAGATCGTTCTCCTAGAGTCTCCACAACTCCTTTCCGACACACACCGATCGATAAACCTCTCCAGCGATGCCTGCCTACAACATACAAACACACCTTCAATCTCCTCCTTTATGTGTCCTTGCCTCGTGTCTCTCATACGGTCAGACACACATGTAAACTCTCGCCCCTCTTTTCATCGCTCTCTCACAACCGCACACTCCTCCCCCTATCTAGCTAGTAGTTGGGACACTCGCACCACCTCCTAGCTCCATTCTCTCTGTCTATCCATCTCGTTGGGCCTTATTAGCCTCTAACAAATGGACGTACACCGACCGATCTCTCGCTATACATATAGCTAGCTAGGTCCTTATAACTCGTTTTTACCCACACATCAATCGATCTACCTCATTAGTTGTGTCTCTCCCTTTCTCCAACAAACTACAATTGATCTACCGATCTAGTTAGGTTTGCTTACCAAACACATGGTTCCCCTTCATCATCCATGGATGCGTCCCGATAGATCTATCATGCACAGGCACACACAGAAACACATCCCCACTCTTATTGATAACATTGCAGTTCCACCCTCAGTTTGTCAAGTAGGCCTCGCCCACCATCTTCGAGAAGCAAATCCATCACCCATCCAGCACTCTACCCCTCTCCCTCCCACTCCCTCTCTCTCTCCTCTATCTCTCTCCCATCATATTTCCCATCCTTCAGTTATGTATGGATGTCGACCGATCTCCCTCAAGACATAGCTGGGTCTCTCCCTCCCAACACATATACGAGTCGTTCTACCTCTATAGTTAGGCCTCTGCCTACCCCTCCCACCACCCCCTCCCCCACACACACACCGATACATCGAGCGCTCTAGTCATGTTTTCCTGCCACACACAAACTTGGCGTGTGCCCTCTAACGTTCCGATAGGCCAGTCGCCCTATATCTTTGACTTGTACACACACACACACACACAATTTCGATGGCTCTCTTCATCGATCTCACACCCACCCACATGATCCTCTCTTCGACTCTATCGATAGCTATGACCCCTCCCTCTCTTCTCGTGGATTGCCCGACCCTCTATGTATGATATGGATAGGCCTCCATTTCACACACATTGCATGCAAAATTTTGTTTGAGATGTCATCGACACATATTCCCACAAATAATTCATGAAATCAACCCCCACCCCACCCCCACCCCAAAACAAAAAACACTCATGAACGCGGTTTGTATCTCTCACACACACCCACGTAGGTGGGGAACATGCACGAAGAGAAGAGGTGCATGCACGGTGCACGTACTCCCGTCTCTTTCCCAATCACACCCGCGTGAGTACACGGTGGAGCTCATTTCTGTACGAAAAAGGCAGCCCACGTGGTAATTTGGCATGTGTACTGGTTGTCCACTTGGTGGAGGGAGGATCGTCTACCATGGGTGAACAAACAAATTGCGACTTGACTTGTTATGTTAAAAAAACAGGCAAACCATGTGGGGCCTACCTTAGAGGTAAGGCTCTATACACTGGAGTACTTTTGATGTGTCTCATCAACTCGCAGAATGAGGAGAAGCTTGCTTAGTACGCCGTCTCCCCCGCCCACAGGCGCGGTGGCTCGCAGGATGAGGTGAAGCTTACTTACTATGCCTTACGCCCGCTCCATCGCCCATGCACGCGGGGGCTCGCAGGACAAGGAGAAAATTTTACTACTCCCTCCGTTTACTCCTTGTCCGTACTACCTTGGTTATAGAGATTATATCATATTGTTTGGAATATATATGTCCTTTAGTAGATTTCAATATGAACTACTAGTACCTACTCCAAACACTGATGTATATAGACGTATTTTAGAGTGTAGATTCACTCATTTTGATCCGTATGTAGCACTCTCCCTCGCCCCTCGACCCTCGCCCACGTGGTGGACGTGCAACAATTCATTCGGTCTCATATAGCCAGAACGATATATACTGCACTACCATTATTGCTCGACTTCCCGTAGAGGCGAAGAGCCAATCGCAAGGTCAATATTTTGGAGATGCCAAGCGCAAGGTTATAGGAGAACGAGTAGTAGGTTCCGCGTCATTTATAAATAAAGTTTTTTTCTTCAGTGGCATGTACGCAATATGATAGGTTCATATGGAGAGAAAAGGAGTACATAGCCAGGACGGGCCAGCCTACACAGTTGCTTGCTGGGGTTGCTCTCTTCACACTCTCTCGCACACAACGACTTTGGCCACATCTCTAACATCCCGGCGGATCACGTCCACTTAGGGAAGGGCTGGATGCTTAGTGTAGATGCAGTGGCCGTCGCCAATGGCGAAAACCCACTGTCGGCACGTCCCGATCAAGGGTACCCACCGTTCTCTCTCACAAAGCCGGTGAGGTTGCCTTCGTCCCTTGCTCACTTCCGCGACGTGGGCAGTTGCCGCCTCCTGCCGCCCTCCTCAAGGTTGAGCTACGTCCCTCAGGTACAACTCCCTTTACAGCCGGCTTGCACCACTGCTCCAGCTGCCCACATCACTCCCTGTGGATATTTCTCTACTTCTTTGCCCCGCATATACCTCTACTGGCTTCTACGTACTATATTTGTGATGAGTTTATGTCTCATCAACTAGTCCCAGTAATATTATTCTAATCACGCTTGTTCAATTTCTTTGCCACAGGGATGCTCATCTCGATTTTGGTGAAACTGCACAAAATGATCCGATGGTCAAAAGGTTGCAAACTTCATTTATTAGGAAGCTCGAACATTGCCAGCAAATTGAAGCCTGGTCAGGGTTCACGGTTCAAGGGCTAGGGACTGCATGGATCATTTTTTTCTTTAGCTGCCTCTGTTCCAAAATAAGTGTCAACTTTAGTAGTAGTGCAACTTTGTACTAAAGTTTGCACAAAGTTGAGAAACTTATTTTGGAACGGAGGGAGTACATATTTGCTATGATCTGTCAATCATTGAGATGCAATAGCATGCATGTTAGTCTCCTTTGTATTTGATGAAATGTTGCCACGGGCAACCTTGGACGCAAGATACATGTAACAGAAGCTGGAAGCTTCATAGCATTGTACAAATTTATCTCGCTGATAAATTAAAGTACGTACTATACTAGTACTTCCTCCGTTCCTAAATATAAGACTTTGTAGAGATTTCACCATGAACCACATGCGGATGTTATAGATGCATCCTAAGTGTCAATTCATTCATTTTGTTCCGTATGTAGTGGAATCTCTACAAAGACTTATATCTACTAGTAATAGCTAGCCCCCACTACTAGGAATTCTCTATCCTCTACTTGATCCACATCATCAAAATTGATGTAGCCGTTAGATGAAGTAAATCAGTCCATAATAGCCGTCTGATCTTGACGTTGAGAGGCTCCGCACTAAGCCACATGCAAGCATGCAGAAATACTGTGCCACATGCATGTGAGTGGGTTTTAAATCACATCAACATGTCTGCATCCAAGCATGCACCGGTAGCATGCATGTAAGTGAGCTTTTAAGTCCCATTAACATGTCAAAAAGAAAAATATAATCCCATTATGCAGTAGGAGTTTAGGAGTTGCCTGGTCTTTTCCTTACGTGGGATGATCTAAATGATGATGGGAGTTTATTTAGTTTGGCTACCACATTTGTCATGCGGTTATAGAGTTTTTTTTGTTCTATGAAATCGATAATTTTGCGCAGAGAGATATACCACTGTTCCGCACCAACGCACGGGGACTCATCTAGTAATATCTAGGAACGGAGGGAGTACTATGTAAAGAGTTAGGTGTCGCATGGTGTGTCGGCGTTCTGGGAACGGGGGTCCCCAGACTTGCCTGCCTGCGGCCTGCGGCCCATCTTCACCAACACAAACCCAAGACCCTCTTCACCAACACAAACCCAAGACCCTCGCGAGGGGCCAAGCCTCGCGGGGCAGACAACGCGGAGCTTCCTCAGGCACGGCCTCGTCAGGCTGGCTCACGAGGAGGCAGAGAGATCAAGGCGGGGTACCTCACAAGGTGCCCGTGACGCAAGCCATGACGACCGAGGGCGCCAGGCGGGTGCCAGCCCGCGCAGTGTCCTCCTTCCCTCTTTGGTGCAAGGGGGGCAAGCGCAGCCGCGGAGTACCGAGGCATCAGGCAAAGGTTGCCATTTCGGTGCAACGAGACCAAGACCAGGAGGACTACGAGATGGAGGTAACCGTGGAGCCTAAGACGGCATCATCACCAGAGCTTTGCGCAGGCGAAGACTACTTTTGTCATGATAGCTAGTACTAGCTATCCCCCATCAAATTAGCTCGCCATTGTTGGCTCCCTTCCCGCTCGATATTTGGGAAGAGGACCAGGGCCCCTATAAATAGGACTAGCCACCTGCTAGACAGAGAGAGAGGACGGACGGAGAAAGGGAGAGAGAGAGAGAGTGAGAGAGAGAGAGAGAGAAGGGCGACTGAGATCCTCCCAGCAGTTCATCGCCCCAGCCAAGAACAGACCCTCGTGAGGCTGTTCTTCCTTGTATTGTTCATCATCATCAGCCCAAGAGGCAATCCACCACACCACACACTTGAGTAGGGTATTACACCACAACGGTGGCCCAAACCAGTATAAACCCTGTGTCTCTTGTGTTGTTCTTTCCTTAGTTTAGAACCTAGCAAGGCGGAGGGGTGCAGGTAGGTAGGAGACGAAAGCTCCGCGCGCACCCCAGTGTTCGAACCTCAAGGGTCTGCCGGAACCCGGAATCCGACATTTGGCGCGCCAGGTAGGGGTGCACCAGAGTCCACCTTCTACCGCTTCGCGCCCCGTCGCGTCGTCATCACCATGTCCGGCGACCAGGCGGGCAACCCAGATCCGTGGGCGGCGTGGACTGCCTGCGTAGAGCCGCTTGCCTCGGGCGACCCCGTGCCCCAGGCAGCTCGCGGTCCGCAGGGCGCTGCAGGCTGAGGGCGACGCGGACAGGCTTCGACAGCTCTCACGCCGCGGCAGGCGCGGTCGGCAGCAAGGGCCTCCAATCACGCAACGATCACGACGCCGTACACTCACAGGGAGCAGGCGAACTCGAGGGCCGCGCTCACAGTGGCCCGAGAGCTGCTGCAGTGCAGGCTGCTGGAGGGCGGCCACGACGTGCTGCTGGAGCGAGTGGCAGAGCTCCTGTGCTTCGCCGCCTCGGGGGCTCACCCCTTCTCCACCCAGCTCCCATCTCAAGCCCAGGGCGGCCCGCGTGGGGGCTCCGCGCGCGCCCGTGGGCTCCAAGGCTACTCCGACGCCAGTGAAGCTGTCAGCGACGGACCGGCGGCGGCGCTACCCCCGCTCCCAGTCCGCGAAGAAGAAGGACTCAACACGACCCGCGGCCCCAGTGGGCGGCCGCGCTGCCACCCCACTGTGGGCGCGTCAGGCAGGACCGCGTGGCATGGGGGGCATTACGGCATGGCATTCGGGATGACGGCGCTGGAGGAATACGTGCCCCTCATGATGGACCAAGGACACCCACACGAGAGCGAACAAGGCTCGCTCCTCAGCCCAGGCTGGGGGGACGAGGCGCCGGAAGCTAAGCCTTTCCGGGAGCCCCGGGATGGTCCTACTGGCCGCGTTGGGGGCAACGATTATCGGGTACCGCTAATTCTTCAGGAGCAGGTATACGCTAACCATGGATCGCAGGAGGTGCAGGTCACCACAGCGAGCAGCTGCCCCGCTCCCACAGTCTCCTGCCCCTCAAGAGGAGGGCGCAGGGGGCTGCAGGAGAGGTGCCGGGATCCGACATCACCACCGCAGCGTTCGGAGCAAGGTGTTCTCAGGAGGTAGGCCCTCCGCCGGGGAGGTGCCTCAGAGCCTGCCCCCGGCGGAGGACCCGTGGTCGTCGGGGGAACCGCTGGCGACCGCTCTACCCCATCGGCGGCGTCCTGGTTCCCGGTCGTCGTTGATGGCACTAGAGTGTGGCGCAAGGCGGGGCCCTCATCTGGCGATATGAAGCAAGGCCAGTACCTGTGAAGAAGGCCCAATGCCTGTGAAGCTCGCCGCCCCGTGACACTCTCACGTAATAATGAGTGGGGCTGTACACGCCCCGGAGTCTCAGGGGTGCCGGCCTCAGGCCCTGGGGCTCCCTCCCATGCCCAGTGGCAACACTTAGCTCCGCGCCGGTGAGAAGACGTTCAAGACTACACTAGGTGCCGGACGCGGCCTTTTGTTTGCTTTCGTTGCTCTTCCCTTTGGTTGTCGCTTTCCCCCGCTGGATTCAAGTTGGATTCGAATTTGAGATTTGCGTGTGTTCGGGGAAGGGGTGCTTAGTCTTGTTCGAGCAATTTCTCGGGTTTTGGTTACCGCTTCGCCTCAGCTGCCTCCCCTCGCGAGCCCCTCGCGAGCCGGGACGGGCCTAGCTTGCGCGCAGCCCAGATTGCCGCAGACGTGACCTCTCAGGAGGGTGTTTTACTGCAGATCCTACGAACCCAGTCAGGGAACACTCAAGACACCACAACCTCCCACAGGCTGCCTCAGGGCCAGCACGGGACAAAGGTAAACTAGCCGACCAGTGCGTCGCTTGGGCCAACCACTTGGTGCGGGCGCATGGGCAATGTCGCGTCTACTAATACTATGAACACAAGTTTTACATAAGGGGCTCCCCCTTCAAAATGCTCTCACTGCAATCAGGCCGAAACCTGAGTTCTATTCGTGCAGGGTAAGGAAGTAGGAGCGATGCACAATCAGTCGGATGAATCCCCCAATGCGTTCTCAGGAGCTCCACCTGAGCCGTTGCTGGCGTCGCTGAACCCGCCATCACTGTCCGCATCGCCGTCAATGGCGTCAGGGCTGTTCACCACGCCGCCCTCGACGGCTGCCACGATTGCGTCGTCGTTGTACGAAGCGAAGGCCCTGATAAGAGCCTCCACATTGTCTTCCACCCAGTGCGCGAGGTCGCCTCGGACGGCCTGGGGGACTGGGGCGATGGCGGCGTCAAAATCAAAGTGGGGATCCATGTTCCGGAGGTGGCTGAAGACGAGAGAAAAGGCGCGCCCAAGCAGGGCGCGGCTCCTCTCCTCCACCAACCTCTCAGCCCTGACCGACCGCGCCTCCAGCTGTGTCACCATGTCAGTGAAGAACTGAAGATTGCCAGCATAGTTGACTGCGTGCGGCTCGCCAACAGCCGCCTCGCAGATGTTGCCCAAGGCTGCGTTGGCTCTCTCCCGGAGTGTGGCAAGCATGGTGCCGTGCTCATGCTCCAGGATCCGCCGCTGACGGATCTCGTCCGCGTTCTGGCCCGCGACGACCTCAGCCTCCTCCACCCGCTGGCGGAGAAGGAGCACCTTGGCCTGGGAGGCGGTTAACTCACCTCGCGACACCTCAAGAGCGGCCCGGAAAGTGTCGGCCTGCCGTGTCGCCTCCACCAGCTTGACCCTCAAGGCAGCAGTCCTTCCTTCAGCTTCGGCCCGGATAAACCCCAGCTTCTCCTCGAACTCGTGCTTGAGGTTCAAATGCGCCATCGCCACTCGACGTCCAACCTACAACAGGACACGGGCTTCCTGTGCAGCAACATCATCCTCCGCCTGCGTCACCAAGCGCTCCCTCGTCTCCAGGCGCTCGTACTCATGGGTACGTTCGGCGGCTTCCAGCGTCAGCGCCTCCTCATGCTTCTGGAGCTCTGTTGAGTCGCCGGAGGCCACCTTCATCGACGCGAGGGCTGCCTCGTGCAGCTCCACCTGCTCCTCCAGCGAGAGGCACCAGGCCATGAGCTCCCGAGCCCGCTCCTCCACCGTCGTTCTCTGCCGGTCAGCCTCCCGAGCCTCCTCAGCGGCCCAAGATCGGGCCTCCCGAGAGGCCACCAGCGACGCCTTGGCCTCTGTGTCATCAAGATCGCGCTGACGGCGCGCGAGGGTGATGGCGCCCTCCAGCTCGCGCCTCTCTGCAGCCAGGCGCAGGCCCTCGGCCTCAAGGCGCGCGTCTTCATCCAAGCAGGCTTACCACGTCAGCCGCCCTCCGAAGGAATCCTTGGCAAAGGGCGCGACGCTCCCGAGTGCGCTCAAGCACGTCTTCCACACCACCATCTGCCCCAAGCAAGCGTCGGGGGCCACGAGTCAGCACTCCCCCTCTGGGCTGGGGGCTGGGGGCTGGCACCCTCGCGACGGCCGGGCACGCCGCGTCAGAAGCCCGGCCTATGGCCAGCTCGTCCCCAGGTGAAGAGTGCAGGAAGCGCCTCAGCCAATCGCAGTCCACGACCATGCGAGAATCCCACGGCAGGCTGGTTATGCCACGAGAAGGCCCGCGAAGGATCGCGAGGCGCGCGGGGCCACAATACGCCTCAGGACGGCTTGCCTCGTCGATCGCCCTCACCACAAGGGCTCCACTGTTTGGAGCGCTTGAGGACGATGGAGGGGGCGAGGCCAAGGGGGACGGCTCCTCAGCCGTCTCCGCAAGCTCGGCTGGAAGGGGCCTGTGGAGCAATGGTCAGTAAGAGCAACAGAAGGATCGGGAGCTGGGAAAGGAGAAGGCTTACTCGTCAGTGGCGAAGTACTTCCTACGCTTCAGCAGACGACAAGGTTAATCGTCGCCCAGGGCCTCCCTTCTCTTCCAGAGGGCCTCAAAGTCCACGCGGAAGCGGCCTAAGAGTCGGGTGCAGGGATCAACCAGCGACGAAGATGGAGCGTCAAGGCAATCTGCGTCAGGGGCGCCTGCCTGACGTGCGCTACCAATCGCCTCGCCAAGAGAAGTCACCGGAGCCTCAGTGGCCTCGATCGTAGGCGCGGAGGGCAGCTGCTTGTCACCCTCAGCCTCGGCGGCACGGGCCCCGATAACTGCTTCCTCATGAGCCTCGCCCAGCGCTGTCACCCCGCCGGGAGCCCCCTCGGCCTCTGGCGCCTCGTGCCTCCCTGCTCTGCCACTTGAGGAAGAGTCGCCTTGGCCGAGTGGAAGGGCAGTCACCACCACTGGGTTCTCGCGAGGCCCCTGAAGGCCGGCGGGGCACAACCCCCACTCATTGAAGATAGGCATCCGCCTCACGAAATCGCCCCCGCTCTGGCAGAGGTACAGCAAGGCCCTCCCTACTGGATACTACCAGGGTTGGGGTCCCCCGTCAGGGTCAAGAGTGCCGTCCTCAGCACTTCAGGCGTCAGGTCCTCTTCCTGGAGCCTCATACGATCATCGCGCCCGCTGAAGGCCCACATCCGACGGGAGTGACGCTGGAGAGGAGCAACGCGGCGTAGCAGGAACTCCTTCACCACCTTGGGCGCTGTCGCGCCAAGCGACCTCAAGAACGCAAAGCGGTGCCAGACGAAGACGAGCCAGGGGCTCTCAAGCGTCTCCTGGCCCCAGCCCGAATTGGGGACAGCAGGTGAAGTTGGCTCCGACAGCAGGGGGCTGGGCACCCCAGCATCCACATACAGCCACCGCTCGCGGAACCTAGCTGCGGGCGGAGGGAGCTTGAAGTCAATCCCAGAGGCCGCCGTCTCAAGCACTGCAACGAAGCTCGCACACGCCCAACATTGGGTAGGGTCAACAAGGCCCAGCGAGAAGAAGTGGCGCAGCATGGCAACCGAAGGAGGGATGCCCATGATAGCCTCGCAAACAAAGGCGAAGACCGAAAGGAGAGTGATGGATTCAGGACCCAGATGCATCATGTGGATCTGATAATGGGAAAGCACGGCATTGAAGAAATCAGAAAAAGGAGGAACCAGACCCGCCCACAGGGCGTCGGCAAAATACGGGACATCGGTGGCTATCCTATCGATGGAGAAGTGGGGCGCGGGCCAGGCCGTCGTCCTCCCGCATTCATTGAAGATGGTGGCCAGGGCCAAGCTGACCTTGCCCAAGCCCTCGGCGGGGGCCGCCAACGGCGGCGGGCAAGGCGGAGACACGGATTTCTTCCCTCTTCCCTTCTTCGTCAGAGCCATGGCGAGGGGAAGGGGGGAGGAAGGTTCAAGATTGAGTTGATAACAGAAACAGCAGTTCGAGCGGAGGAAGGACAGAGGGCGCACGAGCAACCAAGAAGGGGAACGGCTGTGAACAACTACGGGTCCGCCTAGCATGGCGCAAAATAAGGAGGGCGTGGGGGAACAGTGCCGCCCACGTCCAATCAGCCGCCACGCGGCACCCAAGGCCGCACGCTGTTAGGGCCCGTGGCGCTTCGCCCTTGCCCTTCCGCCTCCTCGCACGGCCAAGTCCGGGCGCGCCTTAGGCCCGGGGGCTACTGTCGCCATTCTAGGAACGGGGGTCCCCAGACTTGCCTGCCAGCGGCCTGCGGTGTGGCTCAAAAGGGGGCCCAGCGTGGCCCATCTTCACCAACACAAACCCAAGACCCTCGCGAGGGGCCAAGCCTCGCGGGGCGGACGACGCGGAGCTTCCTCAGGCACGGCCTCGTCAGGCTGGCTCACGAGGAGGCGGAGACATCAAGGCGGGGTACCTCACGAGGTGCCCGTGACGCAAGCCATGACGACCGAGGGCGCCAGGCGGGTGCCAGCCCGCGCAGTTTCCTCCTTCCCTCTTTGGTGCAGGGGGGGCAAGCGCAGCCGCGGAGTACCGAGGCATCAGGCAAAGGTTGCCATTTCGGTGCAACGAGACCAAGACCAGGAGGACTACGAGATGGAGGTCACCGTGGAGCCTAAGACGGCGTCATTACCAGAGCTTTGCGCAGGCGAAGACTACTTTTGTCAGGATAGCTAGTACTAGCTGTCCCCCTTCAAATTAGCCCACCATTGTTGGCTCCCTTCCCGCTCGATATTTGGGAAGAGGACCAGGGCCACTATAAATAGGACCAGCCACTCGCTAGACAGAGAGAGAGGACGGACGGAGAAAGAGAAAGAGAGAGAGAGAGAGAGAGAGAGAGAGAGAGAGAGAGAGAAGGGCGACTAAGCTCCTCCCAGCAGTTCATCGCCCCAGCCAAGAACAGACCCTCGCGAGGCTGTTCTTCCTTGTATTGTTCATCATCATCAACCCATGAGGCAATCCACCACACCACACACTGGAGTAGGGTATTACACCACAACGGTGGCCCGAACCAGTATAAACCCTGTGTCTTTTGTGTTGTTCTTTCCTTAGTTTAGATCCTAGCAAGGCGGAGGGGTGCAGGTAGGTAGGAGACGAAAGCTCCGCGCGCACCCCAGTGTTCGAACCTCAAGGGTCTGCCGGAACCCAGAATCCGACACGGTGATAGTAGTGTGAGGTGAGCCATGTAATCACTGAGCTTGCGTGTTTTCACTGCTCTTGCATGCCTCCGTTGTAAGAATGGACAAAAATTGTAATCTAGTAGTAGTAGTATACCTCCTTTCACCGAAAGTGTGGGACATCCAGCAGTCCTACCACCTCAGTAATAAAGACCAATGAGCCATCAAATCACATAGACCCAGCAGTAAGTTGGACGGACGAAGCAACCATCACTCTTGCGCTAGTGAGAGGTCGTGTCCGCTCTGCCCAGGCATGAATGCGGCACCAATTCTTTGGAGAGGCGCTGACTGTTTCAGGAGGGAAGCGCGCGCGGGCGATGGAGGGGCTTTAGGTGGGCCAGGCTGGTCAGGAGCGGGCGTGGCAGCTGTCCGCATGTCCCTACCGGACACGCCCGGAATCGAGAGGATGCACCGACTCTCGCGGCTAAAATCCTACACTACACAACATCTCTCTATAGGATTAGGTCGATCTGTGGCTCTCTCTAACACACACATGGTGTTAAACACACACACACGCGCGCGCGCGCGCACACGCACGCACCTTGGTCCCGTTGCACCTTCTAACGTGACTTATTACACCTAGACGGAGGGAGTAGTAAGTATACGAGATACGGTGGCACACTGACTTAAGTCGAATACAAGTGGCCAAAATTTGTGTGCATGTTATAATAAGGATTCACTTAAAATAGTACGTGAGCGAACAGAGGGATCAATTGGACAGTGTTCCCGAGAAGTAGCGAGATGTGTGAGGTAAGATGCACCGCTGGCACTTTTAATTTTTCTTATTAATTTGTTTGTTTCACCCTCTGACTGGTGGGACCCAACGTACTACATGGAGAGAGGTAAGGTGACTAAGGCTGCATTATTTCTGCACCACTGGGGATAGTCTTACCACCAAAGCCACATGACACGATTATGATTGAAATCCCAATGACTCCCACACACAAAAAAACATGGCATGCTTGTCACACGAATGCAGGAATGTATAAAAGGTTATTTTCCTCTCGTTGAACATAACGGGAGGGTTGTGTAGCTGGTTAGCCTGTTCGCTCACTCTCTCGCCCTCTCCCGCTGGAGCCTCAGCGCTTGTAGTTGCTCTCTTCCCACTCTCTCGCCCTCTCCAAATCTAAACAAGACTTCGTTGGCCTCTCTCTCCCCTCACAACTGCTCAAAGAGCCGGCCGGATCCGTCTGCCGGGAAGGGACGGAGGCTTAACGCTATCGCCGTTGGCGAGGGACTACCGGCGCAGTTGTTCCCTTTCCACCCAGCGGCGGCGCGGGAGGGCCTCCGACCCCTTCTTCTTCGCCGCCGCCCCGTCGCCCGCCGAACCACACCCCAAGAACCTTAAGGTATAATTTACTTACTCCACATGCATTGCTCTAGCTGCATGTATACCATGAATCTAGGACGTGGTTCAAAGAGGAAAGGAGTGGGGGAAAGTAGTGGGAAAAGTTGTATATAGCATGAATCTAGGACGTGGTTCAAAGAGGAAATGAAGGGGGAAAGTTTTATAGCATTAATCTAGGACGTAGTTCAAAGAGGAAAGGAATGGGGAAAGTAGTGGGGAAAGTTGTATCACATAAATCTAGGACGTGGTTCAAAGAGGAAAGGAAGGGGCAAAAGTACTAGTTCAAAAAGGAAAGGAAGGGACAAGGCTGTAGAGTTTGAGCAGGACTAGATTTGCTGCGCTCACATAGGGAAAGGCGTCTAAAGATAACAAAACTAGGACCAACACAAATATGCTCCTTGGTTGCTTGTTCTTTGTTGCAACAGACTGTGCATGACCACAGTACATCGGTAGATGCACATGGTGCTGGTGCATCCACTGTCCCGTGCAACTCATTAGCTGTTGTTAATCTAAGGCCCTGCTAGGTTCCAGGGACTAAACATGGACTAGAGGTTATTAAATGACATGCTAAAACACCATGTTACCCCTAGTAATGAACTAATAGAGACAAGGTGTGACGTGTGGCAGGGGCAACTGTTGGAAAAAGTCCCAAAAAGACTCCCTCGGGGTCTTCTTTCTTTAGTCTCAAATGCCTACTTTTAGTCCCTAAAAGTCCCTCCTCTTTGGATTAGATGGGACTGACACGGAGTTTTTTTAGTCGCTACACCAAAATGTTCTTGTAAACAAACACCCTCTAATAATGCCGCTGGAAAATTGATGCAATGCCACAGTTAAAAGCAAATTACATGTTTAACGAATTTTATTGTTAATATAATCTCTATGTTAATATTAATCAATGCCACTGTTTGAGAAATGCTACTGTCTTGCTTTCTTTCCCATTTAGATAAGGTAGATGCTTCTTTTTTTTGGCTTCTGTGTCATCCACCGTTATCGACCACTAATTGTTTCCTTTGCACCTCTGTGTAAATAAGGTTATCTGCTTCACCTCGTTGCCATTGTGACCTTTTGTTGCACTGCACAAAACACTTTTGTTTTAAGAGTGTTTTGTGCAGTTCAACCAAAATGTCACACCGACAATGTTGCTTGATTGCTAGATCTTAGTGGAACTGCACAAGAGGAGATCTTACTTCCTATCCGTTAAGGCGAATTTGGTTCAGATCTTCTTCTTGTGAGTTGATTGAATTCCACATCATGAGAGGTCAGTACTAGCCTTCTTTCACATGATTCTGCAGTGTGCATTCATATGTTGTGCTACTTGTACGATAATGTTGCTTGATTTTAGTGAACTGCACAAATGGAGACAAGGCTTCCAATCCGTATGTGCACCGTAATATCCCATTGAGGTAAGATAAGGATATTTCACAACTGCTGGCCTGTATTTTTCCACTTCCATCAGAAAATTAAGTTTAGTACTATACTTGTGCTCCATAATTGACATGCCAAATCTTACATTGAAGGCGAAGCTTGTTTGTTATTGAACCAAGTGATGAAGGGGAAGAGCAAGGGGAAGAAAAACAAAAATCAACTCCCGGTGCTGTCATGAAAAAGTGGTATTGTCCTTGAGAAGTGCTTCATCTGTGCTATTTTAAATATTTCCTTTCCTTTTTTCGAGCAAACAGTGATGCTAGCATTTAGTAGTCCTCTTGTCTTTGCAAAACAGGATCATCTTCCTCTGAAGAAGAATATGGAGTACGTTAAGTGACTAGTTCCGATTATGCCAGGATGAAGAAGCCCTGTCTATCTTATCATCAAAAGGAGCAGTTGAAGGATGGTTACATTACTCCCCACAAGACCAAACTAACTTCAGCTCAGAAGGACTGACAAAATCTCCATTTTTTTGATCTGATGCGCGAGTACAATGTTGTTCTAGGATTCTTTCTGGTGAGTTCCATTTTTCTAAAAGTGTGCTCTACATGGACCATGTATGGGCCTGTCGAAACTGTCAATTCATAGTACAGTTTGCTCTACACTAATCACTTTTTGTATTTGTGCAAACAGGGGTGCTCAGTTTGATTTCAATGGGAATTGCACAAAATGTTCATCAATACATCGAATCATTCATTTCCACCACAAGAAAGGAGGTGCCGATAAGTTCAAGGCGTTGCAACATATAAGGGCGAAATCATACAAGCTACGTGCGAATTTGGTTGATTTTGGTGGAACTGCACAAAAATAATAGCTGGTTTATTTAGCACGAGGTGCCATGTCAATGTCTGAACTGATGGCAAACCCTGCCCATTCCATAATCGTAGGCATTTGATATTTTGGAATGGGACAACCTTGTCAAATTTTGCTCATTGATTTTAGCAAGACATGTGTCTGATATTTTTGAATGGGACGCCCTTGCTGTCAGCAGCGTCGATCAATTTTTTCTTTATTCTTTAGTTGTGAAGTAAATATTGCCTCTGACATGTGAGTCGCTGAGATGCATAATCATCGATTGTTTTGAATGTTCTCTATGAATTGCCAGGCCTGTGTGTTTGATTGCAATGTATAAAAACGCTAAAAACCTGCTCAAACTCTTTGTACTCATTCTGTTCCTTTTTACTTCGCACATTGTGAAAGTGCATACTTTTTTGTATAAGATTGGTCAAAGTAGAGATACTTTGACTACAGGCAAAACTTGTTTGCAGACTAGAAAGGAACGGAGGTAGTACATGTGAAACTGCTGCAAACGAGGTGATCACCCTGGGAATAATGCTAGTACATATTGTTTTGCATGTTCATCCAATGCCAGTGATACAGGAATTCGAACTAATCGAAATAAATTCATTCATACACGGTCGGATTTCATATAAACATGCCAGATTTCATTACATTTCATACATTCTTCAACTAAAAAGGGGTGCGCTGGAGGTATAATTAATTAACCGAAGCTACCCACCTGTGTCCCGCTGAGCCGAACAGAAGCTTCAGTGACTTAACTGCAGGTGCAGTTGCGTAACTGACATGTGGCATGTTAGAAGCAGCGTTATTCTCCAGCAGAACTCCCCGACTCCACGTTGCCGCCAAGAAGCTAACCGGCCGTCAATGGTCAACCCGCCTAGCTTGGCTTCAACAGCAGGGTAGCAGTGGTGGCCTTACTTGGACCCGAGCGGCGGCGACCTACCGTGTTCTACTCTTCCTCGTTTTCTGTGTGGCGCGACCTGGTTGGCTGCGGGGTGGGGCCTCGGCAGAGCAGGCGATGTCCTCTGTCTCGTTGCCGGTGGGCGGCGCCTCAGTGGAGCGGTGGAAATCCTCCCCCGCATTGCCGGCAGGGTGGGCCTCGGCTGAGCCGGCGATGTCCTCTGCCTTGTTGTTGGCGGGGCGAGGCCTCGACGGAGCCGGCGGTGTCCTCTGCCTCGTTGTTGGCGCCGCGGGGCCTCGGCGGAGCAGGGCCTCATCGACGCCAGCGGAACAGGGACTTGTCAGAGCCGGCATTGTCCTCTGCCTCGTCCTCGGTCTCGCCAAACAGCGCCTCACCCGCTTCATCGCCCTCTTTGCTAGCCTCTTTGTAGGCGGCCGCAGCCTCCGCCACCCGCATGTGCTCCTGCCAGCGCTCGAGGCGGCCCTTGTGGGCAAAGAGGTACGAGTCGAGCAGCGCCTCCTGCTCCGCCCGCTCCGCGGTGATCTGCTCCTCCGCCTGCAGATGCTCCTGGAGGAGATGGTGGTTGTAGGCGGCGTCAGCCTGTGCCTCCCAGAACTGCTCCTGACGCATCTGCCTCACACTGTCCATATATTGGGCACGGGCCTCGCCGATGGTCATGGTGCAATGCACCGACGAGGATGGCGCGGAGGAGGGGGTTGGCGCCGGATCGTCGAATACCATGTTCTCCATTGGGACGTCGTCATCCTCCGGCTGCCTACCGGCCAGCCGGTCGGCAGCAATGGCTGCCATCTCCTTGTGGTCCGTCATCCGCCCATCCCGAAGAGCGCTGGAGCGCGAGGAAGCCATGTGGGTAGTAGTGGTGTGGACAGGAGAAAGGGGACGGATGCGGATGACTGCGGCTATGGCCGGTGTAGTAGTTTATATAGCAATGGTGGGCGGGCGGAGGGACGGACGTGTGGCACCGGAGTAGCCGCCTCTGCAACCACGTATCATTAATGTGGGCGGCAGATGGACGGACGGACAACACTTGTGTCGTTTGAAGGCGGAGCAATCGCCTGCACCGGGAAGCGGGGCGGGCTGACTGTTTCGGGCGGAAAGTGCGCGGGCGAGGAGATGACTTTACTTGGAGAGGATGACAATGGGGACCCACCAGGTCCATAGCCTCACGTACGCAAGTGCCTCCTTATTATATATATATATATGTATAAAACCATACTCCCTCCGTCTAGGTGAATAAGTCGTATTAGAAGGTGCATCACGACCTAGGTGCAAGCAGATTGGTGGAAAAGAAGAATATTTCTCTCTTCTAAACACAACATTTAATCACAGCAGTTAAGAGGATGCCTTATTAGCTACCCATGCAGGCCATCGTAATTCATAGCATGCAAAGCGCTTTTATTTCTTGCCTAATAACCGCATGGACGCGCTGCATGCATTGGTGCTTGCCCGAGTAAAAAAAGGGAGGAAAGGGGTTTCCACGGGAGACAACGAGGTAGAGGTGGAAGCGCTCGCTGGAGTTATTTATTTTGCTTCCCCCTGGTTTCCTGACATCACGGTCCCACACCATTGTCAACCTATGTAGTACTAGTCAATAAACGAGAGAATTGGACAAGAAGCGGCCGACTGCCGGGACCAAGCAGCTCGAGAAGTATTTGTGTTTTTGAGGTGTGAGCACTGCAGAGTTTTTCGATATTTAGCCCAGATATTATTTTTTCTCCTCTGAACAACAACGAAAACATCGCCGCAGGTATTAACTAGGCGGGCTGTGGCCCGTCCAGCCCAGGCCCGATATCCAGCCCAGATATTAATTTTTTTCAAGCTGAAAATGTCTAGCCCAGCTATACTTTTTTTAGGAATAACCAAGCAAGGTCAAGTTGTTATTCTCCGCCCCGCTGGGCTGAAAATCTTTCCTAGGAGGGATGCATTAGGCTTAATAAGAAAATGGGCTTTAAGAAATAATAAATGGGATGTAATTATAAAAACTGGGCAGTAACTATAAAAAAATGCACCAAACACGTGATTACTTTATAAAATATTATTTTTGGATATTGAAAATTTTAATTTCATTAATTGTTGCGAGCGCAATGTTTCGTTGGATTTTACGTAATATAAATTTATATTGAAATTGTATTTAATCTGACTAGAAATTTCGGGATAAAAATATTTCGGATCCCATCAAAATGTGGGAAATTTTATTGAATTATGTTTTGAACGGTTGGTTGAAATGGACTGTACTTTTAACAAACTGTAAATGGGCTGTAGTAAATTCCATTAGAATTCAAAAATGGGCTACACATTCTTAGAAATCTCAAATGGGCTATAAGTTCTCTGCCACACACTTCTGGCCTTACTAAGTTGATGCGTCCCCTAAAAAAACAGAGTTGACGCGTATGCAAGGCTTTGTCAACTTATAGTCAACACACGGTTCTAGCAGCAGTGGCCGTTGGATGTACATCCAACGGATGCCGTGCTTCTTCTTCAATCTCGGATATTCTAGCTTCACCCGCCCAAAAAATGATTCCTCCCCCTGACATCTGGGGCGCACCGTTTCGGAAGCTGACCTATGGGCCTACTAAGTTGACGTACCAAGGGCTTTGTCAACTTAGTCAATATAAACGATTCTAGCTACAGTGACCGTATGATGTCCATCCAACGGCCGTAGTGCTTCTTCAACCTCTGGTCTTCTTGCTCCAGCCGCCCAAAGCAACGCCGGTCGTGCCGCCTGCTCCTGCCTCCTGTGGTCGGCTGTGCTGCCGTGGAGGCCTCACCGCCCCCTACTATTCCCACCGCTGGCCAGGCCCTGCAGCGACGGAAGCCTCACACCGCAGCCGAACGAGTGAATCCTCATACTCCTCCCCGCATGGGCATCCACTGCCGCGTCTCAGCGGCTCCGCGTCGTCCCCTTCCTAGGCCTCGCCATCGTCCACCGCCCTGGTGCTCTCGGCGTGGCGTGGTCAACGTGGAAGGAACGACTTCCATCGGACGTGGACTGTATGTGGAGAGGCTGACAGCTGGGTCCACGGCGGCAGCAAGGAAGTGCCTCCTTATTACGCGGAAAATAATGATTCCTCCACCTGACAGCAGGGACCCAGCGGATGGGCCACCAGTATTTTGCGAAAAAAATCGTTTCCCCTCTGGTCTTCTTGCTCCAACTCAGTCAATATGAACGATTCTAGCTCCAGTGATCGTACGATGACCATCCAACGGCCGTAGTGCTTCTTCAACCTCTGGTCTTCTTGCTCCAGCCGCCCAAAGCAGCGCCGGTCATGCCGCATGCTCCTGCCTCCTGTGGCCGGCTGTGCTGCCACAGAAGCCTCACCGTCCCCTACTATTCCCACCGCTGGCCAGGCCCTGCGGCGACGGCAGCCTCACACCGCAGCCGAACCAGTGAACCCTCATAGTCCTCTCCGCACGGGCTTCCACTGCCGCGTCGTCCCCTTCCTAGGCCTCGCCGTCGTCCACCACCGTGGTGCTCTCCGCGCGGCGTGTTTAATGTGGTCAAGGAACGACTTCCATCGGAAGAGTACTGTACGTGGAGAGGCTGACAGCTGGGTCCACGGCCACAGCATAATTTTTTTGTGATTTGCCAAGTAAGTCGCTTTATCAGGCCTGTTGGGCTGCAAATCTTTCAAGACGAGGAGAGCTTTCATTCGGCTGGCCGAGAAAATGGCCCATCAGTAATGAGAAATCGGTTGTACATTTTTAATACACATCAAACCGGCAATTAGTTTCAAATATCTTTTTTTTCATTTCAAGATTTTAAATTACATTAATTTTTATGCGTGGAGAATTTGTTGGATTTTATATTGATATACATTTATATTTAAAATCAGTTTGAATGTGAGTCGAAATTTTGGGATTAAAAACAGTTCGGACCGCGCCGAAATATGCAAAATTTCGTATAATTTTTTAACCGTTGCCACAATATGGGCTGTAATGCTAACAAAAAGAATATGGGCTCCAAAAAAAACCTTAAGAATTAGCAAATGGGTTGTAAATTATTAGAAATAATGGCAGATGGGCTGTATGTTGTTTTCCATAGATTTGAGGCTTTCCTAAAAAAGGTTGACGCACAAGCACTGACTGTTGGATGTCCATCCAACGGCCGTCGTGCTTCTTCAATCTCTGCTCTTCCTGCTCCAGCCGCTCAAACAAGCGCCGGCGGGATTGCCTGCTCCCTCCTCCTCACGGCCGGTTGTGCTGCCGCGCAGGCCTCACCGCCCGACCATACTCCGATCGCTGGCCTAGCCATCCCTCTACTCACCCACACATGCTATTATTCTCCGGCGACGGCAGATGAACCAGTAAACCCTCGTACAATCGTACTCCCCTCCGCATGGGAAACAACTGCTGAGTCTTCCCTGCCTCCGTGTCGTCCCCTTCCTAGGCCTCACCGTTGTCCACCGCCCTGGTGCTCTCGGCACGGCGTGGTCAACGTGGTCAAGGAACGACTTCCATCGGACGTGGACTGTACGTGGAGAGGCTGACAGCTAGGTCCACGGCCGCAGCAAGGAAGTGCCTCCTTATTACACGGAAAATAATGATTCCTCCACCTGACAGCTGGGACCCACTGGACGGGCCACTGTATTTCACGAAAAAAATGTTTCCCCTGACTGCTGGGACCCACCAGCTACATCTTCGCATGCAAGGAAGTGCGTCCGGGCAAAAAAATGATTCGCCCCCTGACTGCTGGGACCCACCAGCTACATCTTCACAGGCAAGGAAGTTCCTGACAGTTGGGACCCACCTGGTCGAAGCGTACGTAGCGTTGTCATTCTGGTCGCGAACGTGTACGTACATACTGGTCGATGTAGAGGCGCGCACGTGTCGTAGTAGAGGCGCGCACGTAGCCTGTACATGTACGTACAATGGCCAGGGTGCAAGAAAGAAAATATGGCCACGTATGTGTACATACGGGCGGGGTCTCGAACGCCTACTCGTGCATATGTATGGCGAGGGCTCGTGTACATGGATGGGTCGGAACGGAGAAACATCGTCGTCGTCGTGTTCATGAGGAGGCAACGGAATGCATCATGTTCATGGGGAGGCAACGGAACGTGTCATGTTCATCGAGAGGCTTGGACGGAACAGGCAATGTAAACGAGGCCTGGCGTACTGCAGAACGGAGGAAACGGCCTTGTGTTCGACCGACCACATTCAAAATGGGATCACGTTGATCGGCAGGGGTCTGGCGTACCGCAAAACGGAGGAAACGGACCTCCAACAGTCGAAACGGGGGTCCTGTTGATCGGGAGGGGTGTGGCGTACCGCAAAACGGACGAAACGGACTTGTGTTGGAGCGCTACGGTCGAAACGGGGGTCCTGTTCGTCGGGAGGGGTGTGGTGTACCGCAAAACGGGACTCCACGGGATACTGTTCATCTCCACCGTCAACCCCCTCTAGCCTCCACAAGCTACTGTTCATCCACCGTCGACCTCCTCCAGCCTCCACCTGCGACTGTTCATCCACGGGCTCCTGTTCATCCAGCCTCCACCACGCGCTACTCCACCGGCTACTGTTCAACCAACTCTCTCCACGGGCTCCTGTTCAACCACCCCTCCACGGGCTACTGTTCATCCTGCACTCCACGGGGTGGTCCTGTTTATCCAGCCCTCCACGGGGTCCTGTTCATCCAGCCCCAACCGGCTCGATCGATTGGGGTCCTGTTCATCCAGCCCCAACTGGCTCGATCGATCGGGGTCCTGTTCATCTAAAGGCAACACCACGGGGTCCTGTTCATCCACCCCCACCAGGAACTGTTCATCCAAACCCCCCTGCAACGCTCATTGTTCATCTAGAGGTAGCATCGATCGGCTTCAGTTTGCAGCAGTAGAGAAGGAATCGCTCGATCGGGTTCAGTTAACATCCATCGATCGATCGCTTGGGTTCAGTAACGCGTAGCCTATAGTGCAATCGCTCGGGTTTAGTTAGAGCCCAACGCCTCGCTCGGGTTCAGTTAGAGCCAACGCCTCGCACACACGCTCGTACGTGTACGAGAGAAATGTGCATCGCTCGGCCCCCGACCTCCCACCGTAACCGGGAACTCCCAAAAATTTTCCTTGCCCTCGCTTCTACCACGGTTTTTTCCATCATGGACGGCCCAAAGAATGTCATGCAACTGCGTCTCCGGCCCGCCCAGGACGAAAAGCCCATTTTCTGTCATGATTTTTTGTCATAGAAGTAGGAGCCCACCACATCTATGATGATACCGGGTTTTGTCACAATTATCATCATAGAAGTGTCATATGTATGACAGAAAAAAAATTCGTTCGGCCCAAAATGTCACGGATGTGTCTTTTTTTGTAGTGTAGGGCCTATATCATGCATCAAAACTACTTTTGACCATATAAATTTGACATGCAAGCTCAAGAACAGGGCCACCTAAGCAGCAAAAATTTGCAATGAATAAAACACTAGAACAAAACTAATTGGACCAATGGAGGAGTCACATACGAAAGAAGAATCTCCCAAGCTGTTTTGTGAGAGGTGCTTTGAGCAAGGAGATCGAAAATGGCAGCAAAATGAGCTAGGACCCGGGTTTGAGCTAGATATTCGTGTTTGGGGGAGGGTTAAGGAGTGTGTGGGTGAAAGGATAAGTGGAGGAGGGCCACCGTGGGCCCATGAGGTAGGGGGGTAGGGCGCGCCCTCCACCCTCGTGGGCAGGTGGTTGACCCCCCTGCTGTGTTCTCAGTGCCAAATATTCTAGAAAAAAATCATATTTAAATTTCAGGGCATTTGGAGAACTTTTATTTTCGGGGTGGTTTTATATTGCACGGATAATCAGATAACAGACAGAAAAATATTTATTTTTATTTTATTTAATATAAATAATAGAAAGTAAAAGTGGGGTACAGAAGGTTGTGCTTTCTAGTTTCATCCATCTCATGCTCATCAAAAGGAATCCACTAACAAGGTTGATCAAGTCTTGTTAACAAACTCATTCCGAATAACATGGAACCGGGGAAATTTCGAATAACACTATGTTACCTCAACGAGGATATGCACATCCCAAATAATAAGAATATCATATTTCTTCTTGACACTAGGAAGAGGAAATTCAAAACCTCCAAATATAATCAATGGAATCTTTCCAATAGAGTTGATACTGTGGACTTGAGGTTGTTTCCTTGGAAAGTGTATCGTATGCTCATTACCATTGACATGAAAAGTGACATTGCCTTTAGTGCAATCAATAACAGCCCCTGCAGTATTCAAAAAGGGTCTTCCAAGAATAATAGACATACTATTGTCCTAGGGAATATCAAGAATAACAAAGTCCATTAAAATAGTAACGTTTGCAACTACAACATGCACATCCTCACAAATACCGACAGGTATAGCAGTTGATTTATCAGCCATTTGCAAAGATATTTCAGTAGGTGTCAACTTATTCAAATCAAGTCTACGATATAAAGAGAGAGGCATAACACTAACACAGGCTCCAAAATCACATACATCAGTTTTAACATAGTTTCTTTTAATGGAGCATGGTATAGTGGGTACTCCGGGATCTCCAAGTTTCTTTGGTATTCCATCCTTAAAAGTATAATTAGCAAGCATGGTGGAAATTTCAGCTTCCGATATCTTTCTTTTATTTGTAACAATTTCTTTCATGTACTTAGCATAAGGATTCATTTTAAGCATATCAGTTAATCGCATATGCAAAAAGATAGGTCTAATCATTTCAGCAAAGCGCTCAAAATCCTCATCAACCTTTTTCTTGGATGGTTTGGGAGGAAAAAGCATGGGTTTGTGAACCCATGGTTCTCTTTGTTTACCATGTTTCCTAGCAACAAAGTCTTTCTTATCATAATGTTGATTCTTTGATTTTGGGTTATCAAGATCAACAGCAGGTTCAATTTCTACATCATTATCATTACTAGGTTGAGCATCATCATGAACGTTATCATTAATATTATTACCTGTTTCAGGTTCATTACCAGATTGAGTTTCAGCATCATAAATAGAAATATCATTTGGATTCTCAGGTGTTTCAGTAACAGGTTCACTAGAAGCATGCAAAGTCCTATCATTTTTCTTTTTCTTCCTTTTAGAAGGACTAGGTGCATCTATATTATTTCTCTAAGAATCTTTCTCAATTCTCTTACGGTCGCCTTCAGGATACAAAGGTTCCTGAGTCATTCACTAGTTCTAGTAGCCACTCTAACAACATTATCATTATCCTTACTATTCAATTCATTGAGCAAATCATTTTGAGCTTTAAGTACTTGTTCTACTTGAGTGGTAACCATAGAAGCATGTTACTAATAAGTTTAAGTTCACCTTTGACATTAGCCATACAATCACCCAAGTGTTCAAGCATATTTGAATTGTATTTCAATTGTCTACCAAAATAAGCATTGAAGTCTTCTTGCTTAGCCATAAATTTATCAAACTCATCTAAGCATGGGCTAGAAAATTTAGTAAATGGGATTTCAGCTTTATCATATCTATAGAGAGAATTTACCTTTACTACCTGTGTTGGGTTATCAAGACCATGAGTTTCTTCAATAGGTGATGGATCAAGATCATATGTTTCTTCAACAGGCGGTAAATTAAGACCGTGTATTTCTTCAATAGGAGGTAAATTCTTAACATCTTCAGCTTTAATACCTTTTTCTTTCATAGATTTCTTTGCCTCTTGCATATCTTCAGGACTGAGAAATAGAATATCCCTCTTCTTCGGAGTTGGTTTAGGATTAGGCTCAGGAATTGGCTCCGTAGGTGTCCAATTATTTTCATTTGTCAACATATTATTCAATAGAATTTCAGCTTCATCCGGTGTTCTTTCCCTGAAAACAGAACCAGCACAACTATCCAGGTAATCTCTAGAAGCGTCAGTTAGTCCATTATAAAAGATATCAAGTATTTCATTTTTCTTAAGAGGATGATCAGGCAAAGCATTAAGTAATTGGAGAAGCCTCCCCCAAGCTTGTGGGAGACTCTCTTATTTAATTTGCACAAAATTATATATATCCCTTAAAGCAGCTTGTTTCTTATGAGCAGGGAAATATTTAGCAGAGAAGTAATAAATCATATCCTGGGGACTACGCACACAACCAGGATCAAGAGAATTAAACGATATCTTAGCATCACCCTTTAATGAGAGCGGAAATATTTTAAGGATATAAAAGTAACGAGTTCTCTCATCAGTCGTGGACAGGGTGGCTATATCATTTAATTTAGTAAGATGTGCCACAACAGTTTCAGATTCATAACCATGAAAAGGATCAGATTCAACCAAAGTAATTATATCAGGATCAACAGAGGATTCATAATCCTTATCGGTAACACAGATAGGTGAAGTAGAAAAAGTAGGGTCAGGTTTCATTCTAGCATTTAGAGATTGCTTGTTCCATTTAGCTAATAACCTCTTAAGTTCATATCTATCTTTGCAAGCTAAAATAGCTAAAGAGGCTTCTTGATCAAAAACATAACTCTCAGGAATAACAAGTGATTCTTCATCATCACTTTCATCAGTATTATCAGATTCAATATTTTCAATCTCTCTAACCCTAGCAAGTTGTTCATCAAGAAATTCACCAAGTGGCACGGTAGTATCAAGCATAGAAGTAGTTTCATCATAGGTATCATGTATAGCAGAAGTAGCATCATCAATAACATGCGACATATCAGAACGAATAGCAGAAGCAGTTTTAGGTATCGCAAGCTTACTCAAAACAGAAGGTGAATCAAGTGCAGAGCCAGATGGCAGTTCCTTACCTCCCCTCGTAGTTGAGGCATAAATATTGGTTCTTGGATATTTCAAGTTCTTCATAATGATAAGAAGATATAAATCCCAAGTGAACCAAAGAATAGAGCTATGCTCCCCAGCAATGGCTCCAGAAAATAGTCTTGATAACCCACAAGTATAGGGGATCACAACAGTTTTCGAGGGTAAAGTATTCAACCCAAATTTATCGATTTGACCAATGGGGAGCCATAGAATACTCTCAAGTATTAGCAGCTGAGTTGTCAATTCAACCACACCTGGAAACTTAGTATCTGCAGCAAAGTATTTAGTAGCAAAGTAATATGATAGTAGTCGTAATGGTAGCAAAAGGTAACAGTAGTAAAAGTGATGTTTTTGGTATTTTGTAGTTATGATAGCAATAGCAACGGAAAAGAAAATAAGCGAAGAACAATATATGGAAAGCTCGTAGGCAATGGATCGGTGATGGAGAATTATGCTGGATGCGGTTCATCATGCAACAGTCATAACCTAGGGTGACACAGAACTAGCTCCAGTTCATTGATATAATGTAGGCATGTATTCCGAACATTGTCATACGTGCTTATGGAAAAGAACTTGCATGACATCTTTTGTCCTACCCTCCCGTGGCAGCGGGGCCCTTACGGAAACTAAGGGATATTAAGGCCTCCTTTTAATAGAGTACCGGAACAAAGCATTAACACATAGTGAATACATGAACTCCTCAAACTACGGTCATCACCAGTAAGTATCCCGATTATTGTCACTTCGGGGTTAACGGATCATAACACATAATAGGTGACTATAGACTTGCAAGATAGGATCAAGAACACTCATATATTGATGAAAACATAATAGGTTCATATCTGAAATCATGGCACTTGGGCCCTAGTGACAAGCATTAAGCATGGCAAAGTCATAGCAACATCAATCTCAGAACATAGTGGATACTAGGGATCAAGCCCTAAAAAACTAACTCGATTACATGATAGATCCCATCCAACCCATCACCGTCCAGCAAGCCTACGATGGAATTACTCATGCACGGTGGTGAGCATCATGAAATTGGTGATGGAGGATGGTTGATGATGACGATGGCGACGGATTCCCCTCTCCGGAGCCCCGAACGGACTCCATACCAGCCCTCCCGAGAGGTTTTAGGGCTTGGCGGCGGCTCCGTATCATAAAACGCGATGAATTCTTTTCCTTGATTTTTTTCTCCCCGAAACACAATATATAGAGTTGGAGTTGGAGTCGGAGAGGCACCAGGGGGCCCACGAGGTAGGGGGCGCGCCCTAGGGGGGCAGGCGCGCCCCCCACCCTCGTGGACAGGTGGTGGCCCCCCTGGCCTTCATCTTTTGCAGGTGTTTTTTAGATTTTCCAAAAAGTTGCTCCGTGAAGTTTCAGGTCATTCCGAGAACGTTTGTTCCTGCACATAAATAACACCATGGTAATTCTGCTAAAAACAACGTCAGTCCGGGTTAGTTCCATTCAAATCATGCAAGTTAGAGGCTAAAGCAAGGGCAAAAGTGTTTGGAAAAGTAGATACGACGGAGACGTATCAAGGTATAACAGCTAAGTATGAAATAGTAGCTTCTTTCTGTGAATCATTTGCTACTCATGTTGATCTCCCTAAGGAGAAGTGGCTTAAATATCATCCTCCCATTGAAGTAAAAGTAGTTGAACCTATTAACATTGAAGAAAAGACTATCACTTATAATGTTGATCCTATTGTTCCTACCGCTTATATTGAGAAACCACCTTTCCCTGCTAGAATAAAGGATCATGCTAAAGCTTCAACTGTGGCTCATAAGAGTAATACTAGAACACCTACACCCTCTGAGCAAATTAAAGTTGAACCTAGTATTGCCATGGTTAAAGATCTCTTGTCCAATAATATTGATGGGCATGTTATTTATTTTTGTGATGAAGCAGCTAGAATTGCTAGACCCGATACTAAAAATAAACATAGACCTTTTGTAGGCATGCCTGTTATTTCTGTTAAAATAGGAGATCATTGCTATCATGGCTTATGTTATATGGGTGCTAGTGCGAGTGCAATACCTCATTCTTTATATGAAGAAATTATGCATGATATTGCACCTACTGAGATAGAAGGTATTAATGTTACAATTAAACTTGCCAATGGAGATACTATTTCACCGATTGGGATTGTTAGAAATGTTGAAGTCTTGTGTGGGAAAGTTAAATATCCTGCTGATTTTGTTGTTCTTGGTTCCCCGCAAGATGACCTCTGTCCCATTATATTTGGTAGACCCTTCTTGAATACTGTTAATGCTAAGATAGACTGCAAAAATGATGTTGTTACTATTGGTTTAGGGGATATGTCTCATGATTTTAATTTTGCTAAATTTCGTAGACAACCCCATGATAAAGAATTGCCTAGTAAAGATGAAATTATTGGTCTTGCTTCTATTGTTGTGCCTCCTAGTGATCCTTTAGAACAATATTTGCTAGACCATGAAAATGATATGTTTATGAATGAAAGAAGGGAAATAGATGAAATGTTCTTTAAACATGGACCTGTTTTGAAACACAACTTGCCTGTCGAAATTCTAGGGGATCCTTCTCCACCCAAGGGTGATACCGTGTTTGAGCTTAAACCATTGCCTGATACTCTTAAATATGCTTATCTTGATGAAAAGAAGATATATCATGTTATTATTAGTGATAACCTTTCGGAGCAAAAGAAGAGAAATTATTGAAAATTCTGAAGAAGCACCGTGCTGCTATTGGATATACTCTTAATGATCTTAAGGGCATTAGTCCCACTCTATGCCAGCACAAAATAAAATTGGAAAAAGATGCTAAACCGGTTGTTGATCACCAATGACGGTTAAATCCTAAGATGAAAGAAGTGGTAAGAAAAGAAATACTAAATCTTATGGAGGCAGGTATAATTTATCCCGTTGCTGATAGTCAGTGGGTAAGTCATGTCCATTGTGTCCCTAAGAAGGGAGGTATTACTATTGTTCCTAATGATAAAGATGAATTGATCCCACAAAGAATTGTTACAGGTTATAGAATGGTAATTGAATTCCGCAAATTAAATAAAGCTACTAAAAATGATCATTACCCTTTACCTTTTATTGATCAAATGCTAGAAAGATTATCCAAACATACACATTTTTCTTTCTAAACGGTTATTCTGGTTTCTCTCAAATACATGTGTCAAAAGAGGATCAAGAAAAGACCACCTTTACTTGCCCTTTTGGTACCTTTGCTTATAGACGCATGCCTTTTGGTTTATGTAATGCACCTGCTACCTTTCAAAGATGTATGCCTGCTATATTCTCTGACTTTTGTGAAAAGCTTTTTGAGGTTTTCATGGATGATTTTTTCGTATATGGAACTTCTTTTGATGATTGCTTAAGCAACCTTGATCGAGTTTTGCAGAGATGTGCAGAAACTAATCTTGACTTGAATTGGGAGAAGTGCCACTTTATGGTTAATGAAGGTATTGTCTTGGGGCATAAAATTTCTGAAAGAGGTATTGAAGTTGATAAAGCTAAAGTTTATGCTATTAAAAAGATGTCGTGTCCTAAGGACATTAAAGGTATAAGAAGTTTCCTTGGTCATGCCGGTTTTTATAGGAGGCTCATTAAAGACTTCTCAAAAATTTCCAGGCCTCTGACTAATCTCTTACAATTTCCTTTTGTCTTTCATGATGATTGTGTAGAAGCATTTGAAATACTTAAGAAAGCTTTCATTTCTTCACCTATTATTCAGCCTCCTGATTGGAATTTACCCTTTGAAATTATGTGTGATGCTAGTGATTATGTTGTAGGTGCTATTCTAGGACAAAGAATTGATAAGAAATTAAATGTTATCCAATATGCTAGTAAAACTCTAGACAGTGCCGAGAGAAATTATGCTACTACTGAAAAGGAATTTTTAGCAGTTTTATTTGGTTGTGATAAGTTTAGACCTTATATTGTTGATTCTAAAGTAACTGTTCACACTGATCATGGTGCTATTAAATATCTTATGGAAAAGAAAGATGCTAAACCTAGACTTATTAGATGGGTTCTCCTACTAAAAGAATTTGATTTGCATATTATTGATAGAAAGGGAGCTCAGAACCCCATTGCAGACAACTTTTCTAGGTTAGAGAATGTTCTTGAGGACCCACTACCTATAGATGATAGCTTTCCTGATGAACAATTAGCTGTCATAAATGCTTCTCGTACTGCTCCATGGTATGCTGATTATGCCAATTACATTGTTGCTAAATTTATACCACATAGTTTCACATACCAACATAAGAAAAAAAATTCTATGATTTAAGACATTACTTTTGGGATGACCCACACCTTTATAAAGAAGGAGTAGATGGTGTTATTAGAGGTTGTGTACCTGAGTATGAACAGGAACCGATCTTACGCAAGTGTCACTCTGAGGCTTACGGAGGACACCATGCTGGAGATAGAACTGCACATAAGGTATTGCAATTCGGTTTTTATTGGCCTACTCTCTTCAAGGATGCCCGTAAGTTTGTCTTGTCTTGTGATGAATGTCAAAGAATTGGTAACATTAGTAGACGTCAAGAAATGCCTATGAATTATTCTCTTGTTATTGAACCATTTGATGTTTGGGGCTTTGATTATATGGGACCGTTTCCTTCCTCTAATGGGTATACACATATTTTAGTTGCTGTTGATTACGTTACTAAGTGGGTAGAAGCTATTCCAACTAGTAGTGCTGATCATAACACCTCTATTAAGATGCTTAAAGATGTTATTTTTCCGAGGTTTGGAGTCCCTAAATATTTAATGACTGATGGTGGCTCACACTTTATTCATGGTGCTTTTCGTAAGATGCTTGCTAAGTATGATGTTAATCATAGAATTGCATCTCCATATCATCCATAGTCTAGTGGTCAAGTAGAACTGAGTAATAGAGTGCTTAAATTAATTTTGCAAAAGACTGTTAATAGATCTAGAAAGAATTGGTCCAAGAAACTTGATGATGCATTATGGGCCTATAGAACTGCATATAAAAATCCTATGGGTATGTCTCCGTATAAGATGGTTTATAGTAAAGCATGTCACTTACCTCTCGAACTAGAACATAAGGCATATTGGGCCATTAAAGAGCTCAACTATGACTTCAAACTTGCTGGTGAGAAGAGACTATTTGACATTAGTTCGGTTGATGAGTGGAGAACCCAGGCCTATGAAAATGACAAACTGTTTAAAGAAAAAGTTAAAAGATGGCATGACAAAAGGATACAAAAACATGAGTTTGATGTAGGTGATTATGTGTTGCTATACAACTCCCATTTAAGATTTTTTGCAGGTAAACTCCTTTCTAAATGGGAAGGGCCTTACGTTATCGAGGAGGTCTTTCATTCCGGTGCCATACAAATCAACAATTTCAAAGGCACAAATCCGTGGGCGGTGAACGGTGAAAGAATCAAGCATTATATCTCAGGTAATCCTATAAATGTTGAAACTAATGTTATTGAAACCGTAACCCCGGAGGAGTATATAAGGGACACCTTCCAAAACATTTCATCCTCCAAAAAGGAAGAGGTATGTGGTACGGTAACTAACCGACTCCAAAACAGTTCTAATAGCAATTTTTCTCTGTTTTGGAATATTTAAGAAAATAGGGAAATAATAAGCAGTCCAGAAAGGACACGAGGCATCCACGAGGGTGAAGGGCGTGCCCCTGCCTCGTGGGTACCTCGTGTGCCCTCCGGACTCCGTTTTCTTGCACGATACTTCTTTTGGTCGGTAAAAATTCATTATATAATCTCCCAAAGGTTTTGAGCACCGTACCACGCAAATATCCTTTTTTTTGTTTCGAGCTGTTTCTGCTGCAGATTTAAATCGAGATGTCTTCTCAAGAGTCAGTTGGGGAGAGCCGGGTATCCCACCCGACACCGGGACCAGGAGCAAACAGTGATGCTGACCACTTTGGGCCATCAACAGAGGAAGAGATGGAGGCCGACTTGAAAAGGATATATGCCATGGAAGAGGATCAAGAAGTTACTTCTTGTTTCCGAGCCGGATTCACAGTGGGGGGAACTACAGAGCTCAGCTATTCCAAACTCGGTCATCCCTTCCTATGTTAGATTTCTTTCTTATGAAAATTTGAAAAAGAGTGTTACTTGTTCTCCGGCAGCTATGCAACATCCATGGGTGAAAGGAGCTTTAGGCGTCACGAGCAAGCTCCGTAAGGAAATAATGGACCTGAAGCAGCAAGTCAATAAGCTCAAGGAAGAGAATCGTAACCTAGGGGGCATCATCGCAAAGATTATCACATCACCACCTCCGAAGAAAGAGACATAATACATGGGTATGGGCACTCCCCTTGGCAACTGCCAAGCTCGGGGGAGTGCGCCAGTATCGTATCACCATCACACTTTTATCTTTACCATTTTTCCTAGTTCGATCCTTTTGGTAATATCTTGATCTGGTAGAATAAAGTTTTAGTATGATTTAGTTTTGAGTTTTGCCTTATGATCCTTCTATGTAATCGAGTTCGTGAGTTATATATAATAAATATTAGTTTTGAGTCCAGGGCTTGGTTATATTGATATGATCTTGAGGAAAAAAAGAGAAAGAATAAAAAGAAATAAAGAGGTCATATTGACCTTATGGAGGGTAATGACTTCACATATAAAGAGTATGATGGATAAAAGTTGTTGAGAGTTGACAAACATAGTTTTGGTCATCGTTGCAATTAATAGGAAGTAATAAATAAAGAGAGGTTTTCACATATAAATATACTATCTTGGACATCTTTTATGATTGTGAGCACTCATTAAAATATGACATGCTAAAAGGTTGATGTTGGACAAGGAAGACAATGTAATGGATTTTGTTTTCTTACATCCGAGATAAATTATATTTTCATGGATCATCCAACATGTTGAGCTTGCCTTCCCCCCTCATGCTAGCCAAATTCTTTGCACCAAGTACATATACTACTTGTGCTTCCAAATATCCTTAAACCCAGTTTTGCCATGAGAGTCCACCATATCTACCTGTGGATTGAGTAAGATCCTTCAAGTAAGTTGTCATTGTTTCAAGCAATAAAAATTGCTCTCTAAATATGTATGATTTATTAGTGTGGAGAAAATAAGCTTTATACGATCTTGTGATGTGGAAGAAATAAAAGCGACGGATTGCATAATAAAGGTCCATATCACAAGTGGCAATATAAATTGACATTCTTTTGCATTAAGATTTCATGCATCCAACCATAAAAACATATGACAAGCTCTGCTTCCCTCTGCGAAGGGCCTATCTTTTATTTTTGTCCTATACTTTATACAAGAGTCATGGTGATCTTCACCTCTCCTTTTTATACTTTATCCTTTGGCAAGCACTATGTGTTGGAAAGATCCTGATATATATAGCTAATTGGATGTGGGTTTTCATAAACTATTATTGTTGACATTACCCTTGTGGTAAAAGGTTGGGAGGCGAAACTATAAGCCCCTATCTTTCTCTATGTTCGATTAAAACTTCACACCCATAAGTATTGCATGAGTGTTAGCAATTGTGAAAGACTAAATGATAGTTGAGTATGTGGACTTGCTGAAAAGCTCTTATATTGACTATTTCCGATGTTATGATAAATTGTAGTTGCTTCAATGACTAATATTATAGTTTGTTAGTTTTCAATGAAGTTTTTGATTCATAATTTACATTGTGAATAAGATTGTTACTTTAGCATAACAAATCATATAACAATATATATATATGTGTGTGTGTGTGTGTGTGTGTTGCTGTTCTAAGAATGATCATGATGCCCTCATGTCCGTATTTTATTTTATCGACACCTCTATCTCTAAACATGTGGACATGTTTTTCGATATTGGCTTCCGCTTGAGGACAAGCAAGGTCTAAGCTTGGGGGAGTTGATACGTCCATTTTGCATCATGCTTTTATATCGATATTTATTGCATTATGGGCTGTTATTACACATTATGTCACAATACTTATGCCTATTCTCTCTTATTTTACAAGGTTTACACGAAGAGGGAGAATGTCGGCAGCTGGAATTCTGGGATGGAAAAGGAGCAAATATTAGAGACCTATTCTGTGCAACCCCAAAAGTCCTGAAACTCCACGGAACTCAGTTTTAGAATATATAAAAAATATTGGGCGAAGAAAGCACCAGAGGGGGGCCACCCACCATCCATGAGGGTGGGGGTGCGCCCCTGTCTCGTGGGCCCCCTAGCAGGCCTCTGGTGCCCATCTTTGGCTATATGAAGTCTTTCGCCCTAGAAAAAATAATAAGCAAGCTTTCGGGACGAAACACCACCGCCACGAGGTGGAACCTTGGCGGAACCAATCTAGGGCTCCGGTGGAGCTGTTCTGCTGGGGAAGCATCCCTCCGGGAAGGGGATATCATCACCATCGCCATCACCATCGATCCTCTCATTGGGAGGGGGTCAATCTCCATCAACATCTTCACCAGCACCATCTCATCTCAAACCCTAGTTCATCTCTTGTATCCAATCTTTGTCTCAAAACCTCAGATTGGTACCTGTGGGTTGCTAGTAGTGTTGATTACTCCTTGTAGTTGATGCTAGTTGGTTTAATTGGTGGAAGATCATATGTTCAGATCATTTATGCATATTAATACCCCTCTGATTATGAACATGAATATGATTTGTGAGTTGTTACGTTTGTTCATGAGGACATGGGAGAAGTCTTGCTATAAGTAGTCATGTGAATTTGATATTCTTCGATATTTTGATGAGATGTATGTTGTCTCTCTTCTAGTGGTGTGATGTGAACGTCGACTACATGACAGTTTACCATTGTTTGGGCCTAGGGGAAGGCACATGGGAAGTAATAAGTAGATGATGGGTTGCTAGAGTGACAGAAGCTTAAACCCTAGTTTATGCGTTGCTTCGTAAGGGGCTGATTTGGATCCATATGTTTCATGCTATGGTTAGGTTTACCTTAATACTTCTTTTGTAGTTGCGGATGTTTGCAAGAGGGGTTAATAATAAGTGGGATGCTTGTCCAAGTAAGGGAAGTACCCAAGCACCAGTCCAACCACATATCAAATTATCAAAGTACCAAATGCGAATCATATGAGCGTGATGAAAACTAGCTTGACGATAATTCCCATGTGCCCTCGGGAGCGTTTTCCTTTATATAAGAGTTTGTCCAGGCTTGTCCTTTGCTACAAAAAGGATTGGGCCATCTTGTTGCACCTTATTTACTTTTATTAGTTGTTACCCGTTACAAATTACCTTATCACAAAACTATCTGTTACCGACAATTTCAGTGCTTGCAGAGAATACCTTACTGAAAACTGCTTATCATTTCCTTCTGCTGCTCATTGGGTTCGACACTCTTACTTATCGAAAGGACTACGATAGATCCCCTATACTTGTGGGTCATTATCGACCATGGCGTGGGAAGCAGGCCAAGCCACCCTCGCATTCCACTCGCTGGAATTGGTGGCAAGCGCTGGATGGACCTTGTCCAGCATCTCCCGGTTGACCATCGTCGACCGCTCGAGGGCGGGCTCGAAGGCCGGCGGAAATTTGGCCGGAGCACGGCTCTTCACCTTCTTATTCTTCGCCAACCTCGGCGCCATGTAGATAGGGGAGAGCTAAGAAGGTGGAGGAGCCAAGGAAGCGCTCGGCATGCAATGAAGATGGAGCTGAGCCGGTAGCGGCGGCCACTGAGCCCGACGAATATCAAGGCTGCATGGGGAGGTGGGGGCGCCCACGTCCCATTGATCGCCACGCGTTAACCGAGGCTACAAGCGGTTGGGGCCCGCGGAGCTCCGCACTTGCCCTTTGGCTTCTCCTCGAAGCCAAGTTCGAGCGTGCCTTGGGCCTGGGGGCAACTATCGGTGTCCTGGTAACGGGGGTACCCAGACTTGCTTACCTGCAGCCCATGGCTTGGCTCCATCGACGGCCCGGTACAGCCCAGTTTCAGCAACAAAAACCCAAGACCCTCGCGAGGGGCCAAGCCTCGCGAGACGAACGACACGAGGACCTCCCTGGGGGTGGCCTCACTAGGCTGGCTCCCGAGGAGCAGAGATATCAATGCAAGGTGCACCTCGCGAGGTTCACATGACGTGAGCCACGACGACCGAGGCCAGGCGGGCGCCAGCGGGCATAGTTTACAAGTTTCCCCTTTGGTGCCAAGGAGGCAAGCGCTGGCACGGAGTCCCGAGGAATCAAGCAAAGGTTTCCATATCGGTGCAACATGACCAAGACTGCCAGGACGACAGGTCAGAGGTCATCGCGGAGCCCACCGCGGTGTCACCACTAGAGCCTTTTGTAGGCGAAGACTACTTTTGTCACGATAGCTTTTACTAGTTGTCTCCCTTCAAATTTGGCCGTTGTGGGATCCCTTCTGGCCTACATTTGGGAAGAGGACCAAGGCCACTATAAATAGGACCTAGACACAACAATAGAGGGGAGGATCCATTCCACCCTGGCCACCTCACTAGCTCATCGTGCTCAAGAACACCTCACCTCCTGAGGCTGTTCATCCACTGTACTAGTTCATCCTCAGCCCCTCGAGGCAATCCACCACAAAGCTGGAGTAGGGTATTACACCACAAGGTGGCCCGAACCAGGATAAACGGTTGTGTCCCTTGTCCCTCGGGTTCGATGAGCTAGGCTGTGGAATTGTTGAGCCGGCAGGTTGGGAAGAGGGAGTTCTTCGCACGCACCCTAGATTTCGAACCTCTCAAGGGACTGCGGAACCCCGAATCCGACAGGTAGGATATCAATTATGTGTTAATTATGAGATTAATATAGATGTTAAAATTTGGTATGCTACGAATTGCACGCTCAACATGGTGGGAGTTCACCATTAGAGCAATCTAGGTCATTGGATTGAGATGGTTTGATGGCCGAGATTAAGTGGATCTGCCCCCTTTGGGTCTTTTTATATTGGTAGGTATAGACTTGATAGCCAAACACATAGTACCAAAAAGTGAAATATTATTATGAAGACAAACAACAAATACAATAACAGTACCTGTATAAGATGTCACCCATGCAATATCATACACTAGGTGCTTAAGGTCATGTTTGATAGCTCTGCATTTTCTAAGTAGTTTGGGAATACTATAATTTTCCGTAATATTGTAATTTTCCTTACTTTGAGCTGTTTGGCCTCCATAAAAATTGTAGCGGCAACCCACAACTTTCCTCTCGCATCCGTCCGTGGACAAGGGGGGCGAGTCTGCAGATACGGATGTCAGACGCCGCCTTCCAACGCTCCCCGCATACATTTGGGCAACAATTTGAACTAACCGGATGAAATTCGTGGCCGGATTTCATATAAACATGACAGATTTCATTACATTTCGGACATACTTCAACTAAAAGTAGTGCTCCTCCGACTCTGGAGGTATAATTAATTAACCTAATCTATGATCGTCGGCGCCATTCACCATGTATGGCCATGAGCCCCGAGAACTGAAGCTTCACCATCTCCAGTTCCGCCTCGGTGCTCTCCAGCTCCTTCTTCGTAACCTCCCGCCTCCGGAGCTCCGGGAAGTGAAGTTGTCCGCCTACACATTGCTGCCAAGCGGCTAATCGACCGCCGATGTTCATCCCACCAAGCTTGGCTTCAATGGGAGGGGGGAGCGATGGCCTTATTGGGACCCGAGCAAGGGCGACCTACAGTGTTCTTCTCTTCCTCATTGGCGATGGTGGTCACGGATGTGCCAGCTTCGTGATCTTGGAGGTGGGGCGTGGCCCCGGCAGAGCAAACGATGTCCTCCACCTCGACGTCGCTCTTGTCCTACACCTTGTCTGCCGCCTTGTCGAACTCCTTGTAGGCGGCCTCCAATTCTGCTTGATGCTGGCGGTACTATTGGGAAACATAGTAGAAACAAAAAAATCAGCCTGCGAACACCAAGGAACAATATGAAGGTATATTAGGGGATTGGATCATGATCATTACCAACTTCGAGCATGTAGCGGAAGCAGGCGAGTCGGTGTAGATCGTACTTGGAGTCCCTCGAACCATCAATGAATGATCTCGCGAACTGCCCTTGAACAATCTCTCGAACTGAAGACCAAAAACATGGCCTCTTTATAGTTTGCATGCATATGGTCTTCACGATCTGGTAGCACTTCTCAATGGATCGATGCGGTCGACTAGAGGGGGCTGAATAGGAGAGTACAAATTTTAATATTTCTTGTCAATTTTAAGGTTTAGCGGATAAATAGGGTTCACTAGACATGCAACTAGGTGAACACAACCTATATGACAAGCAAGCTTAAAGCCAAATATGCTAGACAACAATCTAATTAGCAAGTCAACTACATGGCAAAGTAAAGTGCGGGAATGGATTAACCACACACTAGTACGCGTCGGTGCTATACAAACGGTTTTTAAACCCTTTCCGCGACGACATTTGGAACCGTCGCCTAGTGAGTGACAGCAATCGGGGGGTCCTTCCCACGGACCCAGAAACTGTCGGGGATATGCCCTCCTGGCACACACGCTCGGCAAAATGAGGTCGTGTGCGACCGGCGAGCGCTCAAATACGAAAATACGTACAGTAGAGCTAAAAAAGACAATTATACATGCAAAATTGTTTCTGGTCGCAAGTACATCCCACACATTCAATCCCCGCTAAATGTTTCCATTCGTATGTACATCCCACACAATCGCTCCAAGGAAAACTTTTCCGTTCTTAGGTACATCACACACAATTTTTCTCGTTAAATCATTTGTGATAGCATTGCCATTGCACACGATATTAACAATTCTATCGTTTGTATTATGGAATGCATCACACACGGTACATAGAAGAAACCGTGTGGCAAAGGCTGTCCATCACACACAGTTTTTATGTGGTAAATGTTTGCGAAAGGTGGCTTAACGCAAACAGTTTTCAAGAGAAAGTCGTGTGTGATTTTTCATTGATCCAACACGGTTTATTCCTAGAAACTGTGTGCGTTGCCTGAGGTCATCACCCACGGTATTTTTTCAATAACCGTTTGCGATAACAAAACCCAATTAGCAGGCTAATTTTCCATTAGCAAGCTAATTGCCCTATTATTAATAATCCATTTATTAATCTAATAAACATTCATATTAAGCACATAATATATTTTATTTCTATATTAAGAAAGCAGAATTTCATAAGTGAAATACATCAGAGTACAACATGATATAGCTTCAGCACTCAACTACCCGATTACACAACTGCACCAGCACCAAGTTTGACATGCAACATGTAGAACCTTTCAAAATTAGCATCATAGACGGTATATAGACAGATGCATCTCATTTGGAAAACTGCAGAAGCAGAAGGCGAATATTAAGTCTTCATTCATGTTGAAGGTCTTTGCAACTTTAGGCCAGTGCCTATGGATGATTGACCGTCCGTCCTTTGTCCTCTTCAGGAACACTTCAATATTGAACCGTGGGTGTTGTATGGAAACCTTCCTCGCCTCCTGACCATAGAGGTGGTTTGAGAGGTAATCATCAGTGAACTGCTTTGGAAAGGCCTGAAAACAAGGATGTGCATAAATATCTTCTCTATATTGGAAATGGGGCAAAGAATAAAAAAAGGCAAGGTATAATAGTTAGTACCATCTTGTAGTGTACTGATGTCTTCCTCATTGTGCAGACAAAGATCTTGTTGTTTTTTGTCGCTAATTTATTTATCCTAACAATATTTCTGAGTTTCTTGATTTGATTGATATTCATGAACAACTCATTTCCCCATATGCAAAAAGGGTCGAACAGTGGGTCAAAACCTCTACAGCAAAACCTACATGTGCAAGACCAAATTGTTAAAAACCTAAATATTAGAATGGTTCCTGCAGTTGCACAATAATGTGCTATTAGACAACGGACCATGCACGTACTAACCTTGATTGTAAACCTCAGTGCTTCCCATTGTTTCCCTGCAACACATATAAGGTAGTTAGTCATCAGGTTAAGTGAGGGTTCGCATGCTATCAGTAAAATATGTTGATGAAAAATAAGCACATTGCAGATTCATCAGATTAATTCAAGCCACATGGAAAACCCATTTATCCAAACCAAGTACGATTAAGAACTAGGAAATATAGCACTTGTATATGTGTGTCGTGGTGGGCGCACGGCAGATGCCAAGGGATGGCTAAAGAAAGTAGGAGACTCGAGGGCGCTGGTGGGCTCCAGAGGCGAGGTTGGCATGAGCGGGCGCGGGACGCCGGGCATACCCAGGTTCAGGGCTATCCGGAGAGATAATACCCCTAGTCCTGCCAAGTGTTGTTGGATGATCGATAGTACAATGTCACTCCTGGAGCTGTATGGAAGAGGAAGGAAACTGGACAAGGCTTAGGCAGTTCCCTCTCCTTGGGCGTTACTAACTTGGCGAGTGTGATGGAATGAGTTCTCTGGTGTGTCTATCTCTCTCTCTCTCTCTGCATGAGGGCTCCTGGGGGGTTTTATAGGTCAACCCCCCAGGGGTACAATGGTAATGTTACAAGTTGGTGGGTCCATAGTGTCGGCGTCCGGGAACCCGGGATGGGTCCCGCTGAGGGCTTGTGGTTCGCCGGGTTCCCCTAGGTGTGGGCCCCGCGTGCCTAGGGGGACTGTGCGCCGTCTTGTCAATCGTCAAGGCGTGGTCGAGTCGAGTCGTGTACAGTGCTCTCCGTCAAGTCGCCGCTTGCCATTGTCAGCAGCGGGGGCGGGGGCACTGTAGCCACGCCAGCCTTGGTCAGCGGGTAGGTGAGGAGCACTGTTGCTACGTACCCGCTGACCAGAGGCATGGGCGGGGCACTGTCTCCTCGGTCATCATTGATTGACGCCTTGTCCCATCGCACGGCCTGGATGGGACGGGTGCTGACCCGCGGCTGGATTGCGTAGCACGCCACGGGTGGTGCTGTCTTGTTGAGGAAGCTTTGGTCGTGCGGGGTTCAGCTGTCTTGCGCTAGTTGTTGGGGCCGAGTTGGCGTGTCTTGCCGGGTCGGCTAGTCTGGCCGGCTTGCGGGGCTTGGCCGGGTCGAGCGACCCGGCCAAGCGCGTGCCGGTATTGAGGGGCAGTGCTGACCCCGTTGTTTTTGAAGAAGATCCGGGTTTCGTTGCCTGCCCAAGGTCCATCCCCCCGACAGTAGTCCCCATCTCCCCGAAGCTGTGAAGGTCCGCTGTCTTCGGATGAGTGGGCCTTCGCAGTTTCCCCTTTAGCAAGGTAGATTCTACGAGCGCTGGGTCTGGCAACATCCACTGGGAAGTTCGCCAAATCTTGGGGCAATCCCTTGGGCTTCCCACGGTCGCTACGTGGTGCTCAGAAGCCGGAGGGGCCTGACAGGCCATGCACGTGACGGGACCGGGCGACGGGCTGGGGCCCACTACCGCGCGCCCTCGACCCAAGTGCACGGATTTATTGCGGCATCCGGGGGTCGGTTGCTCTTCCCCGGGCAGTTACTGCGCGTGTACGTGCACACTTATTGCGGGGTAGTGGAACGGGTGCGTGCAGACGATCCCACCTCCCCACTTCCCCATGTTCAAACCGAGGGTTATAAATTGGGGGCAAGGGGGGCGGCGAACTTTATTCTCGCTCGCGCCCGCCTGTCCCCCTGCTCTCACTCTGCCTCTTGCAACCAACACACTGCGGCGCCCGCTGCTCGAGCAGAACTCCTTCGTCGTCCGCCTTCCTTCTTCTCCTTCTTCCTTCGATCATGTCGCTGCCATCGGGCTCCTGGATGGGCTCGAACGTCACCTCCGAGGACATCACCCGTCTCCGTGCGTCGTGGCGCCTGCCACGGGAGACGGACGTCAGCGTCTGCCTGTCGTGGGGCGAGCAACGGCCTCAGCCCGAGGGGCAGGAGCGCGTGGTTTTCCTCACGCATTTTGAGCGCGGATTCGGGCTACTGGTGAGCACCTTCTTCCATGCGTTCTAGGAGTTCTTCAGGCTCCAGCCGCATCATCTTGGCGCCGGCGCCATCGTCCAGCTCTTCGGCTTCATCACCCTCTGCGAGGGGTACCTGGGGGTCGAGCCTATGATCGACCTCTGGGCGCGCTTATTCTCCTTGAATTAGCAGGGCCCGTCGACTGGGAGTTCGCTGACTGCGGTGCCGCCGTCATGTCAAAGCGGTTGGGGGCGGACTTCCCCAAGATCCCGCTGGAGGATTCTGCGAAGAAGTGGCAGAACTCCTTCTTCTACATCCGCAACCTTGGCGCGGACCACATCAATCTTCCGGCCTTCGCCATCGCATCACCGTGGGCGAAGACGGACTGGGGCTACTCGCCCCGGCGCCCGTCGCAGGAGATCATCAATCTTTGTGAGTGGGTGACGGTGATGAGGACACAAGAGGGTGTCGGTGTCAAAACCGGCGGATCTCGGGTAGGGGGTCCCGAACTGTGCCCAAGGCGGATGATAACAGGAGGCAGGGGACATGAAGTTTTACCCAGGTTCGGGCCCTCTTGATGGAGGTAAAACCCTACATCCTGCTTGATTAATATTGATGATATGGGTAGTACAAGAGTAGATCTACCACGATATCAGAGAGGCTAAACCCTAGAAGCTAGCCTATGGTATGATTGTATGTTCTCCTACAGACTAAAACCCTCCGGTTTATATGGACATCAGAGAGGGCTAGGGTTACACAAGGTCGGTTACAAAAGAGGAGATATACATATCCGTATTGCCTAGCTTGCCTTCCGTGCCAAGTAGAGTCCCATCCGGACACGAGACGAAGTCTTCAATCTTGTATCTTCATAGTCTAACAGTCCGGCCAAAGAATATAGTCCGGCTGTCCGGAGACCCCCTAATCCAGGACTCCCTCAGTAGCCCCTGAACCAGGCTTTCAATGACGATGAGTCCGGCACACAGTATTGTCTTCGGCATTGCAAGGCGGGTTCCTCCTCTGAATACATCACGGAAGAATTTGAATACAAGGATAGTGTCCGACCCTGCAAAATAAGTTCCACATACCACCGTTGAGAGAATCATACTTCCACAAATCTAATTTGCTGAATTGTTTTGGCAAGACGACATTATGTCATGGCCCGGTGATTATTCGAACCGTTTCCTTTAATAGCCCCGCACATAACGCGAGGCAGTTTTTTGACACGTCTTGTCAAAGCAGAGATCGCGTCCCCTTATCGCGGGATTCTCATCAATACGGGTGTGGGTAACCCAACCGCGCCATCGATTATGGCGCTTGGGGGATAAGCGAGTTTTACCAGGCTAGTGGGGGCGCATAGTTTCGGCCGCCCTTATAAAGGGACAATGATTCATCTTTTCATCCACTCCTTCTTCCTCCTTTGCTCATCCATTTTCGCACACTCGAGCTCCAGCGCCCAAGTCCGCACTTCCCACCTCAACCTTCTCCAACCATGTCCGGAGCGGGAGGCAGGTGGATGGTCTCCTCTGTCATGGAGGGACACATCAAGAAGCTGAGGAGAGCCGGATACCTGCCCGATGACCTCGCGTACCGGCTCCCAGATGAGGGGCAGCTCATCCCCACCCCCAGGCCCCATGAGAGGGTAGTGTTCCTTACCCATTTCCTCCGCGGACTGGGATTCCCTCTCCACCCATTCGTCCGGGGGCTCATGTTCTACTATGGCCTGGATTTCCATGATCTGGCCCCGAACTTCATCCTCAACATCTCGGCGTTTATCGTCGTGTGCGAGGCCTTCCTCCGCATCAAGCCCCACTTCGGTTTATGGCTGAAGACCTTCAATGTCAAGCCGAAAGTAGTGGGTGGCCGCTAGGCGGAGTGCGGAGGCGCCATGGTGGGCAAGATGCCCAACATTACATGGCTCGAGGGCTCCTTCGTGGAGACCATAAAGGGGTGGCAATCGAGGTGGTTCTACATCACCGAGCCACGTGACCCTGCATGGGCAGCGGCCCCCGAGTTCCGATCTGGCATCCCCACGTGGCTCACCTCCTAGAAAGAGAAGGGCCTTTCCTGGGGTAGTTCGGGAGAGCTGACTAGACTCCAAACATGTATTCAAAACATGGTGAACAAGAAGCTCAAACTTGTCAACGTAGTGCAGGTCATGCTCATCCGCCGGATCCTCCCGTGTCAACAACGGGCCTTCAACTTGTGGGAGTTCGACCCGGACCAGCACCAAACTCTGAACAGGCTCTTCGATACAACACACGAGGATGCCTGGAAGGTGCTATTCAATGGCGCCGAGGTTCCTCCTCCTACTACCGAGGATCGCGGATTCTGCGCAAAGCGCCAAGCCAGCACGGTAAGTTGTTTTACCTCTTATAGGATACTTGTTTTTCATAGTTTGACTCTATGCGGGATCTAAGCTCCCTTTCCTTTGACAGGACTGGCAAGAAACGACCGGACAGATCGACTGTCCGGCTCCTTTGCCCGAAGGCCCAGCAAACGCTCTCCTGACGAAGATGCTGACTCCGTCTCCTTACAAGGTGCCAAAGAAGAACAACAAGGACAAGGGAACCCGAAAGAGTTCCCAACGCCAGGTGTTATCGGACTCACATCCGATGACTCTGCGGCACACTCCTCCCCCAAAGACGAGGAGGAAGAAGAAGATGCTCCCCGTTTAGTTGGGTCAGACAAGAAGAGGAAGGCTGCCCCAACTGGGGAGGCCGAAGGGTCCAAGAAGTGAAGGACTCTCCTTCCGGATAGTTCCACCACCGCCGCCGAAGGCGAAAACGAGTGGCTGCTCAGGGCCAAGCCCCTGGTGAAGTCATAAGTTATTCGGATACCAGAGTAACTCATAGCATTCCTTTGTCGCACTGATTCCCTTAATGCCAAATATGATTATGCAGGCCGCCACAAGCCAGTATCGATGTATCATCGGACGGCTCCCTAGGCTCGCCGGATATGGATAGCGATCCACTTCCGACCGCCACCTCCCCCTGCCCTGCGGACGACGCCGAGGTATTGTCTCAAGAGGCACCGGGTCGAGGGGTGATAGTCCTGGAGGCGCCTCAAGGCGACCTTCCGGACTCCGGGGGCAGGGAGGACAAGGCCCCTGAGGGCTCCAAGTTCGGCCCTCAGCCGAACACCGCGCCGGAACCTCCAGTGGTTGCGGACTCGGGCAGGTGGCCTCCTTCCAAGAGGGGCAAGACGCCTGTGCCGGTGACCTCTGTCCATCCAGAGGCGCCGGACAATCTGCTGGAAGCGCTTCACAACGCTTCCATCGACGAGGAGCACCGTACTATTATGAGTGCGGTGGTCCAGAAGGTTCAGTCCGCCCAGAGCGGATCAACTAAAGCCTGTGCCAGCCTTCTAACGGGCTTTGAGGTAAGTGTTAAAATATAGGAAAAATATTACCGCATAGATAGTAGCCCATGATGCTCTGTTCGGTGTTCACAAAGAAAATCTGAACATAGGATCAAACAATATCGCAGGAGTCTAATATAAGTATGTCAATATGCGTATGCAGGCTTCGCTGCTGGCATCTGCCGCACTGACTGCGAAGGTTGCCGCACGGAAGCAGGACCTTGAGGGGTCCAAGAAAGAGATCGGCCTTGCCAAGAGGCAGCTCGAGGAGAACAAGGGTAAGTAATACCCTGTCTATAGATATGTATATATAAAAGAAGACGCGATTGCAAAATGACAGGATCATCTTATATTTGCTAGGGGCCACGACCAAGGTGGCGTCCCTGAAGCAAGCGTTATCCAAGGCCGAAGAAAAAGCGGCCAAGGAGCGCACCGAGCGGGAAAGGCAAGAGGCTCGGGTGGGCGAGGTGCAGCAAGAGCTCCAGGATCTCGTGATGAAGCACGAGGCGTTGGAGCTTGACTCGAAGACGCGAGAGTCTGAGCTTGCCACGGCCCTTGAGAGCGCAAAGAGTGCCAAGGCCGAAACCCAAAAGGGCCTCCAAGAGATTGACGCGATGAAGAAAATAGCGGCAGGTGAGGCATTCTATATGCAAAGCAAGCATGTGAAAGTAAATTACCTGTTACTTGCCCGAATCTGGAGCTCTCCAGGAGCATTCGCAGATTTGCCCCGCAGCATGTCAGATGCTGCAACTTTTTACCAGGCCGAGGAGGGAAGCTCAACAGAGAAGTTGTTCTGGGCCCAATATACTGGAACCGAACACCCGGTGCCTATGAGCAACCAACTAAAGCAACTGGTCGAGCTGCACAAGGCGGCCGAACAGGCCATGAAGGGCTTTATAGTCCGGCTGTGGCCTGGCGACGCCCTTCCGAACAGCTACTTTGGCTTGGTGAGGCGGCTTGTGGACGCCTGCCCACGGCTGGAGGTCGTCAAGCGGTCTGTCTGCATTGAAGGTGCACACTGGGCTTTCGCCCGCATGAAGGTGCAATGGGCCAAGCTGGACGCCGTGAAGCTGACCAAGGAGGGACTGCCGCAGGGCAAAGAGCATCGTACCCCTGAAATTTATTATGAGGGTGTCCTGAAGGGTGCCCGTCTTGTAGCGGACGAAAGTTCAAAGGATGTAATATTTGAGTAAACTTGCTCGTGTGATCCTGTATGATGAAAACTTGTTTCATATGCGATATGCAACGCTTGTTTGAATTTAAAATATTACCTTCTGTTTGGCTATTTATCCAATCTGAGAGATGGCTAGTCCTCGGCTTCTGCCCCCATGCCACGAGTGCTGGGGTGTTTGGGATAAACCTGAGCACTCTTCTTCCCATGTTTTGGTCCTTTGAGGGAGGCGCTCAGCATAGCGAACAAGGCAACCCGACTAATAATGCTTTATCACTCTCACTTAGCCATAGAATTCTATAATTTTAAATTTCGGCGAAGCCCCTGGTATTCGGAAGGCCGAATTCAGGGCGCGATACACGCCTTTAAGACGGTTAGGATCGGTTCCTCCCTCTAAGCGGCATAAGTCTTTAGGGACTCGAAACCTCGCCGAACAGCGACCAGTCTCTCGCCTTATCATGACAGTCAGTTTTAGCTTTCTCTACTGAGGTGCTTAGCCCAGCAGAACCGAGGCACAATCGCAGTAGTTCTCCTAGCGCTACCTTAGCCGATAGAGCGGAACATAAGGTACCAAAACATAAGAGCTGGGAAAACCCAACATTTGACCAAAGAGATGATTCGGAGCTGATGCATATAATGCTATAAGTTCGGGGTGCCACACTTGTGAAAGTGTTCGGACTTCTCACACCATATTGTGCGGTACTTAAGCCCCTAGTGTGTTGGCCGTACCAAAGTGTATGGTTGCAAGGTGTCATTAATGAACACATATATATATAAAACAAGAATGCAATAATAGTCATAATGTTATGCGTTCTTTATTCAAAGAGGCGCATTAAAGCAGAATGATACATATAGTGCAATAAGCAAAATGTAGGACTATGTCCCTTCCAAGGGCAAGCTGAGGAATAGTATTAAAGCAAATATTTCACTCGTTATCGTAATCCACCTGGGAGTTCCGTGGTGTGATGTAGCTTTCTGCCTCTCTTGGTTGCTGCATCATGTGTTCGGCAATCATGCTGCCGGACAAGGTTTCCAGAGATTAAAGTCCTGAAAGAGAAAAATAACAAAGCAGGAAGCCCCTAGTGCGGTTTAGGCCGCCTCTCGGGGCGTGCCGTAGTTGTGCCCCCCTCCCCACCTGTGCCCATGGTATTTTTAATGCATAATTATGTATGCGTGGCACGGATTTTGCCGCTTGGCTGGGACTGGGGTGGGGGCCGCATTGCTACGCGAGCTCAGATCGTGCCAGGCGGTCTAGTTGCCGATTACTCCGAGCGCGCTTAAAGGTGTCCGGGTCTTGAAACGCCGAACTGGTGGATTGCCTTGAGAGGCTGCTTTGCGCTTCAGCTGCGAGGGCCGCAGTGTGCTCCTCTGTTTGGAGAGAGCGCTCTGTGTTTCCATTAACTGTAATAAACCCACGAGGTCCTGGCATCTTGAGCTTGAGGTATGCATAATGCGGTACCGCATTGAATCTCGCAAATGCGGTTCGCCCGAGCAGTGCATGATAAGCGGAACAAGACTATATCAAAGATTAATTCTTCGCTTCGGAAGTTATCCGGGGATCCAAAGACCACTTCCAGTGTAATTGAGCCTGTGCAATGGGCCTCTACACCTGGAATGACGCCTTTAAAGGTTGTTTTTGTGGGTTTGATCCTTGAGGGGTCTATACCCATTTTGCACACTGTGTCCTGATAAAGTAGGTTCAAGCTGCTGCCGCCATACATAAGGACTCGAGTGAGGTGAAATCCGTCAATGATTGGGTCTAGGACCAGTGCGGCGAATCCGCCGTGACGGATACTAGTGGGGTGGTCCCTGCGATCGAAGGTGATCGGACAGGAGGACCATGGGTTGAACTTTGGGGCGACTGGCTCCAACGCATATACGTCCCTGAGTGCATGCTTCCGCTCCCTCTTGGGGATGTGGGTTGTGTATATCATGTTCACCGTCCGCACTTGTGGGGGGGAACCTTTTCTGTCCTCTGGTGTTCGGCTGCCGGGGCTCTTCCTCGTCATCGCTATGTGGCCCCTTATCTTTATCTTCGGCAATTAACTTGCCGGCCTACTTGAACACCCAACAATCCCTGTTGGTGTGGTTGGCTGGCTTGTCGGGGGTACCGTGTATTTGACACGAGCGATCGAGTATGCGGTCCAAACTGGACGGGCCCGGAGTGCTTCTTTTAAATGGCTTTTTCCGCTGACCGGGTTTAGAGCCTTTGAATCCGGCATTGACTGCCGTATCCACAACGTTATCACTGTTAATGCAACGCTTATGTTTGTTGCGACGTGACCTACTATTGCTGTCCTTGGTATCCGAAGTACCATGGTTTTTGATATGTTGTTACTGCGAGCCAACCAGCTGTCTTCTCCCGTACAAAAGCTGGTCATGAGTGTCGTGAGGGCTGCCATAGATTTCGGCATTTCCTGTCCAAGGTGCCGGGCAAGCCACTTGTCATGGATGTTATGCTTGAAGGCTGCTAGGGCCTCTGCATCCGGACAGTAGATGATTTGATTTTTCTTTGTTAATAACCATGTCCAGAATTGCTTGGCCGATTCTTCTGGCTGCTGAATTATGTGGCTCAAGTCATCGACGTCTGGTGGTCGCACATAAGTGCCCTGAAAGTTGTCGAGGAATGCGGCTTCCAGATCTTCCCAACAGCTAATGGACTCTGCTGGCAAGCTGTCAAGCCAATGTCGCGCTGGTCCTTTGAGCTTTAGTGGGAGGTATTTGATGGCGTGTAAGTCATCGCCGCGGGCCATGTGGATGTGGAGGAGGAAATCCTCGATCCATACCACAGGATCTGTTGTGCCGTCGTATGATTCAATATTTACAGGTTTGAAACCCTCTGGGATTTGATGATCCATTACTTCGTCTGTGAAGCATAGGGGTGTGCGGCGCCTCTGTATTGGGCTATATCGCGACGTAACTCGAATGGGTCTTGCCCGCTATGTTCGGCCCGACCAGATTGACTTTTACTGTATCCGGCGTGACGTTTATCGTCTCGCATAGTGGCGCGACCTCGTGATCCATAGATCAATCTTGCATGTTTTGCTTTGTCCTCCAATACGTGTCGCAAGTCTGGCGTATTTCCCCAGGCCTTTTTATTTGAATAGCGTCGGGGTGCAGGCTGAGTTTTTGGCTGGAATGCCTCTCTACCGCGGCCACGAGGTGGCAGATCAGCCGCGTCATATGCTTCTTCCTCTAGTCGGGGTTGCAACCTGCGTTTTGTGTAACTCTTGGAGGGGCGCTCGGGTTTATATTCCTTGGCCGCGAGGACTTCAGTCCATCTGTCAGCTAGCAGATCTTGATCAGCTTGAAGCTGCTGCTTTTTCTTAAGGCTATTTGCCGTGGCTATAAGCCGGTGCTTGAAGCGCTCTTGGTCGACGGGATCCTCTGGCACGACGAATTCATTATCGTCGAGGCTTGCCTCGTCTTCGGAGGGGGGCATGTAATTATCATCCTCCGCCTCTCCATCTACCGCTCTCTCTGGAGGGCTGGCTCCTCCATCCTCCTGCTCTAAATCTTGCTGGAGGGGATTGTTGCCATCTTTGGCACTATCCGGAGCGTTATTATCTCCTGTGGTGGTATCAACACTTTTTCTTTGGCGGGACATAGAGCGGCGCCGCTGACGTCGGCGCTTGGGTTGCTTCTTGGAGGGGTCATCCTCCGCTGTCTCGTCGCCATTACCTTCTTTGGGTGCATCCACCATGTATATATCGTATGATGAGGTGGCTGTCCAATGCCCTGTGGGCAGTGGTTCCTCTTCGTCTCCCGCATCGTCATCCATACTGTCGATGTCTTCAGAGTCGAAGTCGAGCATGTCGGTTAAGTCATCGATAGTGGCTACTAAGTGGGTGGTGGGCGGGCCGCGGATTTCTTTGTCGTCCGCATCCCAATCCTACCGGACATAGTTCGGCTAGGATCCTCCTGACAAGGAGAGAGACCTTAACGAGTTCAGTATGTCGCCAAAGGGCGAGTGCTGAAAAATATCCGCGAAGGTAAACTCCATGATCGGAGCCCAATCGGATTCGCTAGGAACGGGCGCAGGCGGTTTGGAGTCCGTGGCTGGAGAGAGATCCGGCAGTTTGTCAACACGGCTCTCGTGTAGAGTAAGGTCGATGTTCGGCTCGATCGCCGATGAGGGTAAGGCCTCCGTGGCGGGGTCCATCTACCCGTCCATGGATGGCGCAACTGGCTCCGAATTGAGGGTCGGAGCGACTGCCGCTACGATCTCCTGAACACTGTCGGATGGTAGAGCTAAATCGTGCTCATCATGACCGCGTGACGCACAAGGCCGAGGCTCGAATCCCTCGAAGATCAAGTCTCCGCGGATATCGGCCGTGAAGTTTAAGCTTCCAAACCTGACCTGATGGCCAGGGGCGTAGCTTTCAATCTGCTCCAGATGGCCAAGCGAATTGGCCTGCAGTGCAAAGCCGCCAAATACAAAAATCTATCCAGGGAGAAAAGTCTCACCCTGGACTGCATCGCTAACGATGATAGAAGGAGCCATCAAGCCTAACAGCGACGACACAGAGGAACTCTTAATGAAAGCACCAATGTCGGTGTCAAAACCGGTGGATCTCGGGTAGGGGGTCCCGAACTATGCTTCTGGCGGATGGTAACAGGAGGCAGGGGACATGAAGTTGTACCCAGGTTCGGGCACTCTTGATGGAGGTAAAACCCTACGTCCTGCTTGATTAATATTGATGATATGGGTAGTACAAGAGTAGATCTACCACGAGATCAGAGAGGCTAAACCCTAGAAGCTAGCCTATGGTATGATTGTATGTTCTCATATGGACTAAAACCCTCCGGTTTATATAGACACCGGAGAGGGCTAGGGTTACACAAGGTCGGTTACAAAAGAGGAGATATACATATCCGTATTGCCTAGCTTGCCTTCCACGCCAAGTAGAGTCCCATCCGGACACGAGACGAAGTCTTCAATCTTGTATCTTCATAGTCTAACAGTCCGGCCAAAGAATATAGTCCAGCTGTCCGGAGACCCCCTAATCCAGGACTCCCTCAGAGGGGCTCACCGGCACCGACCTCCTCACCGCGTTCATGAAGTGCCGGGTTCTTCCGCTTCAGAGGCGCTCCTGCCTCATCGGCGAGATGGTCGGCCTTCAAGACACCGCATGGGGTCAATGCGGCTGTCCGCGGCGCATATCGCGGGCGGAGTGAACAATATCTCCAAGGCCAACCTTGGGGAGGACTGGGAGTTCGGCAAGGCGCCGTACAGCGGGTCGAACCCGGCGCCACAGGTGAGCGTCTGGTCTTCTTATTTTGCCGCCGTGCACCTTCTCGTTTGTCCCGACGCGATGCGGGTGGTACTTCTGAACACGATTCGGCATCCTTACGCCTGGGCCTCGTCGCAGGTGGCGTCGGTGGCGCCAGAGGAGCCCGCGGTTTGAGGCGGGGAGGAGGAGGCCGAGTCCGATGCCGGCGCTGGGCGTCGTATGGGTAAGTCTCATTTCTTCCTCATGTGTCTTGAACTGCTGATCGCGGCTCGGAACGGACGATGCTGATGTCAGTTGTTGGTGTAGCGGCATTGGGCGGGGGAGGCGGCAACGCGGGCGGAGCCGGATCCTCGCATGGGGCAGCGCTGAGCAATCCTCATGGGAAAGATAGCGTCGCGTCGCGGCCCCAGGCCCCGAAGCGTGCGGCAGACCGGGCCGGGGCCGGGTGGCCGGCCAAGAGGAAGCGCGGCAGCGGGCATGGGGGGCCAACCCCGGTCCCGGTCTTGGCGGGGTAAGCCTCATCTCTTGTTTGCGCTTGGCTTTTCTTTTCTTGAGATAGTCTTGTTTCTTTTCTGCTTATTCCATCTTCTTCTTCAGGTGGCCAATCACACTGGCGAGGGCGGCGGCGGAAGCCGCGGCCGCCGAAGGGGTCATGTTCCGCAGGAGCTGGTCCGACCTCGCCGACCAGGCCGAGGTGGAGGAACAGGCCGACTCAGACCTTGTGCTGGACCCGAACGACGCCGAAGTCGTGGCCTGGCGGGACAGGAACCAGGCCGAGGCGGAGCTGAAGGCGACGTCGGTCCGCGCTTGGACCGACGCGGCGGCGGCATGGGCGCGAGGCGGCGCGGAGCCGGCCTGGCATGAGATGCCGGAGGGCATGGTGGCGGCGGCGACGGTCTTTGTGCTGTCACAGGTGAGCGAGCGCAGCCGTGGAAGCCAGGCTGCAGTGGTGACCCCCGACCGGGCGGTCGTGGAAGTAGCGGACGACTCCCCGCCGTGGGCCGACGTGGTCGAGCGGGCGGGGACCGATGGTGGTGGAGGCGGCACCGTTCCGGAGGAGACGCCGCGGGCGATGGTGCGGGAGGCCACCCCGGCAGCTAGGCCGGAGCCGGCGACGCAGGGCGTCCCAGCGTCCGGGTTGGAGATGGTGACGCATGGCGTGCCGGCGTCCGGGTCGTCGTCGGCACCGGGAGGGGCGTCGGAGGAGGTGATGGTCGCGTCGCCTGGCAGGGAGGGCGCCGAGCTGCCATGCCGCAGCCGGCGCGAAGCGGGAGCTCCATTGTCTTCGGGCCCCAGACCCAGGAGGAGGCGGCGATGGACGCCGTCAGCCGCCTCCTGCGAGGCCGGACGGAATGGCTCGAGGTCGAGGTGGAGCGGACGCGCGACCTGGAGCGTGCCATTTTGGTAAGCTTTCTTGTAATTTCTTCTTTGTGGGGGTGCGCCAGCGCACCCACTGGGTGTAGCCCCCGAGGTTCGGGCCATCTACGTAGTAGTTGGGTCGAATCTTTGGAGTGTTGGCCTTGTTCTGACTTCTGCTTTTTTTAGCATCTCGACGCTTTCCAGGTCGCCTCCTTCAATCGTCTCCTGGGCAAGCACCGGGAGCTCAAGGAGCAGCTCGCCGCCAAGGAAGAGGAGCTCCGCATTGCCGCAGGTACTTCTTGTGCTTTTTTCTAGTGGGGGCGCGCTAGCGCACCCACTGGGTGTAGCCCCCGAGATTCGGGCCAACTACGTAGTAGTTGGGTCGAATCTTTGGAGTGTTGGCCTTGTTCTAACTTCTGCTGAGTGTTTCTTCTTCGTAGCCGAGGTGCTGTCCTGGCGGATTCTTCTACTCCTGGCTGGTCATCACTATGACCGGCTCGTCGCCGACACCGGCCGTCTTGGCCTTGAGGCGGCGCAAGCAAGGGCGGAAGTAGCCGCGGCTTAGTGGTCTCTCGACGAGGCCAGCCGGCTGCATGAGTAGCTGGCAGGTCAGAAGAGCAGGCTCGAGGCCGAGGTGGAGCTCCTCAGGGCAGAGGCCGCCAAGGCGGCAGAGGCGCAGCGGGCCCTGGTGGAGGCGGACCAGCAGTGCGGCCAGCTGGCCGACGACAAGGGCCGGCTCCAGGTCGAGGTGGACCGCCTGCGGGAGCAGGTTGCCACGGATGAGGGGGCTCGTCAAGACGAGGCCCGTCACCACGAGGTGGCCGAGAAGGTGGTCGAGGACAAGGGCGCCGAGCTGAAGGCGGCTGAGGGAGTCCTGGATTAGGGGGTATCCAGACAGCCGGATTATATCCTTTGGCCAGACTGTTGGACTATGAAGATACAAGATTGAAGACTCCGTCCCGTGTCCGGATGGGACTCTCCTTGGCGTGGAAGGCAAGCTTGGCAATACGGATATGTAGATCTCCTTCCTTGTAACCGACTCTGTGTAACCCTTGCCCCCTCCGGTGTCTATATAAACCGGAGGTTTTTAGTCCATAGGACAACATACAATCATACCATAGGCTAGCTTCTAGGGTTTAGCCTCTCTGATCTCGTGGTAGATCAACTCTTGTACTACTCATATTATCAAGAATAATCAAGCAGGACGTAGGGTTTTACCTCCATCAAGAGGGACCGAACCTGGGTAAACATAGTGTCCCCTACCTCCTGTTACCATCCGCCTTAGACGCACAGTTCGGGACCCCCTACCCAAAATCCGCCGGTTTTGACACCGACATTGGTGCTTTCATTGAGAGTTCCTCTGTGTCGTCACCGTTAGGCTTGATGGCTCGTTCAATCATCGATAGCGATGCAGTCCAGGGTGAGACCTTTCTCCCCGGACAGATCTTTGTATTCGGCGGGTTCGCACTACGGGCCAACTCGCTTGGCCATCTGGAGCAGATCGAGAGTTACGCCCCCGACAACCAGGTCAGGTTTGAAAGCTAAAACTACACGGCTGACATCCGTGGAGACTTGATCTTCAACGGATTCGAGCCCCTGCCGAGTGCGCTACACAATCACGATGAGCATGATTTAGCTCTACCATCGGACAGTGTTCAGGAGACCGCACCGGCAACCGCTCCCACCCTCAATTCGGAGCCAATCGCGCCATCCATGGACGGGTGGATAGACCCCGCCACGGAGGTCGTACTCTCAGCAGTGATTGAGCCGAGTATCGACCTTACCCTTCACGGGAACCGTGACGCCAAATTGCCAGATTCTTCCTCGGCCACGGACTCCGAACCGCCTGCCCCCGTGCCTATCAAATCTGACTGGGCGCCGATCATGGAGTTCACCTCCGCGGATATCTTTCAGCACTCACCCTTCGGCGACATACTGAACTCATTAAGGTCTCTCTCCCTGTCAGGAGAGTCCTGGCCGAACTATGTTCGGCAGGATTGGGATGCGGATGACGAAGAAATTCGCCGCCCACCCACCACCCACTTAGTAGCCACTGTCGACAATTTGACTGACATGCTCGACTTCGACTCTGAAGACATCGACGGTATGGACGACGATGCGGGAGATGAAGAGGAACCACTGCCCACAGGGCACTGGACAACCACCTCATCATATGATATATACATGGTGGACACACCAAAAGAAGGCAATGGCAACGAGACAGCGGAGGATGACCCCTCCAAGAAGCAACCCAAGCGCCGACGTCAGCGGCACCGCTCTAAGTCTCTCCAAACCAAAAGCGGTGACACTGGCACAGGAGATAATAAAACTCCAGACAGTGCCGAAGACGACAACAATCCCCTCCAGCAAGATTTAGAGCAGGAGGATGAAGAAGCCAGCCCTCCCGAGAGAGCGGCAAATGGAGAGGCGAAGGATGATAATTACATGCCTCCCTCCGAAGACGAGGCAAGCCTCGACGACGACGAATTTGTCGTGCCGGAGGATCCCACCGAGCAAGAGCACTTCAAGCGCCGGCTTATAGCCACGGCAAATAGCCTTAAGAAAAAGCAGCAACAGCTTCAAGCTGATCAAGATTTGCTAGCTGACAGATGGACCGAAGTCCTTGTGGCCGAGGAATATGAACTCGAACTCCCCTCCAAGAGTTACCTAAAGTGCAGGCTGCTACCCTGACTGGAGGAGGAAGCATTAAAACATACATCTCCAGCATATGACGCGGTTGATCGGCCACCTCGTGGCCGCGACAGAGAGGCATTTCAGCCAAAAACTCAGCCCGCACCCCGACGCCACTCAAATAAAAATGACAAGGCATGGGGAAACATGCTAGACCTGCGAGACGTATTGCAGGACAAAGCAAAACATGCAATATCGATCTACGGATCACGAGGGCATGCCACTACGCGAGACGATAACAGTCACGCCGGATACAGTAAAAGTAAATCCGGCCGGGCCGAACACAGCGGACAAGACTCATTCGAGCTGCGTCGCGACATAGCCCACTACAGAGGCGCCGCACACCCCATATGCTTCACAGACGAAGTAATGGATCACCAAATCCCAGAGGGTTTCAAACCCGTAAATATCGAATCATACGACGGCACAACAGATCCCATGGTATGGATCGAGGACTTCCTCCTGCACATCCACATGGCCCGCGGTGACGATCTACACGCCATCAAATACCTCCCACTCAAGCTCAAAGGACCAGCTCGGCATTGGCTCAACAGCCTGCCAGCAGAATCCGTTGGCTGTTGGGAAGATCTAGAAGCCGCATTCCTCGACAACTTCCAGGGCACTCATGTGCGACCACCAGATGCCGATGACTTGAGCCACATAATTCAGCAGCCAGAGGAATCGGCTAGGCAATTCTGGACACGGTTCCTGACAAAGAAAAATCAAATCGTCGACTGTCCAGATGCAGAGGCCCTAGCAGCTTTTAAGCACAACATCCACGACGAGTGGCTCGCCCGGCACCTTGGCCAGGAAAAGCCGAAATCTATGGCAGCCCTCACGACACTCATGACCCGCTTTTGCGCGGGAGAAGACAGCTGTCTGGCTCGCAGCAATAATATATCAAAGAACCATGGTACTTCGGATACCAAGGATGGCAATGGTAGGTCACGTCGCAACAAACACAAGCGCCGCATCAACAATGACAATACCGAGGATATTGCAATCAATGCCGGATTCAGAGGCTCTAAACCCGGTCATCGGAAAGAGCCATTCAAAAGAAGCACTCCAGGCCCGTCCAGTTTGGACCGAATACTCGATCGCTCATGCCAAATACATGGCACCCCCGACAAGCCAGCCAACCACACCAACAGGGAATGTTGGGTGTTCAAGCAGGCCGACAAGTTAAATGCCGAAAACAAAGATAAGGGGTCACATAGCGATGACGAGGAGGAGCCCCGGCAGCCGAACACTAGAGGACAGAAGAGGTTCCCCCCACAAGTGCGGACGGTGAACGTGATATACACAACCCACATCCCCAAGAGGGAGCGGAAGCGTGCGTTAAGGGATGTATATGTGTTGGAGCCAGTCGCCCCAACGTTCAACCCATGGTCCTCCTGTCCGATCACCTTTGATCGCAGGGACCATCCCACTAGGATCTGTCATGGCGGATTTGCCGCACTAGTCCTAGACCCAATCATCGACGGATTTCACCTCACTCGAGTCCTTATGGACGGCAGCAGCAACCTGAACCTGCTTTATCAGGACACAATGCGCAAAATGGGTATAGACCCCTCAAGGATCAAACCCACAAAAACGACCTTCAAATGCGTCATACCAGGTGTAGAGGCCCATTGCACAGGCTCAATTACACTGGAAATGGTCTTCGGATCCCCGGATAACTTTCGGAGCGAGGAGTTAATCTTCGATATAGTCCCGTTCCGCAGTGGCTATCATGCACTGCTTGGGCGAACCGCATTTGCGAGATTCAACGCGGTACCGCACTATGCATATCTCAAGCTCAAGATGCCAGCACCTCGGGGGGTCATCACAGTCAATGGAAACTCAGAGCGCTCTCTCCGCACGGAGGAGCACACTGTGGCCCTCGCAGTAGAAGCGCAAAGCAGCCTCTTAAGGCAATCCACCAGTTCGGCGATTAAAGACCCGGACACCTTCAAGCGTGCCCGGAGTAATCGGCAACAAGACCGATTGGCATGTTTCAAGCTCGCATAGCAATGCGGCCCCCACCCAGTCCCAGCCAAACAGTGAAATCCGTACCACGCGTACATAATTACGCATTGAAAATACCATGGGCACAGGTGGGGAGGGGGCACGACTACGGTACGCCCCAAGACGCGGCTCAACCGCACTAGGGGCTTCCCACTTTGTTATTTTTCTCTCTTTCAAGACTTTAATCTCTGGAAGCCCCGTCCGGCAGTATGATTGCCGGACACACGATGCAACAACCAAGGAGGCAGAAAGCTACGTCGCACCACGGAACTCCCAGGTGGTCTCTGATAACGAGTGAAATACTTGCTTTAAATACCATTCCTCAGGTTGCCCTTGGAGGGGACATGTCAAATAGTCCTACTTTTTGCTTATCGCATTACTTGTATCATTCGGCTTCGACACACCTTTTTGAATAAACAATGCAAAGCACTAGACTATTACTGCATTCTCTATTCTTTCTTTTTTATATATATGTTCATTCATGACATTCAGCACCCGTACACTCTGGTACGGCCAATACGCCAGGGGCTTAAGTGTACCCCATAATATGGCATGAGAAGTCCGAACACTTTCGAGAGTGCGGCACCCGAACTTATAACATTATATGCATCAACTCCGAATCATGTTTTGGGTCAATAGTTGTGTTTGCCTGGCTCCCATGTTTTGGTACCTTCCGTTCCGCTATATCGACTAAGGTAGCACTGGGAGAACTACTGCGATTGTGCCCCGGTTCATCTGGGCTAAGCACCTCAGTAGAGAAAGCTAAAACTGACTGTCATGATAAGGCGAGAGCTGGTCGCTGTTCGAGAGGTCTCGAGTCCCTAAAGACTTATGCCGCTTAGAGCGAGGAGTCGGCTTTGTCCGGCTTAAGGCGTGTATAGCGCCCCGAATTCGGCCTTCCGAATACCAGGGGCTTCGCCAAAATTTAAAATTGTAGACTTCTATGGCTAAGTGAGGGTGATAAAGCATTATAGTCCGATTGCCTTGTTTGTTGTGCTGAGTACCTCCCTCGAAGGACCCAACAATGGGAAAAAGAGTGCTCTGGTTTATCCCGAACACCCCAGCAATCGTGGCATGGGGGAAGAAGCCGATGACTGGCCATCTCTCAGATTTGATAAACAGCCGCACAGAAGGTAATATTTTAAATTCGAACAAGCGTTGCATAGCGCACATAAACAAGTTTTCATAATACAGGATCACATGAGCAAGTTCATTCAAAAATTACATCATTCTCACACTCGTCCACCACAAGACGGGCACCCTTCAGGACACCCTCATAATACATTTCGGGGTCGCGATGCTCCTTGCCCTACGGTGGCCCCTCCTTCACCGCTTCTCGGCGTCAATCTTGGCCCAGTGCACCTTCGCACGGGCAAAAGGCCAGCGTGCACCTTCGATGCAGATGGACTGCTTTATGTCTTCCAGCCGTGGGCAGGCATCCACAAGCCGCCTCACCAGGTCGAAGTAGCTATTGGGAAGGGAGTCGCCAGGCCACATCCGGACTATAAGGCCCCTCATGGCCTGTTCGGCCGCCTTGTGCAGCTCGACCAGTTGCTTCAGCTGGTTGCTCACAGGCATCGGGTGTTTGGTCCCAGTATACTGAGACCAGAACAACTTCTCTGTAGAGCTTCCATCCTCGTCCTGGTAATACTTCACGGCATCCCACACTCCGCGGGGCAAATCTACGAATGCTCCTGGAGAGCTCCGGACTCGGGTAAGTAACAAGTAATTTACTTTCACACGCTTGCTTTGCATATTGAATGCCTTACCCGCCGCTATCTTCCTCATCACCTCAATCTCTTGGAGGGCCTTTTGGGCTTCATCCTTGGCATGCTTTGTGCTCTCTAGGGCCGCGGCAAGCTCGGACTCTCGCGTCTTCGAGTCAAGCTCCAAAGCCTCGTGCTTCTTCACGAGAGCCTGGAGCTCTTGCTGCACCTCGCCCACCCGTGCCTCTTGTTTCTCCCGCTAGGTGCGCTCCTTGGCCGCTTTGTTTTCGGCCTCGGACAGCACTTGCTTCAGGGTCGCCACTTCGGTCGTGGCCCCTGGCACATCCATGATGATCCTATCATTTTGCAACCGCATCTTTATATATATATATATACAAGGCATTACTTACCTTTGTTCTCCTCGAGCTGCCTCTTGGCAAGACCGAGCTCTTTCTCAGACCGCTCGAGGTTCTGCTTCAGCGCGGCGACCTCCGCAGTCAGTGCGGCAGAGGTCAGCAACGAAGCCTGCATACGCATACAGACATACTTATATTAGACTCCTGCAGATATTATTTGATCCTCTATTCGGCTTTTCTTTGTGAACACCAAACAGAGCATCGGGGTCTACTGTCTATGCGGTAATATCTTTCCCATATTTTAAATACTTACCTCAAGCCTGTTAGAAGGCTCGCACAGGCTTCAGTCAGTCCGCTCTTGGCGGACTGAACCTTCTTGATCACCGCACTCATAATAGTGCGGTGCTCTTCGTCGATGGAAGCGCCGCGAAGTGCTCCCAGCAGGTCATCCGGTGCCTCTGGATGGACAGAGGTCACCGGCACGGATGGCTTGCCCCTTTTGGAAGGGGGCCGCCTTCCCGAGTCCGGAATCACTGGAGGTTCCGGCGCGGTGTTCGGTTGAGGGCCGAACTTGGAGCCCCTGGGAGCCTTTCTCCCTTTGCTCCTGGAGTCCGGAAGGTCGCCCTGAGGCACCTCCGGGACTATCTCCCCCCGGCTCGGTGCCCCTTGAGACAATACCTCGGCATTGTCCGTAGGGAAAGGGGAGGATGCGGTTGGAAGTGTATCACTATTCATGTCCGACGATTCCAAGGAACCGTCCGACGAGGATACGTCGATATGGGCTCGGGGCGGACTGCATAATCATATTTGATGTTAGGAGAAGCAGTGCAACAAAAGTATGCTATGCGTTACTCTGGTATCCGAATACTTACGACTTCGCCGGGGCCTTGGCCCTGACCAGCCACTCATCCTCGCCGTCGGCGGCGGTGGTGGAGCAGTCTGGAAGGAGAGTCCTTCCCTTCTTGGACCCTTCGGCCTCCCCGGTTGGGGCTGCCTTCCTTTTCTTGTCTTCCCCGGCTGGAGGGGGAGAATCTTCATCTTCCTTCTCCTTCTTTTCACGGGAGGAGTGTGTCTCGGAGTTATCGGACGATATGTCCGATACCACCTGGCGCCGAGAACTCTTTCGGGTTCCCGTGGCCTTCTTCTTGGTCTTCTCCGGCACCTCATAAGGAGCCGGAGTCCGCATCTCCATCAGGAGAGCGTCTGCAGGGTCTTCGGGTAGAGGGGCCGGACAGTTAATCTGCTCCGATGTCTCCACCCAGTCCTGTCAAAGGCATGGGAGCTCAGACCCCGCACATGGTTAAGCTATGGGAAATAAATACCCTACCAGATGCACAGAACTTACCGGATTCGCAGGGCGCTTCGCGCTTAGCCCGTGGTCCTCGGTAAGAGAAGGGGGGACCTCGATGCCCTTGAACAGCACCTTCCAGACGTCCTTATGCGTCGTGTCGAAGAGCTCGTGTAGAGTCTGGTGCCGGGCCGGGTCGAACTCCCATAAATTGAAAGCCCGTTGTTGACACGGGAGGATCCGGCGGAAGAGCATGACCTGGACTATGTTGACAAGCTTAAGTTTCTTGCTTATCATGTTCCGGATACACTTCTGGAGTCCGTCCAGCTCCACCGATGAGCCCCAGGACAGTCCCTTCTCCTTCCAGGAAGTTAGCCGCGTGGGGATTCCGGATCGAAACTCGGGGGCCGCCACCCAGTTGGTGTCGCGCGGCTCGGTGATGTAGAACCACCCCGATTGCCACCCCTTTATGGTCTCCATGAAGGAGCCCTCGAGCCATGTAACGTTGGGCGTTTTCCCACCATGGCTCCGCCGCATTCTGCTTGTTGGCCGCCAACCACCTTCGGCTTGATATTGAAGGTCTTCAGCCACAGGCCAAAGTGGGGCCAGATGCGGAGGAAGGCCTCGCACACGACGATGAACGCCGAGATGTTGAGGATGAAATTCGGGGCTAGATCATGAAAGTCCAGCCCATAATAGAACATAAGGCCGCGGACGAATGGATGGAGGGGAAACCCTAGTCCGCGGACGAAGTGGGGTAGGAAAACCACCCTTTCGTGAGGTTCTGGGGTAGGGACGATTTGCCCCGCGGCTGGCAGCCGGTGCGCGATATCCGCGGCTAAGTATTCGGCCTCACGTAGTTTTTTGATGTGTCCCTCCATGACGGAGGAGACCATCCACTTGCCTCCCGCTCCGGACATGTTTGAAGAGAGTTGAGGAGAAGGATGTGGACTTGGGCACTGGAGCTCGAGTGCGCGAGAATGGATGAGCAAGGAGGAAGAAGGCATGGGTAGAAAAAGATGAAACCTTATCCCTTTATAAGGGCGGATGATACTATGCGCCCCCACCATCCTGGTAAAACTCGCTTATCCCCCAAGCGCCATAATTGATGACGCGGTTGGGTTGCCCACGTCCGTATTGATGGGAATCCCGTAATAAGGGGCCACGATCTCTGCTTCGACAAGACATGCCAAGGAAACCGCCTCGCGAAACACGCTGAGATAGGTTAGGAAAAACGATTCGAATAAAGACCTGGCTGTGGTGTGATGCCACGCTACGGGGTACGTCAGCAGATCAGATTTGTGGTAATATTATTCTCTCTACGGTGGTATGTGGAACTTGTTTTACAGAGCCGGACACGATCCTCGTGTTCAAGATCTTCTATGAAGTACTCGGAGGAGGAACCCGCCTTGCAATGCCGAAGACAATCTACGCGCTAGACTTATCGTCATTGAAGCCTGGCTCAGGGGCTACTGAGGGAGTCCTAGATTAGGGGGTATCCGGACAGCCGGATTATATCCTTTGGCCGGACTGTCGGACTATGAAGATACAAGATTGAAGACTTTGTCCCGTGTCCGGATGGGACACTCCTTGGCGTGGAAGGCAAGCTTGGCAATACGGATATGTAGATCTCCTTCCTTGTAACCGACTCTGTGTGACCCTAGCCCCCTCCGTGTCTATATAAACTAGAGGGTTTTAGTCCGTAGGACAACATACAATCATACCATAAGCTAGCTTCTAGGGTTTAGCCTCTTTGATCTCGTGGTAGATCAACTCTTGTACTACTCATATTATCAAGAATAATCAAGCAGGACGTAGGGTTTTACCTCCATCAAGAGGTCCTGAACCTGGGTAAACATCGTGTCCCCTGCCTCCTGTTACCATCCGCCGGTTTTGACACCGACAGCGGCCCTTGCCAAGGCGGCCGATCTGGAGAAGGTGCTCAAGGAGCGTGATCGCGCCATCGAACGGGAGCGGTGCGGTACATTGCTTGAAGCGCAGCACCTGGATGAGTCCTCCAGTAAGTGCTTTTTTCTCGTTGTTCGTCGGGTCGAGATCCGGCCTTTCTTCCTTGTTGTTCTTTTTCTAACTTGCTTCTTCTTTTGCGGCAGGGGCCTTCCCGGAGACGTAGTGGCTGGCGGAGGAAGCCGTCCGCCATCAGCGCGACCCGGCCGGCGTGGTTGGGTCCGGGATGGATCCGCGGGTGGCCGGCACTGCGATGACGGCGGCCCTACGGCCGGGCTTCGTCTAGCCGAGCAGCTTCTCGCGCCTGGCGCATTGGGTGGAGATGGGGCCGGACCGGCTTGGGGAGTGGCGCGTCTCTACAACTCGCGCTGGTGCTGAGATGGTGCTCCGGTTCGCACTGTCCTGGCATCTGGACCTGCAGCTAGATGCTTTGATGGGCCAGCGGGCCGGTTCGGAGTAGCACTTGCAGGAGCAAGCCGGCCGGATCGCCTCCCGGGCCAGCTACATCGCCGAGTTCGCCTTCCATGACGAGTTCCATCCGGAGCGGACGGAAGACGGCAGGGCCGTGGATGGTGACGATTACGGCTTGCTCGTCCATGATCCGGAGGGGAGCTCGGAGGAGACGGGCGTCTACCGCGACGCGGTTGCTGAGGAGGACACCGGCGCCACGGCGGGCCCAAACGCCGCCAGGGAGAGCCGTCGACGTCGCGACGCGGTGCTGGAGATGCCTGAGACACTTTGTAGAATTTGTTAAATAGCAAGTCCACCCACCCACTGGGCTTTTTAGGGTGTACTGAACTCGGGCCATGGGCCTTTATTTAAATATTTGTGTGGATGTCGTGGGTGCTTTTGCTTTTTTGCCTTCCATTTTTTGGACCGATTTCATGCGGTTTTCCTTTCTCAAACCTCCCCCCCCCACCGCGAGTCAGACGGCCGAGGCTCTGGTCCATGACAAGGAGCTTGGTTCTTTGAGAGGAGCGTGCAGGACTTGGGTCCCTCAAAACGTTTGAGCGCGAGTGAAACACCCACTGGGCCGGCTGGTGGCAATCCGCGAGCAGCCGGTTGTGCGGCTTTTCATTTAATGAATGGTGGGCCGGGTTGATCGACCTGGCAGCCTTTGACTTAGTGTATGAAGCGTAAAGGAGGTTTGGCCCGTTGTGCTTGCCAGCCGACAGCCAAAGCTGGATCTGTGGCTTTAGGGCGAAGTGGGGGACCGCGGCATCCTAATTTTCTCAGGAATCACTAAGTAAGGCGGCGGGGTGGCGACCGAGCCAGCCAGCCCCCGAGCCCCCGGGTCGAGCGAGTCGGACCGGTGGTCGGGTTCAGTGGTATAGTGATGCAAGAAATGGAGACACAATAAATTGGTCGGCAAAGGCAGCCCCTGAGTCTTGTTCGGCAACCCCGTAGTTTCATGCGTTTACAAAAGGCGACGATACATACGCTCGTGCGGCTAACTGTAAAATGGGCAGAGGAGTTCCACATTCCACGGCCGGGTCGTTTCTTCGCCGGCGGTGTCGTTGTTGCACTTCCTTGACTTGCGCGCGTCGATGAGGTAGTAGGTGTTGCGGTCACGCAAGGCCTTGCTCATGATGAATGGGCCCTCCCATGGAAGGGACAGCTTGTGCCGTCCTGCCTGCTCTTGGACGAGTTGGAGGACAAGGTCGCCCTCGCAGAACGCGAGGGCCTTGATCTTCTTGCTGTGGTAGTGCCTCAGGCTTTGCTGATAGATGGCCGAGCGACTGAGCGCCAGGAGGCATGCTTCTTCGAGCAGGTCGATGCCATCTTCGCGGGCTTCGCTGACTTCGGCTTCGGTGTACATCGCGATGCATGGCAATTCGAACTCGACGTCGGTCGAGATGACAGCCTCGGCCCCGTAGACGAGGAAGAACGGGGTGAACCCGTTCGACCGATTCGGCGTGGTGCATAGACTCCTGCGAACGGCTGGCAACTCGTCGAGCCAGCTACCGGGTGAGCGGATGAGTGGCTCGACAAGTCACGGCTTGATGCCAGACAGGATGAGTCCATTGGCCCGCTCGACCTGCCCGTTGGACCGCGGATGCACAACGGAGGCCAAGTCGAGGCGGATGCTAGAGATGGAGCAGTATTGTTCGAGCGCGCCCTTGGCGAAGTTGGTGCCTGTAACGCCCCAAGACCGGAGCTTCAGATGCCTTCCATGTTTCCGGGTGTTGTCAGGTGATTCGTTTTGGTTCGTTGCATCATGTGCATTGCATCATGTCATCATGTGCTTTGCATCATCACGTTTTCAAAACTTGCATCCGTCCCGGTCTCCTTGTTCTTTCCGTTGTTCATTCTGAGCCCGACAACACTTGCACGCACCCGCGGCATGTCTGAAATAGTATTTTATAAGTGGCTGGAAAATGTTCTCGGATTGGGTTGAAAGTTGGCGTGCGGTCTTATTAAAGTGTATAAAGACGGCCTGTCAAGTTTCATCGCATTCGGGGTTCGTTTGACAGCCCAACCGTTAAACTATAGCGACAATATAGTCGGTCAAATCGTCGGACGTTTTCGATATCCGGGACTACCGCCGGGCCTCTTCTTCTCTTCTCTGCTCTCAGACCACCAAGTTCCCCCTCCGCTGCGGACCGCACGATCGCGATCCGAGGGTCCAAAACGGAGAAAGCCCCTTTCCAAACCCTAATCCTAGCCCACCTACTATAAATAGACCCTTTCCCCTTCCAAATCGGGTCCAAACCTAGCCTAGCCCCTCCCCAAACCTCCAGCCGCCGCATCAACCTCGAAGCCCGCGCCGCTAACCAGATCCAACCACCTCCTCCTCATTTTCCGGCGCCCTCCACCTCACACCCGCCACTGGGCACGCCCAGATTGGCTCAGCCACCGCCCGTGGCCACTCGCAGGCAGCCACGTGGCCTCTCCGTGCTTTTCCCCTGTCTCCTCGCGCCGCCATGGACCTCTCAGGCTCGCGCAAGGCCCGCCCGAGCCCATCCAGGGCCCGAGCGCCACTCCGCCCGATCTGCATCACCATGCTGTTTTTCCTCGCTCGATCCCGATGAGAACAGGAGCGCCGCCAGCGGCCTCTCGTCGCCGCTGCCTTCCCCTCGTGCCCGTGTGCCTTTTCCACGAGACCGGAGCCCTTGTACCCAGACATCTCCGCCGACCCTGCTGTCGGCCGGCGACCTCATCCGCCGGAGCTCGCCTTCGCCGGCCAGTAGCAGCAGCAATTAGCGTGCCCCTTCCTCCTCGTCACCCTTCACCTGGAGCTGCCGGAGTAACAAGAGGCCGCCAAGTCCCGCCGTGGTCGCCAGGGCCTTCCCCGACCTCGACCCGTCAAGTCCGCTGGCGGGAGCGGCCTTCACCGCCCAGATCCATCGATGCCTCGCCTCTGCTTTGTTTTAGTCGAGGACGAGCGCGCCTCAGCCGCTCGCGTTGACCAACTCCAGATCGATCGCACTCACCTGGGCCACCTCCCCTTCGCCGTTGTCTGGGGCCCACCTCCCACCTCCATCGATCTGGGCTAAGCCCAGCTAGGTGAGCAGCCCAGCCGCCCAGTGCACTATTCAGATTCGGCATGTATAGGTTTTTTTAGGTTCTACAATTTTAGCTTTTTCCCAGAGAGTGCCAGTTTTACAGAAAAGTCCTATGCCATGTCATTTTCATCCATGTTTAAAATGTTGTTTGGTTAAATTTGCTCCTATGCCATGTTAAAGTGATTTATGTCATAACTAAATAACCGTAGCTCCAAATTAAATAATCTTTATATGTAAACGGGGTAGAATTTTGCCTAGTTTATCATGGTGACATTGCTTTGCATGTTAAACAACTCTAAAATATGGTTTAGGGCAGAAAAGAACCTAACCTAATATATGCACATGAGGAGTTTCCGGATTTGTTGTTTGTTGTTCCCGGCCTCATTTGAACTTGACTAGATAGGTAGTTTTGCTTTGCTTCACCCTCTTGCCATGTTTAAAAACATTTAATATTGTTGGGTACATAAACGAGATTGAACTGAATAACTTGAAACTGGTGTTTCGTCAATATGCAACGGAGTTGCATATTGAGCTCCACTTAATTTGTAGGATTGTTTGTGCATTTTGCCATGCCATGACTCTTTAAACCGGACATGCATCATACTTGTTTGCGCATCGTGCCATGATTATGTGATGATTGTTTACTATGTTGTTTGCTTTCTTTTCGGTGTACTTCTTCTCGGTAATCCAGTAACGTCGCGTATGCGAGGATTCGTTCGTCTACGTCCGTTTGTCTTCCTCATGGACTCGTTCTTCTTCCTTGTGGGATCCCAGGCAAGATGACCATACCCTCGAAATCACTTCTATCTTTGCTTGCTTAGTTCTTCGCTCTTTTGCTATGCCTATGCTACGATACCTACCACTTGCTATATCATGCCTCTCATATTGTTAAGCCAAGCCTCTAACCCACCTTGTCCTAGCAAACCGTTGTTTGGCTATGTTACCGCTTTTCTCAGCCCCTCTTATAGCGTTGTTAGTTGCAGGTGAAGATTGAAGTTCGTTCCTTGTTGGAACATGGAGATGTTGTTCCTTGTCGGAACATGTTTACTTGTTGGGATATCACAATATCTCTTATCTAATTAATGCATCTATATACTTGGTAATGGGTGGAAGGCTCGGCCTTATGCCTGGTGTTTTGTTCCACTCTTGCCGCCCTAGTTTCCGTCATATCGGTGTTACGTTCCTGGATTTTGCGTTCCTTACGCGGTTGGGTTATAATGGGAACCCCTTGACAGTTCGCCTTGAATAAAACTCCTCCAGCAAGGCCCAACATTGGTTTTACCATTTGCCACCTAGCCTTTTCTTTCCCTTCCGTCGGCCGGCTCAAGGGTCATCTTTATTTAACCCCCCCGGGCCAGTGCTCCTCTGAGTGTTGGTCCAACCTGTCAGCTGCCGGTGACCACCAGGGGCAACTCTGGGATGGCCTACCGGAACCTTGGACAATCCGGTGTGCCATGAGAAAGAGATATATGCAGCTCCTATCAGGATTTGTCGGCACATTCGGGTGGCTTTGCTGGTCTTGTTTTACCATTGCCGAAATGTCTTGTAACCGGGATTCCGAGTCTGATCGGGTCTTCCCGCTAGAAGGAATATCCTTCGTTGACCCTGAGAGCTTGTGATGGGCTAAGTTGGGACTCCCCTGCAGGGTTTTGAACTTTCAAAAGCCGTGCCCGCGGTTATGGGTAGATGGGAATTTGTTAATGTCCGGTTGTAGAAAACCTGAAGTTTATCTTAATTAAAGATACATCAACCGCGTGTGTTACCGTGATGGTCTCTTCTCGGCGGGGTCCGGGAAGTGAACACGGTGTTGGAGTAATGCTTGACGTAGGTTGTTCTAGGATCACTTCTTGATCATAGTTGTTCGACCGTGCTTTTGCCTTCTCTTCTCGCTCTCATTTGCGTATGTTAGCCACCATATATGCTAGTCGCTTGCTGCAGCTCCACCTCATAACTTTTACCTCACCTATAAGCTTAAATAGTCTTGATCGTGAGGGTGTGAGATTGCTGACTCCCCGTGACTCCCAGATACTGCCAAAACCAGTTTGCAGGTGCCGATGATATCGTGCAGGTGATGCAACCAAGCTCAAGGAGGAGCTCGATGAAGATCTTGGCTGGAACAGTAGTGGAGCCCAGTTGGGGTCGATCGGGGATCTGTGTAGCATTTGGGGCAGTCTTCTTTTATTTTGGTTCCGTAGTCGGACCTTGATTGTATCTGGTTGATGTAATGCCTTATTCATGTAATTGGGTGAAGTGGCGATTGTAAGCCAACTATGTATCTCTTTCCCTTATGTATTACATGGGTTGTGTGAAGATTACCTCACTTGCGTCATTGCTTTCAATGCGGTTATGCCTCTAAGTCGTGCTTCGACACGTGGGAGATATAGCCGCATCGAGGGCTTTACATGTTGGTATCAGAGCCTTCCCCGACCTTAGGAGCCCCCTGCTTGATCGAATCATTGGCGTTGTTGAGTCTAGAAAAATGTTTTGAGTCTTTTAGGATTTATATATATATCGGAGAGTAGGACTTCTTTTTACTCCTCAGTCCCTTCGTCGCTCTGGTGAGACATCCTGACGTAGAGTTTTGACTCTTCTCTTCTCAAATTTCACTAAAAAAAATTTTAGGATCACGCGGGTATCTTGGAATTGTTCCGATGGTTTTGTGACGAGAACATTGTTCTTGGTGCCTCCTGTCATTTAGGGGTTGTGGCAGTGTCCCGAGGAGTTGAGCTCCGAGGTGTTGTCGTCACAATTTTATCGTTGCAGTTCTGGAATACCTGAGTTTTGTTTCGCCGACATCGAAAATCTCTTTTATGCAGTTGTTGGTGAGATAACCTCGACGCCACCCAGTACTGGGGCGGGAGTTCGGGAGTATTGCCATAACTTGTATAACAGATGCTTTTTCGAAGGTTGAGGTAAACGATTTCCGAAGGTTTCTTGGTTATGTGTTGAAGGATGGATACAGCTAGATGTAGGATTTGCTAGTTTTGGATGAGATATTATGCTTCCCCTGTATACCCAACACCTGATTGCATAACCGGAAAATTTCGGGAGATTATAAGTGGGAATTCAAGTAGCTCATAGGATATCTTTCCGACAGATGTATGATTTGAAATTGGGGTTCGACGTCTAGTGGTCCGCCTATCCACGGTTGGTTTTACAGTGGTCTCATTATGTCTTAAAGAGTCCTTGGCTATGCCGACTCGGGGACGCTTTGTATGTCATGTGCACTGCCTTGTACATGATGATGCTGTACGACCGAGCCCGTGTAGGCCCCACCACGAAAACTTCGGATGAAATCTCTATCATATGTTTGTTCCGGCTTATTCTGCAAGCCAATCCTTTGTTTTGTTTTGAGTTGTGGTATTCGAGTTGCTTCAGAGAAAAATGTGGATTCCATCCCTTTCCTAAGCGGTGTTCTCATATTTCTATGTGAATACTAATCCTTCATGATAATCGAGATTGTCATGTTAATCCTTTTCAACCGGTATGCTTCTCTTCAAGTGGACCCGATCATTTTAACATCGCAAGATCACCTCTCGGTTTTCCCAACGGTGTTTGTTTCATCTGTCTCCAAGTTGCCTTTGTTTTTCCCGCCCACCCACCCTTTTTCTTCAAGGATTCAGATTTCTTGATCAAGTGTCCATCTTATTCATGTGAAGTCTCTTCATTCTTTTCTTTCAATGTTCGTATCCGGTGATTCTCAGGAAGATTCTAACGGAGCTTCAAGTTCGTCACTCTTCACTCGTTTTTCTCCACCGGTGGATTCAATTCAAGTTTTGTTGTTGATCATATCCTTTTTTCAACCTTGCTAATACCTTCTCATGCCGGTGCACCTCATAGTCATTCACTTCTCGCTATTCATTTGTTCGGGAGTGCTGAAGATATCTCAGAAGGCTCGTCTTTGCATTCAAGATCCGTTCAACCTATTTCGAGGTTGTTATCTCATTCAAGCCATTTATATCAACCAGTGCAATCTCTCTTCAAAAAATCATTCAACAATGTACCTTTTGAGTGGGCCCTAACCCATAGGTCCTTTACCAGGATCTTACCTGACTCTTTTCTTTTCCCGGAGCTATCCTCAAATTTTTTCTCAAAGTTTGACGTAAGAATGAGTTATCATCAGTCAAATGCCTTTCTCCAAGATCGGTTAAATTATTTTCATTGTTGGCTCAACTTTTCCATTCTTCATTCTGGTGTGCCTCAATAATTCACGGTGGTGTCTCTCGTCGTCTTTCACAACACTTAAAGACCGAAGAAGATTTTTCTCTCAATCTTGCTCCACTCTCTTCAAGATTCGTGGTTCTAGCTTAATGCCATCCTTTCATAATTGTTTTTTATATTGTGAGAATTCTTTTCACCTATCCGAAGAAATTCAAGATTCTTTTCAGTTTGATTCGTCCAAAGCCCATAATTTTAGAAGATTTATTCATTCCAGCTTTCAGCTCTCATACTCTATATCATACCGGTGCTTAGATCAAGGATTGTCTAATCAGCTCGTAATCTCGTCGCTCTCATGGATCTAAATTCTCTCAAGCATCTTCGTTTAATTGCTAATTCTTCCCGGTGTTTCTTCATGTTCTAATCGTTCTTTTTCATTTCTTACGGTGGTTCGTCCAAGAGTTCTCTTCCTTCGTTATCATACAGATTCATTCGTTGTTTCAATCCTACCGGTGGTTCGTTGAAGACCTTTCCAAGTTGACGCTATATCTATCTTAATCCTTTCTACGAGAATAAGTAGTATGCCAAATCCGTTGCTTGTCATCAACTTAAATTGGTGAAGGATACGCATAACATAATTCTTATTCTTGCTTCATCCAAATGATGGATTCGTTCCTCCGGAGTTCGTTCACAATGACTAATTCTCGTTGTCAATTGTTCATCTTCTCTTGTTCCCAGAGTTCCAACCTCTTTCAATTATATCACCACGGAGATTCATCTAAATCGTTACAAGGATTCACCTTGTGTTTTCAACTTCTCTTTCCTTTTGTTTGATCTTCCTTTTATTTTCTGTAGTTCTTCATGGAGGCTCAACATGATGGTTCATCAAGGATTTAATTCCTTCTCGAAGTGTTCATTGAGATTCTTTTCAGAGGAGCTCAAGCTTTCTCCATCTTGCAATCCGGAGTGCAATTCTTTCTACCGTATCATCGGAGGTGGTATTATGTCATTCTTGATAATTTGAGGTCATGTTTCATGATTCACATGTTATCAAGAATGAGATATTTTAAATCCATCAATGTCGTCATTGGAGTTATCTTGGGTTATATTTCACCTAAAGCCTTCCCTAAGGTTTGTTACTATTTATGGTGCTTATAAATGACCCAATTTCTTCATTTATCCTACGGGTGAAATAAGTTTCTCATCTTCCTGTTCATATCAATCCAATCTATCGTTTCCATTAGTGGCAGAATGTCACCTCATAATTTGAGATGTATTCCATAAGACCATATCAAGCTAATTTTTTTCGTTGTTGGGTTTCCAATAACTTCGTTCGACCCTTCTCCTAAAGATGCCTTTTCAAGCTCTTTTGTGGCAGAAGTTGGCCTTTTCTTCTCCATTCTCCTATTTCAATTATCTATCTTCTATTGTTTTGTTCCGGAGGCAATGCCATGTTGCTCTTTTCAACCCATCACCTCGTTTTGTCAAAGATCATATTCTTTTCATGCCTATCCATTTAACCGGAGCGTTGTGTCCTCTGATCAAGTTCTTTTCGCTTTATCAAGCATTGCATCTCTTTTCAACTGGAGTGCTGTCTGAGATTTTTCTTACCCCTTGTTCCATTCATTCAATAGTTCCGGAGGCAGTATGTTGTGATTTCATCAAGTATCTTCTCATGTTACCAAGTTCTTATTCAACTCCTTTTTCTTTTCAATCGGAGTGCTTCCCGAAGTTGTTCTTCCATGTTCCTCTTTTCTACCGGAGTGTTTTCAACTTCGTTCATCTTCGTTGTATTCTTTTCTCAAAATGGTGTACCTCTCAAGGTTCTTTGGTCTCACTCATTTGTCAAAGAAGCAACTTAGTTTTACCTCTTCTTTTTTCTCTTCTGTTTTCCCTCCGGTGCCATCCTAGATCTCGGGACGAGATCCTTTCGTAGTGGTGGCGTGTTATAACGCCCCAAGACTGGAGCTTCAGATGCCTTCCATGTTTCCAGGTGTTGTCAGGTGATTCGTTTTGGTTCGTTGCATCATGTGCATTGCATCATGTCATCATGTGCTTTGCATCATCGCGTTCTCAAAACTTGCATCCGTCCCGGTCTCCTCGTTCTTTCTGTTGTTCGTTCTGAGCCCGACCACACTTGCACGTGCCCGCGGTGTTAGGGATACACATAACAGGTAGGCCCATGAAGGGTCGACATATCATGAAGCATGGGGTCCACACAACATGTGGGTCCAGATAAATTTCATACAGATATATTATCCACTCGGACAAGCAGCATACTATCCACTCGACCAAGCAGCATACCATCCACTCGGATGACAGTTCACCACTCGACTGTACGACTCACTCGGATATACGAAGACCAGCAGGCAGCAAAGCAGCCGGCATCACTCTCATAGTGAGGGCTTGGTAGTGGGCTGGCATTATGACATTCATGCCCCACTTTGTAACATAGGAGGTGAGGGGGTGGCGCACTCTATATAAGCCACCCCCACCACTAGACTAGGGGGCTCTTTTTTCTTCCATCTCTCTCTCTCTCTTTTTCACCATTAGTCTCAGGACTACGGGGATCCGTTCTACTCTCATTGTAATCTCCGGATACATACTAAGTAAAACAAAGCCTCTCCGGAGCACGAGACGTAGGGTTGTTATCTCCACCGCGAGAGGCCTGAACTCGCTAAAACCACCGTGTCACCCATATGCATCTCGATAGATCATGCTCCTTTATCCTACCCCTCTCTTATTGTTGGAATCGTTACCACGACAATTGGCGCCCACCGTAGGGCATGGCGTCTATCGAGCCATGATGCAGATGGTTATTTCTTCTACCACCAGTGGCACTTCCATTCCTGCTGGTGCCCTCTATTTGGTTTGATCTTCATGTTTCAATATGTTTTCTATACTGATCATTTACACGACGAGCAAAGCATCACAAACAGAAGGAAAGCATACATCCATCCAAACACGTACAAGGAGAGCTATCGGCCTTCAGGTTGGCTGGCCTCCCATCTAGATGAGCTGATTACTTGAATCAATGCGAAAGCAAGAAACTGACTGCGCCTCCACGGACGACCACCGGCGCCATCCGCCACGTTGTCATCTTCGACCTCGGCACCACCGACCACGCCTCCGTGCGCAGCCACCGGCGGCGTCCGCGTCATCATCGTCGCCAACCTCGTCGTCGAGCCGCACGGACGTCCGTCATCACCGTTCGCCTCGTCGTCGACTCCGGCCTCGTGTTCTCGGCTGCTCGCCTGCAACCTCTGCGGTGGCGGCGCAGGCACGTAGCGCTCCTGCGACCTGTCCAGCGGCCTGCGGCGGTCTCTGTGGTGGAGGCGCGCTTCGGCGGCGACCTACGAAACATCCTCAAGCGACGGTCGTTCGGGATTGAAGGTATAAGTTCCTGGTAAGTGCATGCATAACGTAGGCCACCTAATCGAGCGATAACTGCATGCAGAAAAAAACGAATGGAAGGACAACTCCCACACGTACGCAGGTAACGCAGCTCCATCGGCAATCATTAAGTGCATGCTTAATTAACGTCGGTCTCATAATTCCGTCAAGCATGGATCGACCATCGTTAAGGTAACCACCTCATCAAGCGGCCAATTAGGCGTCCGTTAACTAATTACAGTGATTGACACCCCCGCCTTTCCCGCAAATTAATGGCTTAATTGCTCACCTTTCGGTTTCCACACCGATTAATCTGTGCATGCATGCACGGTCATGCGTGGTCTTTACTCTTTACAAAGGAGCATTCATGCATGCATGCACGGCCATCCATGATCTTTACTCCTTGCAAATTGGCATCTGTGCATGGACGGTTTATTCCAGCAAAAAATACTCGTGGATGTACTAACTTGTATTGTAGGCTTACTGAGACGAACAACGTCGATCGACCAACTCGCCATTTATTCCACTAGGCTGATGGCGGGGTAACCGATTCACCTTTTTTCACTCGACCGGCGAGCGGACAGGTTCACTCGACCGGCTAGCCCGGAGATGATTTTTGCACTCTGGACAATTAACATGCAGGCTATTCGGTTGGTTGGCCTCAACATGCAATCACCGGCGCCATTCGCCTCGTTGTCGTGTCCGGCTTCATCTGCGAGGCCGACCGCCGGTGCCACCCGGCTTGTCGTAGTCCCCAGCTACTCGACAGAGGATTGAGGACCTAGTCCTTTCCGATCATTTATAATTTAGTTCTTACATTACCATACAACTGCTTAACAGTCCCTTTATTTTTCGAACCCAGGTTCATTTGGATAGGACTAAAGTTCACTGGACTGACCATCCACTCGAACGATTCGCACGCATGCTCAGACAAATTGACTCGGGTGGTTTACAAACCACTTCGACAGTCGCACATGGACGTTTTGGTCCAGCAATCACTCGGACGCCCCGCACATCATCACTCTGCGGGTCGCGTCTACTTCATTCGGACATCCGGCGCATCGTCGCTTCGCAGCACGCGTCTACATCACTCGGACGCCCCGCCCAACATCACTCCGCGCCACGCGTCTACTTCACTCGCACTCGGCCGCCCCGCGCGTCGCCATCGGTTGGTCACCTCATCACCACTCGGCCGCCCGCGCGTCGACATAGGTTGGTCACCTCATAACCACTCGGCCGCCCGCGCGTCGCCACTCGGTTGGTCACCTCATAACCACTCGGCCGCCCCGCGCGTCGCCATCGGTTGGTCACCTCATCACCACTCGGCCGCCCCGCGCGTCGCCATAGGTTGGTCACCTCAATAACCACTCGGCCGCCCCGTGCGTCGCCACTCGGTTGTTCACCTCATAACCACTCGGCCGCACCGCGCATCGCCGTCGGTTGGTCACCTCATCACCACTCGGCCGCCCCCCGCGTCGCCGTCGGTTGGTCACCTCATCACCACTCGGCCGCCCCGCGCATCGCCATCGGTTGGTCACCTCATCACCACACAGATTTTAACAGTTTTTTCTGAAATAATTGTTGTTGCTTATACTTGTAACCAAAATCCCCCAGTGGGTGACTTAGCTGCGAATCTGTTTCGCCTAAGTTCAAGTAATCCTACCGAGTGATGAGTCAGCCTCTCACTCGAGGGCTTAGTTGCGAATCTGTTTCACCTAAGTTCGAAAAATCCTACCGAGTGATGAGTCAGCCTCTCACTCGGGGGCTTAGCTGCAGTCCAGTACTCGCCTAAGTTTGAAAAAATCCTACCGAGTGGAGAGCAAACCTCCCACTCGGGGGCTTAGCTGCAGTCCAGTACTCGCCTAAGTTTGAAAAAATCCTACCGAGTGGAGAGCAAACCTCTCACTCGGGGCTTAGCTGCAGTCCAGTACTCGCGTAAGTTTGAAAAAATCCTACCGAGTGGAGAGCAAACCTCCCACTCGGGGTCTTAGCTGCAGTCCAGTACTTGCCTAAATTTGAAAAAAATCCTACCGAGTGGAGAGCAAACCTCCCACTCGAGGGCTTAGCTGCAGTCTAGTACTCGCCTAAGTTTAAAAAAATCCTACCGAGTGAAGAGCAAACCTCCCACTCGGGGGCTCAGCTGCAGTCCAGTGCTCGCCTAAGTGTTTGAAATCCTACCGAGTGGAGAGCAAGCCTCCCACTCGGAGGCTTAGCTGCAGTCCAAGGACTCGCCTAAGTAGCCAAAATCCGACTGAGACAAGAGCAAACCTCTAACTCAAGGAGCTGCATCACAAGTATAATGTGTGCTCCATCCCTATCCGCAAGGACACCGAGACGAAGGTCGACTGTCACCATCGCCTCTTCACCACTCGGCCACTCGCGCGCCTTCAGACAGCTAAGTCATTTTACATTCTGTTATTTCCGTCTTCCCGAGTGTCCCGTAATTCACACATCACGTTCACTCGGAGGCCACGCCACCGAGTGTACCTCTATGCTCGGTTGCTTATTTTCACATACTTGCTTAGTACTGGTTATGTGACTCCCGAGTCCAACTTCCATTTTTTTGCATACATCATTCACGAACACCATGTGTCGTTCTTCATTTCGAGTTTGCATCGGTCCTCCGGGGCTGCAACTTAGTCGAAACACTACACTTCTGTTTTATTTGAGCCAATATTCCAATAAGTTCAGTCGGATCCGTCGCTTCGACAAGTTCGAACGGATCCTTCGCTCTTTTAGACTCTTGCTGGTTAACAAGCAAGCCCCTTGCACTCCCAGCGGGTGTCTATGGGTGTTATTCACAGAAATCATTTGAGCACACACCGAATTTCCTTGAAAAATTATTTCGTTGGCTTGTGCCTTTTTTACACAAGTTGCGCGATCACTTGACGGCCCTATGCGCCAACTTCATCGCTGCTCGGACTCGGTCACCGTACCGGTCCCAGCGCACCACAACCCCGACCTTGTCGTTCTGTTGACTTCAAATACATCCGACCAACCCCTCTGTGGAATCCTCTTCATCGTATCAATGATACAGACCTCGTTAGGCATAAGACAGATAAATCCCTTTTATAATTAAACTGCACCCTTCACTCCTTGCAAGTTTGCCTTTTTTGAGCATCACTCGGAAGCTTCTCCTCATCTTTACCCGAGTCCGACTCGATGAATTACAAATTACCCATTCAAAACTATATTTCTCGTATTCTGGCACGTCCGTTGTCGAAGCCTATAGTACGCTTGGGGGCTACACCACGCTCGGGAGCTGCAGCTCATTCGGAATGATACTCTCCTAAGTGGTTGAGTACTTCATCACCAGTCAGACCCTTCACTTCAACAAGTACATTCAATCCGTCACTTTGACAAATTACATAATCACCCAGACACTCTGCGCGCCATCTTCGTTCCTCCTCAGACTCAGTTGTCGCGCCGGTCTTGTTGCGCCGCAGCCACACTACACCGACCTCGTCGCTACATCAGCTTCGAAAGCATCTGGCTAACTCCTTCAAGGACCATTTTTGCTACTTGGCTGAACACTTAGTCCTTCACTCGGCCACCTCGCATAGCATCACTTGGCCGCCCCGTGTGTCGCCACTCGGTTGTGCACGTCTTCTTGCCTCGACAACCCCATGCGTCGCCACTCGGTTGTGCCCGTCTTCACCACTCGACCGCCCCGCGCGTCGCCACTCAGTTGTGCATGTCTTCACCACTCGGCCGCCCCGCGCGTTGCCACTCAGTTGTGCACGTCTTCATCATTCGACCACCTCGTACAACCGAGTGATGACTCAACCGCTTCATGTGTCGCCACTCGGTTGTGCACGTCTTCACCACTCGACTGCTCGCGCGTCATCACTCGGTTGTACACATCATCGCCCCTCGGCCACCTCGCACGTCACCATCAGTTGGACATGTCTTTACCTCTACACCCCCAGCACGGGAACAACTAAGTTACTCATATGATCAAACCTCATATCACACTCTGTAGCAACCTTACCTCTTTCGAACATCACTCGGGGGCTACGCACAGCCGTTGGCCATGCTGTCCTCAGGGGTTACGCCCATTCGATCAACCCATTGATCACATCAGGAATATATTTCTGACCATACATACAAGTGCCACCGAATTTTTCCTTGTAGTCAACATACCCCGATCAGTCAGGAAGCACGTCCACTCGGACAAATACCCCTTTCACGCAAAATCTAATGGTCAATATAAGAAGTACTACTGGAACGACCACTCCCTGGAGTGTCCAGCTTTTTTCTACAGTCGGCAGTTTCAAAGCCGAGTTCATTCACCGTGCCGAGAGCACAAAGATTCACCTGCTTGACCAAGTTCCAGGCTGAATTTATTCTGTACCGAGTGCACGAAGATCAGTCCGACTGACTCAGCTCCAGGCTGAGCTTATTTACCATGTCAAGCGTCTGAAGATGCATCTGATTCACTCAATTTCAGCCTAAAAGATATTTACCGTGTCGACTCCATGGAGGTGTACCAGGAGACTTAAACCCTCTACCCGACTCATCTAGTCCGACAGAGGCTCATGGACTACACCCAGTGGGTGCACTCAGCGTGCCCCCACTGGAAGAGAATTCGGAAAGAAACATTTTTGCTCGGTCAAGACCAGCTCCAGATCACTCAAGTATTACTCGACTTCCGAGTCGAGGAGAAACAAGCTAGACCAATACCAGATCCTCAAAGTACTACCCGACCTCTGAGTCGGAGAGGAACAAGTTCGATCGGTACCAGCTAAGAAGATTTTTAGCTTTCTCAGACCCCCGTCGACTGCGGTCTCGGGGACTACACCCAGTGGGTGCACTCAGCGTGCCCCCACTGGAGTAATCTCCACTCGGTACGGCCTGACCAGTCCGAGTCATGAACAACAAACAAACAAGCTCTAAAGACTCCTCGGATATACGAAGACCAGCAGGTAGGCCCACGAAGGGTCGAAATATCATGAAGCATGGGGTCCACACAACATGTGGGTCCAGATAAATTTCATACAGACATATTATCCACTCGGACAAGCAACATACTATCCACTCGACCAAGCAGCATACCATCCACTCGGATGACAGTTCACCACTCGACCGTACGACTCACTCGGATATACGAAGACCAGCAGGCAGCAAAGCAGTCGGCATCACTCTCATAGTGAGGGATTGGTAGTGGGCTGGCATTATGACATTCATGCCCCACTTTGTAACATAGGAGGTGAGGGGGTGGCGCACTCTATATAAGCCACCCCCACCACTAGACTAGGAGGGCTCTTTTTTCTTCCATCTCTCTCTCTCTCTCTTTTTCACCATTAGTCTCAGGACTACGGGGATCCGTTCTCCTCTCATTGTAATCTCCGGATACATACTAAGTAAAACAAAGCCTCTCCGGAGCACGAGACATAGGGTTGTTATCTCCACCGCGAGAGGCCTGAACTCGCTAAAACCACCGTGTCACCCATATGCATCTCGATAGATCATGCTCCTTTATCCTACCCCTCTCTTATTGTCGGAATCGTTACCACGACACGCGGCATGTCTGAAATAGTATTTTATAAGTGGCCGGAAAATTTTCTCGGATTGGGTTGAAAGTAGGCGTGCGGTCTTATTATAGTGTAGATAGACCGCCTGTCAAGTTTCATCGCATTCGGGGTTCGTTTCATAGCCCAACCGTTAAACTATAGCGACAATATAGTCGGTCAAATCGTCAGACGTTTTCGATATTTGGGACTACCGCCGGGCCTCTTCTTCTCTTCTCTGCTCTCAGACCACCTAGTTCCCCCTCCGCTTCGGACCGCACGATCGTGATCCGAGGGTCCAAAACGGAGCAAGCCCCTATCCAAACCCTAATCCTAGCCCAGCTACTATAAATAGACCCTTTCCCCTTCCAAATCGGGTCTAAACCTAGCCTAGCCCCTCCCCAAACCTCCAGCCGCCGCATCAACCTCGAAGCCCACGCCACTAACCAGATCCAACCACCTCCTCCTCATTTTCCGCCGCCCTCCACCTCACACCTGCCACTTGGCGTGCCCAGATTGGCTGAGCCACTGCCCGCAGCCGCCCGTGGCCACTCGCAGGTGGCCACGTGGCTTCTCCTCGCTTTCCCCTGTCTCCCCGCGGTGCCATGGCCCGCTCAGGCTCGCGCAAGGCCCGCTCGAGCCTATCCAGGGCCCGAGCACCACTCCGCCCGATCTGCATCACCGTGCTATTTTTCCTCGCTCGATCCCGATGAGAACAGGAGCGCTGCCGCCGACCTCTGATCGCCGCTGCCTTCCCCTCGTGCCCGTGTGCCTTTTCCACGAGACTGGAGCCCTCGTACCCAGACGTCTCCGCCGACCCTGCTGTCGGCCGGCGACCTCGTCCGCCGGAGCTCACCTTCGCCTGCTAGTAGCAGCAACAACCAGAGCGCCCCTTCCTCCTCCTCGTCACCCTTCACCTGGAGCTGCCGGAGTCACAAGAGGCCGCCAAGTCCCGCCGTGGTCGCCAGGGCCTTCCCCGACATCGACCCGTCAAGTCCGCCGGCGGGAGCGGCCTTCACCGCCCAGATCCATCGGTGCCTCGCCTCTGCTTCGTTTTAGTCGAGGATGAGCGCGCCTCGGCCGCTCGCATTGACCGACTCCAGATCGACCGCACGCACCTGGGCCACCTCCCCTTCGCCGTTGTCTGCGGCCCAGCTCCCACCTCCACCGATCTGGGCTAAGCCCAGCTAGGTGAGCAGCCCAGCCGCCCAGTGCACTATTCAAATTCGGCCTGTATAGGTTTTTTTTTTAGGTTCTACGATTTTAGCTTTTTCCCAAAGAGTGCCAGTTTTACAGAAAAGTCCTTCATCATCATGCATTTAATATCTCACAAACGGTGCATCGGATTATAACAAACTTTATATGTAAAATGCTTAGTTTTTCATCTAGTTTCATAATATGTCATTTTCATGCATGTTTAAAATGTCTAAAATGTTGTTTCGTTAAATTTGCTCCTATGCCATGTTAAAGTGATTTATGTCATAACTAAATAACCGTAGCTCCGAATTAAATAATCTTTATATGTAAATGGGGTAGAATTTTGCCTAGTTTATCATGGTGACATTGCTTTGCATGTCAAACAACTCTAAAATATGGTTTAGGGCATAAAAGGACCTAACCTAATATATGCACATGAGGAGTTTCCAGATTTGTTGTTTGTTGTTCCCGGCCTCATTTAAACTTGACTAGATAGGTAGTTTTGCTTTGCTTAACCCTCTTGCCATGTTTAACAACATTTAATATTGTTGGGTACATAAACGAGATCGAACTAAATAACTTGAACGTGGTTTTTCACTTAATTTGTAGGATTGTTTGTGCATTTTGCCATGCCATGCCTCTTTAAACCAAACATGCATCATACTTGTTTGTGCATCGTGCCATGATCATGTGATGATTGTTTACTATGTTGTTTGCTTTCTTTTCGGTGTACTTCTTCTCAGTAATCCGGTAACGTCGCGTTTGTGAGGATTCGTTCGTCTACGTCCGTTTGTCTTCCTCATGGACTCGTTCTTCTTCCTTGCGGGATCTCAGGCAAGATGACCATACCCTCGAAATCACTTCTATCTTTGCTTGCTTAGTTGCTCGCTCTTTTGCTATGCCTATGCTGCGATACCTACCACTTGCTATATCATGCCTCTCATATTGTTAAGCCAAGCCTCTAACCCACCTTGTCCTAGCAAACCGTTGTTTGGCTATGTTACCGCTTTGCTCAGCCCCTCTTATAGCGTTGTTAGTTGCAGGTGAAGATTGAAGTTTGTTCCTTGTTGGAAGATGGAGATGTTGTTCCTTGTTGGAACATGTTTACTTGTTGGGATATCACAATATCTCTTATCTAATTAATGCATCTATATACTTGGTAAAGGGTGGAAGGCTCGGCCTTATGCCTGGTGTTTTGTTCCACTCTTGCCGCCCTAGTTTCCATCATATCCGTGTTATGTTCCCAGATTTTGCGTTCCTTACGCGGTTGGGTTATAATGGGAACCCCTTGACAGTTCGCCTTGAATAAAACTCCTCTAGCAAGGCCCAACATTGGTTTTACCATTTGCCACCTAGCCTTTTCTTTCCCTTGGGTCGGCCGGCTCAAGGGTCATCTTTATATAAGCCCCCCGGGCCGGTGCTCCTCTGAGTGTTGGTCCAACCTGTCAGCTGCCGGTGACCACCAGGGGCAACTCTGGGCTGGCCTACCGGAACCTTGAACAATCCGGTGTGCCCTGAGAAAGGGATATGTGAAGCTCCTATCGGGATTTGTCGGCACATTCGGGTGGCTTTGCTGGTCTTGTTTGACCATTGCCGAAATGTCTTGTAACCGAGATTCCGAGTCCGATCGGGTCTTCCCGCCAGAAGGAATATCCTTCGTTGACTGTGAGAGCTTGTGATGGGCTAAGTTGGGACTCCCCTGCAGGGTTTTGAAGTTTCGAAAGCCGTGCCCACGGTTATGGACAGATGGGAATTTGTTAATGTCCGGTTGTAGAAAACCTGAAGTTTATCTTAATTAAAATACATCAACCACGTGTGTTACCGTGATGGTCTCTTCACGGCGGGGTCCAGGAAGTGAACACGGTGTTGGAGTAATGCTTGACGTAGGTTGTTCTAGGATCACTACTTGATCATAGTTGTTCGACCGTGCTTTTGCCTTCTCTTCTCGCTCTCATTTGCGCATGTTAGCCACCATATATGCTAGTCACTTGCTGCAGCTCCACCACATAACTTTTACCTTACCTATAAGCTTAAATAGTCTTGATCGCGAGGGTGTGAGATTGCTGAGTCCCCGTGACTCACAGATACTTCCAAAACCAGTTTGTAGGTGCCGATGATATCATGCAGGTGATGCAACCAAGCTCAAGGAGGAGCTCGATGAAGATCTTGTCCTTTGTGTTGTTTTGTTCTAGTTGATCAGTAGTGGAGCCCAGTTGGGGTCGATTGGGGATCTGTGTAGCATTTGGGGTAGTCTTCTTTTATTTTGGTTTCGTAGTTGGACCTTGATTGTATCTGGTTGATGTAATGCCTTATTCATGTAATTGGGTGAAGTGGCAATTGTAAGCTGAAAGTGCGTTATATTGACTAGAGGGGGGTGAATAGGGGATTTTTATGAAAGTCTTCAAAACGTGGTAGTTATGAAGACAAACGATAGAAATAAACCTAATACCCTGCAGCGGAAGGTAGACTACACTAGGCAAGCCATAGTCAAGTATTCAATAGAGTGAAAGCACAATGACTAATAGCAACAATGTAGTAAGGATCAGGTAGGAGGATATTGTGAAGCCAGACAGAACACGCAGTCACTCAGTGAAGACAAAAGATAGTGCAAACATACAATGACTCGTTGAAGACAATGATTTGTTGGACCAGTTCCAGTTGCTATGACAACTGTACGTCTGGTTGGGGCGGCTAGGTATTTAAACCTTAGGACACACAGTCCCGGACACCCAGTCCTAAACACGCAGCTCAGGACACCCAGTCCTCACCGTAATCCCCTTGAGCTAAGGTCACATAGACCTCGCCCAATCACTCTAGTAAGTCTTCAAGGTAGACTCCCAAACCTTCACAGACTTCGTTCACCGGCAATCCACAATGTCTCTTGGATGCTCAGAACGCGACGCCTAACCGGCTGGAGGATGCACGGTCCTCAAGTGTAATAAGTCTTCAGATCACTCAGACAAGAAGACTTAAGTGATGCCCAATTCTCTTTGGCTCTGGGTGGTTAGGGCTTTATCCTTGCAAGGAATTCTCTCTCAAAGGCTTCGAGGTGGGTTGCTCTCAAACGACAAAATCCGTACTCTCAATCTAAGCAGCCAACCGTTTATGGTTGTGGGGGGTGGGCTATTTATAGCCACTTGGCAACCCAACCTGATTTGTCCGAAATGACCCTGGGTCACTAAGGAACTGACACGTGTTCCAACGGTCCGATTTCAAACTCACACAGCAACTTTACTTGGGCTACATGCAAAGCTGACTTGTCCGACTCTGGACAAGATTCGCTCTCATAGTCTTCACTCGAAGACATAGGTTTTTGGTTAGGCATCACTTCAGTCATTCTGACTGGTTCTCTTGGACCCCACTTAACAGTACGGTGGTTCCTATGACTCAACACAAAAGAAAAAGAACTATGAAAGATCTAAGTCTTCGAGCTCCATAGGCTTCATGTGGTGTCTTCTCTTGTCATAGTCTTCAATGTGAATATCTTCATATACCACCTTTGACTTCAATGTCTTCATACATTTTTAGGGGTCATCTCTGGTAGGAAAACCGAATCAATGAGGGACTTCTACCTGTGTTATCCTGCAATTCTCATAAACACATTAGTCCCTCAACTAGGTTTGTCGTCAATACTCCAAAACCAACTAGGGGTGGCACTAGATGCACTTACAATCTCCCCCTTTTTGGTGATTGATGACAAACTAGTTGAAGTTTTCAACGGGGAATATAATCTATGAAATTGTAAAGGATAAGGAATTGTCTTCATAAGTTGCAAGGGCTCCCCCTGAAGATGTGCATATAAGTAATTTGCTTTTGGAATGCAAATGCACATGGCAGGTTGTACTTGTGGAGATCCACTTCAACTTATGATGACAATCCACTATGCATGTGAAAGTATATGAAGATAATGACAATGCATAATGGAAAATGGACGTCTGCAGAATGATCTAAGTGCGGAATTTATCGTCGCACATGCGGAATTTATCATCGCAAAACAAAGTGGCAGATAAGTAGCAGACGACCATCGAGTTTAAGTGTTACAACTCAAAGAACCAAATGTAGCAAAATGAGAGTTGTAAGCACGAAGCAAAATATAAAGCACCCGCCCATATGGACCCGCTTGAAGACTATCAACCTCATATGCTTCTCCCCCTTTTGTCAGTAAGGACCAAAAAGGTTTGAAGACATAGAGCATCTACTCGTTCCCATGCGGAGTAGGTGAAGTAGTAGGGTCGTTGGTGGTGTTTGGCGGTGCTGAAGAGCTTGGAGCAGAGTTGACGTGTGCTGAAGGAGGTGGTGGTGAAGTAGCATCATCTTCATCCTCGATAACTCTGGCAGTCACTGTTGCAGCAGATGAAGAGAACTCAGAGTCTTCAAGGGATGGCGTTCCTAGCAGCACAACTCTTCGAGGAGGTGTGGAGTCAAACTTGAATCGCTTAGTGAAGCCATCCTCTTGGAGATCATCTTTAGAACACATCATCATTAGCCCTTTTCATGTGCGGCGACAGGTTTCATGGGCAACGAAAGCATTCTTGGTGGCAAGATTGCGAATGCGATTAACATCCACCAAGAGGCTTTTCATCTGACGCTTCAGCCAGTCATGATGCCTATCATGTTTCTGATGAAGAGCCACAAGAAGCTCTCGCTCGTTGAGAACACGAGTGCGCTTCTTGGGTCTTGGAGAAGTTGTACTATCAGTGGCTTCAGTAGACGCAGGGTGTGGTGCACGTGTAGTGCCAGCCAAAGGATACACCCGAGTGACTGCTTCAACTCCTTCAATGTTCTGTGAGAAACTCTAATGCTCTGCATTTTGAAGACTTAGAGGTTCCTTTGCAGGCTCAGGATAGATGGCTTCAGTAGAGATATCCACATCAGGCAGAAAAATCCTATGATTGCGAGCAGATGGATGATATGAGATATCGGAGTGAAGTTTAATTAGCCACATTACCCATGGGGCGTAGAACTTCAAGCCAAACAGATCAGAGCCTGATGCAGCAAGTTGGCGGATGAATAAGTCCTGTGCATTGAAGCATTTTCCATGAAGAATATAGAAGACCAAAGTCTTCATTGCACCCTCAAGCTTGGCATTTCGAGAGTGCCCTTTGATAGGCCAGAGAGTTCGCCTGATGATGTGATAGATGGTTCTTGGCAGATACTCAAGGTCTTCAACGAAGAACTCTGTTGGATAAGCAGCATCTTGGGGCAATGGCTTCATCATGCTGAGCATCTGACTCATATCAGGTTCCGCCTCTTAAAGATGCTCTCAATAGCTTCACTATGCAGCTGATAGCCATGCTCGTAGAGATCGCTAGGAGTGGGCAAACCAGTGAGCTCAATGATGTCAAATGCATTGGCTTCGTGATGAACGTTTCCGGTCATCCACTCCAGGACCCAAGTCTTCGGATCTCTGCTGTACCCGCGGATGTGTGGCATAGAATTGGAGCAGCAGCTCTTCATTCCACTGCTTTTGGTCAGTAACGAACGGCAGCAGTCCAACTTCCTTAAAGCAATCCAAAGCTTCTTCCAGACAGGGCAGACCAGCTATGGCTTCAATGTCAAGGCGCTTGTGTGGGAAGATGCAACCTTGGTTGTAAAGAATGCATGAGTAATAGCTTCGCTGAGGATAGCTCCAGAACCGATCAGATGATATCCTTTCCCTTGAGTAGGGGTTCCTGCAGCTATTGAAGAATGTGTTGTCTGCCCTGAAGCCATTGATATTGAAGGAGCCAGGTGCTGATGCAGGACCTGGGAACCTTGGCAATCTTGGGATTGGCTTCTGTACCTGAGGCCTGTGCTCAACATGATAGTCAAACTGGGGACCGGCAGCAGACTCAGGAACAGAAGTGACGGGATCAGTGGCTTCGTTGTCTTCTTCTTCCGTTGGGGAGGGCTCCACATTAGCTTCATTGGTGGTTGTGGCAGCCGCAAGATTTTCAAGCACGTTCTCCTTGAGAACTGCTTCTTGGTGGGACAGTGGAGTGGCAACTTGTGGGACTTCATCTTCCGCGGCTGATGCAGCCGGATTGTCTTCAGCAGAGACTTGAGGCCTTGGACCTTTGCGAAGCCTGCGCAACGCAGGCGACGCCTATGGAGTTGGAGTTGGCTGGGCCTCAAAGTCTTCTTCCTCTTGTGGGCGATCCGCCCATGAAGCATCCTGTGCAATTGGCGTCAGTGGACGACCAATGCTGATGAGTTCGCTGTTCTGAGGAAGGACTGCACCATCTTCTACATGGTCATGTTGACCATTGTCTTCAGCAGTGATGGGATCAGCTACTGGAAAGTCTTCAGCTTCATGAGCCTTTGTGGAAGCAGGCTCATGGATTGTCAGTTGGAGTTCAGTTTCAGGACAGACCATAGAAATGAGTTCAACTATCAAAGGCTCTGTCGGAGCAGCCCGATCTTTCTTGGTCTTCCTCTTCTTCTTGGAGGGGGCAGTTGGAGAGGCTTTAGAATGTTTCCTCTTCCTGGATTCAGCCTCAGCAGTCCTTGTATTCTTGAGCTCTGAAGCGTTTGACCGGCTTTTTGGTTTCGAGGCAGTCAGTCTAGTTGGGAAGACAATCGGAACTTCCTCCTGCCTTGGTGCGTCAGGTTCAGGCGTAGCAGGCTTCTTCTTCTTCTTTGCGGCCATCCTGGGGTCGATGCCAGGGCGCCCAAGGGCCTTGCGCTTCTCAGCCTCATTGTAGGCTTGCACACATCTGTCAGCCAGAGTCTTCATGCTCTCACGCGAACCCTGAGCTTCTGCACGTTTCGTTACAAAGGCTTCCTTGAGCTCGTGCATCATAGTCTTGAAGTTCTTCACTTCCTGCACGCTGAGCTTGGCCATATGCTTCTTGAACTGAGCCTTTTCATAGTCAATCTTTTGCTTCAGTTCAACAATGCGCTGGGCAATAGCAAGTTCTGAAGCAATGGCGCCTTGGAAGGCGACACTGAGGCCAATTGGTAGCTGCAGATCTTCAAAGCTGATGTTTGGCGTGTCAAACCACTCGTCAATGAAGTTGTGGATGATGGTCACATCAAAGAGAGGCAGATCATTGAAGATTTCTGCTTCTTCTTTGCTCTTGATGAGTTGCTCAAGAGAGTCATCTGCAAGATCTTCATCACTTGACAGATCAATGTCGTCATTGCGCAGAATGGCAACAGCAGTTAGCTCTTGTCCGGTGTGAGGCAGAGGCATCTTGACCTTCTGGGGCTTGGAGATGCGAGATAAGTCTTCGGACTGCACACTGCCTTCAGGAGGTGCAGTTGCCAGTGGCTTCGCTCGTGAGATTTTTGGTGAAGGGGCAGGCTTTGAAGCTTTAGGCTTCTTCAGCTTCTTTGTCTTCGGTGCTACAGGCGCTTCATCTGATTCAGCGTCAGCTGCAGGCTCATTCACTACAGTCCCTTGAACTAAGATGCGGGTGATGAGGCCTTCAAGGTTGTAGAAAGGACCGATGACATTGGGTTCTGCATGTCGTGTGCCATCTGCCCTTGGTGCTGAGGGACCAGGGTTGAAGTCTACCCTGAAAGTCTTCTTGTTTTGCTTCGCTGAGTTCTGGGTAAACTGGAAGTTGCGCTTGAACAGATTGTCGTCACGACACCATAGTAGTGACGATGGGTGTGCATCAGCAGGCTGTGGCCCACAGACCATGCAGGGATAGAAGCCTTGTTCAATGGCTTCATCTCTGGACCTGGGCAGAAGATTCTTGTATAGGATGTCTCCCCACGGTCTCTTGATGGCGTTTTTCTCAGCATATTCCTGGGTTACAAATCGGTATTTGAACCATTGTTCTGCCCAATATCTTCGAATCCATTGGATTCGGGTCTTGCCCTGATTGTAATCCTCTTCAGGATCTGTTTTGTACAGTTCTGAGAGTTCATCTGGCAGATCTCTGGATGTTTCTCCACGACGCTTTCTGCCACCCTTCCTTACTGATTTCTCTGAAGCCATAAACTTTAACCTGAAAGGCTTCAACATGTTCAAAGGCTTCAAAGGTTTTCGCTTGCTGGACCAACAGGAACTGGCTTCGGGAGAATTTATGTGATGCTGTAAGAATTCTGCAAACGAATGCAGACTATGAGAACCAAAGGATTCTCCCACGGACATGTACCTGTGACAACACTAAGGTGCGAGGGAAGGGGAAGAGGTCATATGCATTCTCAGAAGATTTTGAAGATAAATCAGTTTAGAAGACATTGACCTCATCGT